>NC_080434.1:27040000-27407500 GCF_028018845.1 Melospiza georgiana | reverse complement strand
TTAGGAGCAGTGCAAAAGGGTAGTTAGAGTTGGCAATGTTCCCTGCACATCTTCTGTAAGGTAAGATAGTCCTTGCAACCTTTGTACACAGAGATAGAACTTGTGTTTTTCCTTGCTGGAGGAATGGGAGGGTTTCAGTGTTACAGGCAGCATGTTTTGGTCAGGCTGCTGGTCTCAGCCAGTGATCCCTGCAGCTTGGCTTCCCTGCCTTCTAATTCCATGATCCTCATCCCATTATCCCAGCACTGGAGCAGCCAGGTGATAATGTACTCAGACTAATGTTTTTGCTGTAAAAGACCTGTAAACTTATTTTTGGGATTTTGTTCTTTGGATGGTTTTCTCCTAGATGACCATTGAAATTCATACTGTGCTAAGAATTACAATCAGTTCTCTCTTAAAGCTGTGGATTTGTGACTGAGTGGCAAAGCATTTTGAGAAAAAGTCCTCATTTTCTTACAAAGCAGTATAGGCTTGTGGGTAGAGATTTGCAACCAAATAATTTTCAAAAAGTGACTTCCCTCTGTAGCTCTAACCTTTTTAGTAAGGAAAAATGAACATTCTTTTACCTCATAGTGAGAAATTGTGTGACTCTGGTACAACCCTTGAAGAAAGCAAAGGCAGAGATGGGGCAGTGCTGAACTCTGATAGGCAAAGTCCAGTGCTGGGCACAGAGCTGGCCAAGACACTTCCACCTCTTCCCAGGGCTGGGCAGTGTGTTTGCCCCTGCTAGCCCAATGCTCCTCAGCCCTCCAGTGCTCTGGGGCAAGAGGAGGAGGGTTCTTTGTGCACCTCTGGGAGATCACAGGGACCTTGAATGTAGCTCTGATGCTCATGAAAAGAGCCAATTTTCAGTGGAGAAACACCTGCAGCAACAAGTGCCAGAGGGTGGGAATATGGCGTCACTGACCTGAACCCTGCAATTTCTGCCCAGCACAGCACTCATGCATGTGCTGTGGGTGCATGAGAAATAGCTGCTCCTGTGTGAGCTGATTGAGCACTGGGGCATGAATTAATTGGGTGCTCATGTGAGCAAGGCTGTTTCCAGGCTTGCTTGTCAATAGATTGAGTGCTTGTGCATGAAGTGATTGGATGCTAAGGTCTGAATAAATAGGGCACTCATGCATATGCTGATGGGGCACTAATGCATGAAGCTTTGGGACATTCAGGTGTGAAGTGATGGGATGCTGCTCACAGTGTCATGGGCTGTTCATGCATAAAGCTATTGTGTGTTCATGCATGAGCTGATCCAGTGCCTCTCATGCTTGCCATGGCTCCTGCACTGCCTGTACAGCCACAGGTTGGGCTCTGTGTTTGCTGCCAGCTGGGAACACGTGGACATCCATTCACACTTCTCCCTCTGCCTCCAGTCCTGGCTGGCCAGCCAGCACACAACGGTATTTTCTGCAGGAACTGGCCTAGAATAAATCCAAACCCAAACAAGCTTTTGGGCAGGAGATGATAACTGTGTGACAGGCCATCCAAAAAGAGCTTTTATCTTCTGCATCCAAGGGAATGGACAGCAGATGACATTGCTCTTGCCTGCCCATGGATACAGAGCATATATTTGCAGCCAGCACTGACAAAGAGCTTATGATGAGAGCCATGGGATCGATGGTGTGCTGGCCTGGCTTTTATATTCCATTAAATGAATTGAGAGCCTGCATGAGTCAGTAGAATCCTGGTTTCTCCTGATTTCCAGGAGGCCCATGGCTGCCTTTTTGGGAAGGCAGTGGGTGTGGGGATTTGAGAGCCTTTGATTTCCTAATAGAAGTACCTGTGCCCTCCCAAAAAAACATTGTCCCACCAGTGCTCCCACTCTTCTGGCCAGTAGCCAGAGATGGTGTGTAGAGCTACAGTTTGAAGAAGCAGGAGCTGAACTAACCTATGACTTCAAATAACTTGAGCAGTAACTTGCTGGAGAATGTCCATCAGCAGAATGTCTTACAGCAGATGCTGTAAGAAGCAGGAGAAGCTTTTTTTCTGAGCATCCAGTACTGGAGGTAGAGCTTCAATGAAGTGGAGTTGGAATGAGCTAGAAATAAAAATAAGTCTATGTCCATCAGCTGGAGCTTTAGGAAGCCAGAACGGCTACACAAAAGCTGGAGTTTAACAAGCTTGACCTGGAATCACCTTCAACTGAAAACAAGTCAAAGCTGGAGTGTTCAGTAACTGGAACTGAAATCACCTGAACTGAGCAGCAGCAGCATCTCTCCTCACAACTGTGCAGGAGCTGGAGCTGCAAGACAGAGCCAGAGCTTTAAGAAGCAGCAGCTGAAGTTATCTGAAGCTTCCTGAGTAGTAACATGCTGGACCCTCTGCCAGCAAGAGCTGCAGGAAGCAGGAGCCTCTCTCATCCAGAGCATCCAGCCACTGGAGTGCGCGTTGGCTGGAACTGCAGCAAGCTGTGGTGTCCAAGCCAGGGCTGCCTTCCAGCACTGCTCAACAGAGGAGCATCTGCTATCCACAGCCTCTGTTAGCCAGAGCCAAGGGAGAAATGACAACAGGAGCTCCTGCCCTGCTGGCACAGACCCTGCCAGAGCAGGGAATGGGAACATGCCAGGTGAGAGCTGCAGCAGGCAAGTGCAGCCCTATAGTACCTGCACAGGAATCACCTCAGGGCCTCACCCCACATCCCACTGCCACAGCCAGGGACTAGGGCAGGCTATGAGAAACTGGAACTGGGGACACAAGTCAGCAGGTCATGGCTAAAACCTGATGCTCTTATCTCTCTTCAAGTCATGCGTATCTGATGACAAACAAACTTTGCTTTGTAATGAAACAAGCAGCTCCTTTACTGAAAGAGGGGAAGGTACAACCCCAGCGGTGTGACATGCAATCCTTTAAGGGTTAAGGGTTTTTACTGCTTTAAACTGCCTTTTCTAAGCCTTTGGTTGAAATTCTATCTCTGTAGCCTTGCTAATTTTATTTATACTTTCACTTGACACTGGGTGGCAGCAGCTCTATGAGCACACTATTCAGTAATCCATTTCCTTCTCCTTCAATATTTTCACGGTTCAAGTACCAGAGCAATAAATTGGAAGGGCTTATCACTTTTTGACATTTCTATATATATTTATGCAGAATAGTTAACAAATTAGCTGTTGTCTTTCTCTCCTTTTAAAAAAGAGGAGAAAAATACATTTTCATAAAATTTCTGGCTCAAATGTTCCTTGAGGTGGTGGGGGTACTGAAAAGGCCTTCTCAGGTTTCTGACTTCTGCCTTGCCTGCCTGATTGGCACACCCACAGTATTTCCCTTTCAAGCTGGTTTGTTTCCAGATCGTCAGCTCTCACGGCTGCACTTCTTGGCTGCAAATTTCAGCCTGCCACATTCTCCCCCTTGTCCTTAATGTGGTTGTTAAATTAGTAAACTCAGTTAAGTTAATCAGTTACGTTGCTGTTACTCCTTTCGCACATTACAACAACTGTTAAATGCAAGTTTCTCTTTCCAGGTTTCACTCCTCTTAAGGGATGTTTCATCCAAACGTACCAGATTTCATGAGTACACCGACCCCTAGGGGAGTTCTTGTGGAACTGTGTTCTCTTCCTTTTCAAAATGCCTTTTCTTTCCTTTGCTGTGGTATGAAATTGCCATGCAGACAAGGGAAAACAAGTCCTGTATGGGGAAATCAGCAAGTCATCAGCCACCACCAACCTGTGAAAAACGGACAGGCAAAATTCCAGCCTCTTTTGGCTTTAGACCATTGGGAGTCTTTTGCAGTGAGAGCTTGAAGAACATTTAGGGAAGAGACCATGATAATGTGGGGTATTTTGGAGTTTTTTTGTTTGGATGGTTTGGGGTTTTTGTGCTGCACCTCTAAACATCAATAGCAAACCGCAGCACCCCGATAGGTCTTCAGCAGAAGGAACTTGAAAATCATTAAGCCTTTTTTTGGCCAGGGTGGGCTCAAATCTGCAGGCCTTCTCTAAGGGAAAGGGCCAGGAGAAAAGTCAAATCTATGTGCAAAACAGGTGGAGTTTAAAACTGGAAGACAAAAGCTGTGCTTTTCTCCTGGCTGAGAAGACAGGCAGTAGGCAGTTGCAGACAACAAAACCTTATTGCTGCTGTTCGATAATAAAGAAAAAGAGTCCATTTCTCAGGTGTGGGGCTCTGTGGACTCCTGGCTTGGCTTTAAGGACAGCCAGAAACTGTGATTTGCACAGGCTCACTGCACAATAGCATTCACTTTTTAACCCAGTGGTCACTCCTGGGCCTGGTGTCATTAGGACATGTGAGGGATGGCACCTGCTAAGCTGGAAACAGCCTCAGATTTTCCATAGGCATCAGGCTCTGCACGCAAAATCAGATGCAGTAGTTTCCAGCAGTTGTCTTCTAACAGCTGCTCAAATAAATCCATAGTTTATAAAATTCAGTGTGACAATGCCTATTGTTAAGAATCTCACAAGCTCAACCAATAAACCCAACTGAATCTAATAAATTTGTAGTGAGCTCATTGCAAAATAGATTTCAGAGAGCTTGACACAGAGCCGTTGCACATCAGGAGTCACAGTGAGCTCACTTTGGGAATTCTGCCAAAGGATGCACCTGACCCCTGAGTTAAATCCTGCTGCTGTCTTGCTGCTGTCCTCAAGACAGACAGCTGGGCAATATTTATGTGGCAAACAACAGATAATGGGTTTACAAGAAAATAATTACCCACCTTTTCCATGCCTGGTGTGCAGCTCAGTTTGCTTTGAACTCCATGTCTGGCACCACCTTGCCCATGATGTACAGAAGAACCAAGCCCTCACCTCTTGCCTTTGACTATGAGAATGGCACCACAACCATGGGAACCACATCCCTGAATGTGGACATGCAGCCACCTCAGTGGTGAGAAGTACAACTGGGAAACAAATTTCTGTACTGGGTGCATTCCTGTATGCATGTTGATTTACCCTACTGGTTTAGCCCTATACCAAGATGTAAAGAAGTCAATCAGAAATGTTCAGATCCATGCCAGGAAACAAAACAACTGTGCTACAACATTCAGGCACAAGGAACTTAAGAGAGAAAGAATGCCAGTCTAGTGCTGCCTTGCAAAAGGTGGGAAGGGAGGAAGAATTCAGGACAGTGTGCTGCGTTACAGTTGGGAAGGCTGGTTTTAATTTTCTCTTTTTTTCCCCACACTTTCTACACAATTTTGAGGAAGCCAAACTGTCAAACTGTCAAAGCAGTCAAAACTCAAAGTAACACACAGCTCTCTAGAGGGACTTCAAAATCATCAAGGGACTTAAATCTCTCAGGACTTTGTCAGACAAAGAGAAAAATTCTTCCTGGCACTACACTGTATCCTCTCGCTCTGCTGCTGTTCCTTCCTCTCTGAAGTGCTCACCTGCATCTCCACTCTGATCTGGTAGCTGGGGAAAGGCACTTTCATCTCACCAGCCCAGGCTAACTGTTCTCTGTCAGGAACAATCCTCATCCCTCCTGCCTCCTAAGGCAGGTTCTCTTGTGGCAGGAGTGCAGGGAAAAAAGCACAGCTACAGCTGAGTTTCTGAGGGAGCCACACCATAAAAGCAAAGCTGACAGGACAGAAATGCAAAGCACAGAGAAGAACACCAGGGACAGAACTCAGAGAATTACTAACATATCCACAGCATGCCCAAAACCTGAATGTCAAAATCAATTCAATGACTTTAAATTAGAAAATGCAGCAATAAGCTTAATCTGATCATCATCCTAATTGTCCATTCAATTCTCCCATGATCTCCTGCACTGTGACACTACTTGAGCCTGACTCACTCACTCATCCCCTTGTTTTACCTCAACATAACTCCACTGCTGCTGAGCTGAAGTCTGAAGCACATCTGGCTGTCAAAGTAATATTTAATCTCTCCTGTATCAGCTTCTGCTTGTTTCTGGGAAACTTCCCCTCAGCATACCTGCAAGAACTAGAATGAATTGAATGCACATGGGAACTCTACATAACTACAAAATAATCTGTGACCTCATTCATTTTCTCAACATCCACTAGGGAAAACAAAATCTGAGTGCAGGACATGCTGCAAGAAATGACAGCAGTGGCTCTCTCTCCAGGATAGCCTTTTCTGCCTCAGTCTCTTCTGAATCATGTAGACAAGAAGTATAAATCCAGTCTTTGAATCTGGGCTGCTGTATGGAATGTGCTTGTAAAAAAATAGTGTTCATCTCGTTACATTATAAGCTTACTTTATTTGCACATAAATAAACAAGCTAAGTTAAATTTTATAAAGGAAATATATCCCACAGCTGCACAGACTTAATGCTAACTGCACTAAACTTATCATACAGATAATTTTTCACTTAAAAAAACATATATATACCCCCATTCTTATTTTTATATATATGTATATATAAGGAAACTACATATAAATACAATGGAAAAATACATTCTAAAGCTTTTTATAAAACTTGGCGCAATATTATTTTGACTGTCATAAAAATATTTATGAGAGAAAGGTAGATGCACGGAGAAACACAAATACATAATGTCTAGTGCTTCATCTAAATCCTGAAAATAAAATTTAGTCTTTGGTATTACTAAACAAAGTTAAGTTGCAACCATCTGGAGTCCCAGCTTACAGCCTCTGCTGCATGCTCTCTGATTCCACTTTGCACAGGCTTTGCTGGCTGCAAATTTCCATAATAATTTGCAAACAGGCAGAGAAACAAAATCAGCTAAATATGTAGTGTCTTCTTTCAAGGGCTCCATCCAACCTTCATTAAATTCAATGGAAAATATTCTATTGCCTTATTCAGGCTGACGGCTACGCAAAACATTTAAATTGATTTGCTGTCAAAGTGATCGTCCCCCACCAGTGAAAAATAATTATAACCATGTAACAAAGCATGGAACTGCCCCTGAGGCATTCCCTCCCTCATTTTCCCCTTCCCAGTGGGAGAAGTCACTCCCAGCAGCCAGGGAGGTGATCCAGCAGCCATGGGTAACCAAACCCTGAGCACTCAGTACAAGCTGCCCGGGAGGTTTTCCCTCCAGCCTGTGAAATGCGGTAAAGCTGCGGCAGCTTCAGCCCGGAAATTTAAATTGAATTGGTCTCAGCAGGAGCTGAAATAAATCCAAGCAGTGGCTGCAGATGCACCCATCCCATAAACCCAGCACGAAACCCAGGAACATCCCTGATTCAGCAGCAGTTGGGGTTCATAACACAGAATTTTCCTGTATAAGCCATGAATGCACAACATCCATCTGCATTTTGTCCCTGCAAGGTAAAAGCTTTTTGTCCATCTATTTTATCTTCACACTACACAAAAGCAAAACATTTTAAGAAAGGCACATGGCTCTTTGAAGCAGTAAGGGAAATGCACACCACAGTCTGATTCTCTAGGCAACTTCTATTACGCATACAATTTTTTGTTTGACCAGTCTCACATATCCAACCTGGTGCAAAACTAGACTGACAGCTTACACAGTGATACCTTTTTGGCTGTAGCTAAATCAAATCAACCTTTCAGTAAAAGTCTCTTTTCTACACATTTATGGATCAATGCAATACAGGACATTTTGGAGGAAAAGCAAAACACAGCAGATAAAAAGAAAAATAAGTGCCTATAGTTTTATCTACTGACAAATGTCACAGCTGCTGGCTTCTGATACCCATCCTCTCCACCCAAAAAAAGATGTATGGTAACCTTGTTAATATCAACATTTCAGCTAGTGATATTTTTAGTGGCAAAACCATAGATCCAATCAAAAGTATCTGGGAAATGTTCACTGTGTATCAAAAAATAAATTCAGGTTACCTCTGCTGACTGAATTTTGCTGACTGCACAGATTTTGGTGGATTATCCAAACAAGTTCTGGTTCTGTACTGTCTTCTATTCTTCGAGGAGTGCTGTGTAATTTGTGTAACTTCATTTTAAGCAAGAAACAAGATAGAACCGATGCCTATGGGTCTCTATAAATGTGCCAGGAAGAAAAATGATCAGAAATCCTTGTCCCAGCCTGAAAGTTCATCTGGAGGGCTCCCCACTTCAGGTGGATAGCTGTCAAAGTAGCTGTAATCAGTTGGTCCAGACAACTAGGACATTGAAAGCACAAACAAAAGGGTGTTTCAGAAAGTACCTTTTGAAAATGTTCTCTATGATTATGCATAATTTGTGTTGCTCCCAACATGGAAATGAAAGGCTAATATGACAAAGATGATGTCTTTCAATGGATGCATTTTCTCATTCTTTAAAACAAATACCTCCAGCAATTGCATTGTAGAACAGAACAGTGGCATTAGCCTTCTTGTACAAAAGGAATTCCCAAATATCAAATCCTTGATTTCATCCCAAGCCCTGTTAATTCAGTAAGAAAACTGGGCCACACTGTACAATTTGAATGCTATTAAGACCAAATCTACATTCATAGGGTAGCTACTCAAAGTAGACCTCAGAATTACTTTTTGTTTCAAATTAAGATCAAAGTGAGTTTCAAATGCTTTATCCTTAGTCTTTTATCGTTTAAGGGCAAAAACATTTAGGCCTTTTAAAGCTGGGAGCTTACTCAAGGATGTGTTGGAACTCAGTAGCAGGAGAACACAGGAATTTGTACTCTTCACAGTAATATGAACAGTGCATCTTAATAATGTGCCCATTACCAAGGGAGATATATTTTTTCAATATTAGTTTCTGACCAAACAACATTTGTTCTAGTAATGGTGAAAATGTAATACAAAGTACACAGGCAGAATAATATTTCCATTACTTGACTGACTGTAAGTTATGTATTGCTTGCTGTCTCTCTTTCATTCAATTTTCACAAAAAATGTTTTACTGTAATAATTCAAATGCATCTTTGGGAAGATTTGCTATCACCATCAGTTCTCCTTTGTAGCCAAGCTGTGTTAGCAAAGCATTATGACACTGAAAGCCAAAGCCAATACCTCTCTTTTTAAAGGCGATGTCAATTTCCTCACTTTCAGACTATCCCAGTTAAAACCACTCAACCACCTGATTAAAAAGAGATGAAAGACAGAGAGAGACCAAAAGAGAAAGACAGGTAATTTTTGGACATGATACCACAAAGAGTAGAAAAATCACGTGAACAAGGGCTATAAGAGGCTTTTTTCATGTCAGCTCCTGTAAGAACACAGAAGGAGGAATCTCCAGCACCGTTGTTGCCACACAAGGCAGAGGCAGCATCAGGCCCACCAGGCACTTTGGCACTTCTGCATGGAGGAGGTGCACAGACAGGCAGGTTAGTGCATGCAGAAACACAGCCATGCAGAGGCTTGTGTGCCTCCTTGGAATTCCACCCTTTTTACAGCATGAGAACAGGAAGACAAGCAGAAAAATCAAAGAACTGCCTTCCCTAGGCACAAAGTAAAGGGCTTAGAAACAGCTCAGATAAAAAGAGAAAACAGAAAATGTTTAATTTACAGAGGGCTTTCTTTGTTAGAAGAAGGACTTGCATTAGAAAAATTCATTGTGAGAAAGACTTTCTTTGTTACAAGAAAGAAGACAAACCCCTAAAATTATTGCTATGGAGCCCTTAACTACTCATTCTTAAAAATCAAATGTTGAAGAGTCAGGAGGTCTGAGAAGCAGATGCTGAACTGGCATTGATTTCTCTGAGAACTGAATTAAACTCCTACATCAACAACCTGCAGCAAAATCAGTAAAAAATAAGATTTCTAGATAATCCTGCTGAGGATTTACATTCATGTTGTTGCTTGCTATAGTTGCAAAATACTCACGAGCAACAGAGATGTCTATGAGTTTACCTATCTGGGTATTAAAAATGTTTCAAAATAAGCCCCAAATTTTCTTCTTGGAAATCTCCTTTGCTTACCTGTGCTTCTTGATGTCATTTATTCCATTCCTCAAATTGCCTAATCTTTCTGTAGGGTTTTGCCTCAAAAAAAAAAAAAAAAAGGGAAAAAAAAGAAAAATAATAAGAATAATAATATATGAAATATTCCTATTTTTAAAAGAGCATTTATAGGTCCTAATTGCTTGCATTTAACAGTTGCACAGGGATGCAGCTTGCATAAAACATGTGGCCTCATGAGGAGATATAATGAGGTGTTGCTCACTGCTCTCTTTTTCTGAGGATTGAGAAACCTTCTAGAAAGCCAAAGCAGTGTCACTCAGCTGTGAGAAGCAGCAGAGGGAAATCAGCTGGCTGAGTTTTAGCTGCATATCTTTTTCCTGGCCAGCAGGTCTGAGTTACAAAAGGAGGCAGATCAAAATTTACATTACAAGATCCTTCCAGCTGTGGTACACAAGAATACTGTTCCCAGTGCCATGGATGAAATCCCCCAAGAGCTGGGAATCCAAAGTCAGTGTCACCAGCCACAGGTTGTGCAGGCCACTAAGTTAGGCTGGTTCTTTTGAAATATCACCTTCTGCACATTTTCTGAAGGACTTAAGCCAGTCTTTCAGTGGCTTATGTTTTCTGAAATATCTATATGCCTAAGTCATTTTGGAAGATTTTATTTTTTTAACAATGTGCTTGATTTGATAATCAAATCCCTTAGCTCTTTCCTCAGCCCCCACTTAATAAATTTTCCCAAAGATGTGTTTCAGAAAAAATTCCCAGCTGCAGAGAAAGCCCAGAGCCTCTGCAGACTCAGAGGTGTGACACATTCAGGAGCATGCAATGCCTACTGAATTCAATCAGAATAGACCATGTCATGCATAACAATTCCAAATGAGATTCTCAGGAATTCAGTGCTCACTGTGAGTCCTAAAAGAGCTCAATCTCTCTACACTCAGTTTTTGCCTCACTGCCCCTCATACCTGCAGAGCCTGCGGATCAAATCCTCAGGTCGCCTTGTTATTGCTTTAGGAAAATCCAGCTTTTCAATGCCTTTGAGAATCAAATTGTATGTCATCATCTGATCAGCCCCAGAGAATGGTGGGCTGGAAAAAGAAAGCAACACTGCTAAATGAAACATCTGGCAAGAGCAGATGTGGCCAGTACTTATCTAAGCAAATATAGAAAAAATATGGAAAAAATGGAAAAAAGCCCACCTTCCTACTTTTACAACCCTCACCCTTTCAGCCTGTAAGATAATAGATAAGATAACAGAAAGGCTTGAAGCTGAGAAGCTTCCTGTATGTACCAGGTAAAATGCATGTCCACGTGTCCCTTTAAGCCTAACTCAGAGAAGCTTCCACTTTGTACTGCCACTGAGCATTCCCACAGAGTTGTCATGGGAGTCTGCAGGGAGCTAAAGAGAGAGAGCCCTGTTTACAGCTCACCCATCCCACTGCACCCCATCACCCACTAACAGGCAAGAGAACAGCCTGTTGTCACTTGCTCCCCACAGGAAACATCAGCAGCAGCTGCAGGAGTTCTACACCTGCCACTTATAGCTTGTGCCTGGATAAGGCAGAACTGAGAATACAGAACCCAGTAGGTCTGTGACATTTCTGAAATGATGGAAGGTAGGACTTGCATAAAGAAGTATCATTTTGCAAGGCTGTCTAAAAATAACCTTGGAAAGGTTTCTAATAACAGATAAACTAGGTAAGAACTTTGAGTAGGAGGCACTTACCTGCCAGTGAGGAGTTCATACACAAGAATCCCAAGGGACCAAAAATCCACGCTGAAGTCATGGCCTTTACTCAAAATGACTTCAGGGGCAACATATTCAGGGGTTCCACAGAATGTCCAGGTTTTCTGTCCTGATCCAATCTTCTTTGCAAATCCAAAATCAACCTGATCAAAATCAACATATGCTGCATAATGCAGAGGAGTTTTGCACTGGGAAGCATTAATGTCTTAATTGCTTCCTCACTTTCTGCAAAAACCCCAGAATTGCTAGTTTACAGCTAGAACAACCTCACAGTGTAATTGCGAAGGAGGGAGAGGTAATTCCACTGGATTACTGAATGTTATAAAAGAGATACATTTATTATCACAAGTAATTTTCTGAATAGTTTTCCTTCTGGGGAGAACAACCCATGATTTCCTTGAGGACATGAGATTTACTGTCCCTGGAAAGCAGTGGGTGGCTCACTGTCTTCAGAATGGATATTTCAAGCTCCCTGAAGGGTATTCTTGTTGCACATCTCATGGCCACAGTAAAGCATGGCAGGAGTTCTTTCCTGTGTTCTCTCTCTACAAAGAGAAGGAACCTGTGACTGTAAACGGAATCAATGAATGTTGAACCTGTGATTGTCTGAGGCTGGACAAGGAGGTAGTTCTGCACCCGGGAAATGTGGTTTCTGTTCTCACAATAAAACTGACTGCTGGGAGAATTCTGTCTTTTGCTGTTTATACTGTGGCAAGAGCTCTCAGAGGCTGCAATTCCCCAGTTTGTCCATGGCTTGCAGTGGCTTTGTAATGCCTTAGTTCCTCATTGTGCAATGAGAAGCCCTTTACTGCTGAAGCACAAGAGTTACTACACTCCAGGATCCTGGTTCTATAATTACATGCTATTTATATCCCCCCCTGCAAAGAAACAGGATACAGGCACAAAAGGATAACATTACAATTGATTACATCTTACCAATTTTATATATCCTTCAGCATCCAAAATTAAATTTTCTGGCTTCAGGTCTCTGTAGATAATTCCTATTTGATGCAGATAGTCAAAAGCCTCTGTCACACACCCAACACAAAACTTGGTGGTGAATTCATCAAAGCTGCCTCTGGAACAAAAATAATAATCACCATCAAGTTCTGAAAATGCCTCAGTTATTAACCAGATAATATTTAACATCCAGAATATTAACCAAACTGAACCAAACATTGAATGGAGAACCTACTCAGTAGCCACATGGGGCTGACTTTAAAGGGCAAGGTTATGCTGTGTTTGCTGTTACCTGTCTCTCAGCAAGCTCCACAGTTCCCCTCCAAGGCAAGCCTCCAGGAGCATGTACACGTATTTGTTATCCTTGAATGTGCGATACAGCCTGTGGAGACAAACAGCAGCAATTTAGGAAAAGCAAAATAAAAACGAGACTTGCAGTGGCTTTCCTCCAGAGCTCATGAGTGCCAAACCCCATTCCTAACAGTGCTGCCCCAGGGGTCAGCTGGGGGACAAAACCAAGGGAACCTTATGCTCAACTTACTTCACAACAAATGGAGAACATATCTGCTCAAGGATTTTCTTCTCAGAATAGATGTGCTCTTGCTGTTTGGTATCCACTACGTGTTTCTTCTTTATGCATTTCATAGCAAAAGCCACGTTCTCATTTTTAACTTTAACCTGTGGATAAAAATGATGAAAGCACATGAGGCAAAGAAAGGATGCTTTACTAAATTGTTCTCAGTAGATACATTGATATGGATATTTTTCAACACAGCACAGGACTGAAATTGATGGCTGTAACAAGGGACAAATTCCAGATCTTCTGCAGAACTGTTATGTGGATTTTACGCCAAGCATCAGATATTTTAGTTTCCCAGTCCCCACTCGTAAAGTGAAATGTTCCCTCTGTTCATGTTATATATACCAAATAGCAGCAGCTTGGATAGGTACTACATATTACAGTGAGTTTATATCACAGTGGGTCCCAATTTCAATTTAAGATTTCTAATCACCAGCATAATACAAACAAAAAGGAGAGGCAGTTTAGGAAGAATGTTTACAAATGATTTTGCATTACACTGAAATATTATCCAATATGCAATAAAAAGATGGAAGTTAAAAAAGGGCCTCTTGAAATGAAGGAAGCAGATATCTGCTCTACAGCTGGATGAGAATTCAATTTTCAGCTTAGTATTCAGATGCTGCAGTAGAATTCCAGTGTGGAATTTTTTTTGTGAAGCATGAATCAGAATGGAATAGTTGATGGTCTAACGACTGTAAAGGATTATTGACTTCACTAAAAGCACAAAGTCTCCTTTAATTTACCATTGCCTTCAGCAGCCTGCACAAAAAGCATTCAGGTTTTTGTCAGATGTTTGCAGCTCAGCCAGAGGCCAGTGGAATTTAAGGCTTTGGGCTAATGAAGCCCTTGGTATCCCAGAAGCACAGCTGATCACGCTATTGAATATGACTCAAAAGAGCCATTGCAAATTGTTGGAAATTTCCCAGTGAGCACAGCTCAGAGACAGCTCAGGCTGGCTGGAGCTGCTGTGGGGCATACAGAAGCAGTTCTACCAGCACAGACTATGTGGTGCCATTCAGATTGCTCCAGGTCCAGGCAGATTCCTGGAAAAAGGCCTGCCATTCAGGGGACATAATGCAGGCAGGCACGTCTGTAAACTCCACATGCACAAACTGATGACTATGTCTAGTGAGCAGGAAGGTATTTTTAACAGCAGGAGATGGAGGCACACAAGAATGGATTGGCTTCTTTAAACACCCAAGTCCTGAAATGCTTTTTTAAACTATGCAGTGCTTTATGGAGAATTATTTCTGCCTGAGGGGCAGAAGCACATAGAATACCAAAATCCTTCCCATTATTCAGTGGCTAAATCAATCATCCAAGACAGAGAGCTACATGAATAATTTTAAAACATTCTCTTACAAGCTCAACCCTTCCGAACCCACCAACACCCAGAGTTGTGACAACTTCTAAATTCTGGAATGGGGAAGGAGGGAACTGGGCTACTTTCTCCTTCAGCTCTATCATCTCCAAAGACACCTCTTTGGTCAACTGTCCACAGAAGGATCTGCCTCTGCATTAAAAAAAAAAAAACATCGGTTAGTTCTTTTCCTTGCCATTACTTTTAATGATCCTATATAAAGGAAAGGAAAGGAAATGGAGAAGAGGAAAATGGGAAGTGGCAAAGGAAAATGAGGAAAGGAGAAGGAAAGAAAACTCTTCTTATTTCCTAACAGAATCTTAATGAAATCCTATAGAAGTAAATTAGGACAAAAATGGTACTGAAATTCACTGAGTAGAATCTACAGTAATTTTAGCAAGACCTGATCCCTGGTGAGATTCCTGTTGATGGGGGCAGCTGCAAAAGTTTGGGCAGTCCAAGCTGGAGAAGCAATGCTTGAAGGACTGTGTACCAGTTCCAGTGGAATTATCAGAAATAAGAATGCAGATACATTTCTAGACAGAGGAAAAACACACTCTGCTAACCTTCCAGCAGTGCTCAGACTGATACCAAAGGTACATAAACTAAAAGTGTGGCCCACAGCTAAGAGCAGACATCAATACCATCACTGCTGCACTGAAACATTAAAAATAAACTGTTCCTTTATGTCTGTTTCTTTCTTTTTGAAATGGCACTCAATCTTTTGCACAGTAATACAGATGCTTTAACTAAACCTGGAGTTGGCCTTCAGGGTTTTTTACCAGTCAAAGAACTTACCATCAAAATGCAAAATCTATTTGAGCACAACATCATTTTTTTCCTGTGCTCAGTTTTCCAGGAATAGAATGAATTCTTGTTTGGAAGTCAATACCCTGAGATTCTATGCAATTTTTGTATCAGAAAAAGTTTTTTGGGCTTCATAAGCATAGACAGACTGTTCTACTACAGTGATTGCTGTCATTCCTAGGGGTCCATCTCCTTCAACTACCATCCATTATTTTAGTTAAGTATCTATGACATTTTTTTATGATTAGCTACTATAGGTGTAACAAACATGATCTGACTTACTTTGCGTGTCGTTTCTCATCAGCCTGTGTCAGATTGGCCACGTAACCTTCCAGGTAAGTTTGCAGCTCCTCATAAGTTCCAACTGTTTGATTAAATGTCCTGAAACCACAAAGGAAACACCATAAACTGCTGAACATTTGAGTTATGACCCAGTAGGAGTTGGTGGATACTCAAGGATCACTTCCTCTAGGCTCAAGAAATGATCAAGCAATCTGGCAAAGGGGGCAAGAGACCTGTGTGGAGAAATAAAGAATTCTTGTAATTACTCAGGCTTAAGTGGAAAACACACAGGAGATGGAAGATGGGTCAGGCTACTTGGAACAATATAGAGAGGTTGTCAGGGTAAATATAAATGAGACAAGGATGGCTGAGGCCCACCTGGAATCAATCTGGCCAAGAAGAAAGGTGTCTTCAAATACATCAGTAACTAAATGAAAAGGACCCATTACTAAATATGCAGATCTCATATTCAAATCTCCAAAGGATAAGGACCCATTACTAAATGCAGCAGGGACTCTGGTGACAGAGAAGGCAGAGTTACTGAATGCTCTCTTTGCATTGGGCTTCACTGACAAGAATAGGGCTTAGGAACCTGTAGGTGACCCAGGAGATCAGGATAAATATCATCACTACAAGGAGAGAAAGAAAAGAGTAACTCTGAACTACTTCTAAGCTTCTGTGCTCCAGCACCTGCTGTCAGCCTCTCTTCATTGGTATTCCTAAAGCACAACCACTCGTTCAGGATCCATTTAAGGAAACGCTGTGGTTCTGCCTACAGTGAAGTCACATTACCCACTGAAAGTCACTTTAACCTGCTGAAAGAGGATGCAAATCTTTCATGAAGGTGCAATGTACTTACTCTCTGTCTATAACGAGGCACTCCACGTTGTACTCATCTGCAATGACGTTTGCTGATCTGACGTCGTCACTGAGAATTGAAATGCATTAGGAGAGCTCAGAAGCATGTCAAAATCCTCAAAGTACCTCACACTGCACTCATGGAGGGGCACAGCTGCTCTGGCTTAAACTCCTCAAAAGCCTCTGCAGCCTGTACCTGGATTAATGCTGCTGAACCAAATACAACATTTAGTCTTTTACTGGTCATTATTATGGTCAAGCACAGTATTTTTTCCAGTTTCAATAGGGTTTGGATCATGATATCCTTTAGCAAGCTTCCAAGAAACTAGGGTGAGATATAGTTATCACTACATCAAGATTCACTACTTATTTCTAAAAAGATCCTTGGATATAAAACATTCCCAAAGCCAGGTGACTCCCTCCTCAATCACACACATAAATATGTACTGTGTGACTCCTTCTCTCTGTTTCTTACTGCCACGGGCAATGGAAACAAGAGCTCATTCCACTCACAATGGACCTTATCCATTCTGGCAATTACAACCTGGCACAAGTTCTCACCACAGTTTTTACTGAAGTGTTAACAATAAGCCACAATGCAGAGGGCCAGACTTTGACTTCTGCAGGGAAAACCAAAGGTAGATGCCAGTGTAAACTTTCGAGCCCTCTCTGCAACCCCTCAAAACAATAACACAAATTTGGTCACTGCCTTCATCTACTGACTTTACAATGAAAAGAAATATATTCAAAGCAGCCATGAGTTGTAGAATCTGACACACAGTGATGGGACAATTGAGATCCTGAAATTCACATCATGAATCAGACAGTGTGAACTAACCTAATGAGAGCCTTTTCTCCAAAGTAATCTCCTTTGTATAGATTTTTAATCACCTGAGGCTGCGAGTGGTCTGTGGTACTCTGGGTAACTATCACCTGCAAAGTACAGGAAAAAATTCTGTAAGGGAAAGTTTTAAAGTATTGCATGATTTTCTTTCTATTCTGTGTATTTGAGAAATGTCTTAAACTCACTAATGCTGCAGAAAGAGTTACAGATATATATTGTTACCCCTCCTCTCAAAAATTACACCCAAACATTCCCTAACTCCTCTCTGAGTTTTGCTGGGAAGAAGGAATATATTCAGTATTGGGAAGCCCTCAACATTTTCTCCTCATTCTTTTTGAAACAGAGCAGAATAAGTCACATTTAAATGAAAGACTGAAAAATATTTCAGTTCCCACAGTGGGCAGATGTCATATGAGCTTTTTGTCTTCTCAGTTAAACAGGCAACACTCCAGAAGCATTAACTAACATTTCCCCTCACAAAATTCTGCTTCCACAGTAGCACTTTCTGCTGATGCCCATGCTAGCAAGAAACAAACTAGAATATCTACAGACACAGAGATGTTTTGGAAACTGGAAGTTTGTTGTGGAAAATTCTCCTGATTTAATTCTTTAGAGACCTGACTCAGCCTCCAAGCTATCAGCTGAGGGATAAAGGCTGCTGCCTTGCATCTCTGGGACTAACCAGTGAAAGGATTCTGAGACACCTCAAAGGCCATTCTCCATTAGGCCTGCGACTCCATTACCTAGACTTTTCACAAGTCTAGGTTTTGCCCATCAGATATTGCACCATGTAGGAGAAGACATAGAATCAAATCTCATTTACAAAAAAAATTACCAAAAAATTTTACAAAAAAATTGGCTTTATATCTGTGGCACAGAATCAAGAGGCTTCAGGACAAAATTTAATTACATTGTAATTAGAATAGTATAACATGAATTCATTGTGAATGAAAAATTAGGCTCCCTGAATCTTTGCATTGCTGCTCCAGGCTTTTATCACGAATATTGTGAATTTAATAGCATGTGCAGAAACACTCTGCAGCATTTTTACTGAAGACCACACCCCTTAAAGTAGCTTTTGAGATACAAGTGTTTGTACATGTTATTTTTTAAGCTAGGTTTATTATACTTACCTTTCCTTTTGCTATTATAAAGAAGGTGTTTCCTTCTTCTCCTTCCCGAATAACATAATCTCCCTTGTCATAGTACTCCTGGTGGGGGGCAAGTGAGAGAAAATATTGTCCAATAAATCTTTGAAAGGTTACTAGAGAGTAAGAACTACTAAAGAGTTCTGAACACGTGGATGTTTCACTGATGTTTAACTTCCTCCATGTGAAAAGAACATGCCTCCATGCGAAAAGAATAAAGTTACCATTATCCTTGGAAAAAAATCCCAGCTGTGGTTATAGATCAGGCCTTTACCTTCAAAGGCTGCTGGCAAATGCAGCCCTAAGGCACACAGGTATTTGACTGGATTCATGTGCTGGGCACTTAATGCCTTCTTCCCTTAGATCTTGCAGTGTATGTGGTCCAAGGGATATGAAAGAATTACATACCCACATCACAAAGAGGTAAATTTGATTACCAAAAAGTCTTGGAGAGCAACTTTGTACTTAATCTTAATAAAGGAGAGATTACAAATCCTCTCAACTACTTGCTTGGCTCCTTTGATGCCAAAAATATAACTTATTTCTATGTCACTAAATGTTATTATTTTTAATGTTATTATTTTCTGCCAACTTGGAGTTCAGCTCTGATCACTCCAAAACCACTCTCATATTAAAAAAGCTTGGTTGCTTTTTATTTTTTTTTTATTATTTTGGAAGCTTACTGAATATTATTTAGAAAAACTTAATATCTTACCACTTCCAGGCAGTCCATGATCTTGGTTAATTTATCTTCAGGTAAGTTTTTCAGCAGGGACACACTTGCAGAAAACAAAACAAAACAAAAAAAGCCCCATAACCCAAAGCAGTTATCATTAGCAATTTTCACAGTCAAATTTTATAACTAGTTAAACTAGTGGTGAACACAGTATATGACTAAATCTTAATTTGGAAGGTTCAAGCATTCTCATCCTGGTTTTTAGATAAACAAACTCGCACAACTTAGAAATGTGGCAAACATTGGTCAGTTCATAAACCAACTTTGAATTTCAGGAGAGGAGGGACTTTAGTGGGCATAAGGATTGATTTCAAAAGAACCCAGCAATTATACACTCAAGACATGATAGCAATTCAAGAATATATTTTCAAGTGCACTGCAGAGACTGCAAAAGTTAAAACTTCAGTACTCCGCACAGATATTGAAAGATAATCCAATTACAGTAAAACCTTTGTGAACTTGCTGGTAAGAACGAAAAAACCTTCCACCCTGATCACTTGGACTTGTAAAAGTTAGGAAATTATAGAAATTTCTATCTATTTAGGCTCAGCAAAGAAGTGTGTATAGAAATCAAAGGTGGGGAAGGATGTGAAAATACACAAGCATTCTATGCATGGCCAGGTTTGGCATCTTGCTTTGAAGGCACAAAAGAATGGTCATTCTGGGTTAAGAAGATAGAATATCACACAGCTAATTGTGGTTTGGAACCTCTGATTTCCCCATCTTCCTGAGGAGAAGCATGGCACCACTCTCAGTGGTCCCTGCAGGAGAGAATTATTCTGCTCTGCAGATTTCTTAGTAATTTAGATTGGAATTAGTTCATAAGTTGAGAGATATGCAGATCTCATATTCAAATCTCCAAAGGACAAGGAATATTCCTTAATCTACTCCAGCAGCAAACCAATTATTCATTGGAGGATTTACTTAGCTTTATTTATTATACTGTTCTACGTTCTAGACCTGTAAGTTCCCTATACATTTATACCACTACTTAAAGGCATTCAAGCACCTATTGAAGCTTTCTAGTGTGATGCAGGAGAAAAACAATTAAAATGGAAAAAACTCTCATGAATATTAAAAGAAAAAAATACAAATATTCAGGCTTTTGAGGCCATATTTGCCTGAAGAGCACCTTTTTCTCTCTGTTTACAAGACAAGCGCAGTATTGTTGTGCACCTTAGTAAGTAGCACAAAGCAGTATCAGAAATAGAAATTCACCATATTTACCTTCTAAGGAAGTTTCTGTATTGCTCTTGTCTGGTTTGTGCTGTCACTCTCATGATATTTTGAAACACTTCTCTGTCCAGTGCCCATGTTTTAACATTAGTGATTGCTTTGAGAAAACAAAAAAAAGAACAAAATCAGCAATGTTTCCAAATTATTTGATAGATGATATTACAGAATCAGCTCATGGTAGAAAACAGACTAGCTATTTAACAAGGCCCAAGGCTGAATTTTAAAATATCCAGCACCTATTGCAATCAGACTTTTAAAAGAATTCAATTCCCACTTAAAACTGCTCACTAAAGTAAGGAATAGATTTCCAAATGGTTCCTCCAGGGAATGCTTTCCATGCAATTTCATAGGCTGAGCAACCTTGGAAATGACAGGGCTGAACACTTGGGAAAATCTACCCTAATCACAGACAGTCACTGCACTCAAAAGCTGTAAAATGCAAAGAAGCTGACTGGAAAGAAAGAAGAACATGGTTGGTTTTCCAAAACCTATGTCATTGAATACTGTGCCCTGAATCAAACTCTAATTCAGATCATATGCAAATTCAGATTGTATGCAAATTATCTGCACTAAGATAGAAAAAACAGAGGTCAAGAAATAAATTTAATTTCATTTAATCCTGTGATCCTCATACACTTTTCCTCCAAACTATCCATTATATAAGGGAATAAAGGGTAATCAAAATATTAGTGTCTCATTTTCAAAAGAGAATCAAACTATTAATATGGTAAGCAGGCACAGGATTCAGCATCAAAGATGCAAACCACTAAGCAGCTTCTGAGTGCAATCACCAACACAACAAAACAGTTCTTATTTTTTTGAGCAAAAGGTGATTCTATGAAATTTAATCTCTTCTTTCAAAAGATGCTACACCATAATCAGCAGTTTTCCTTCTGCTCTAAGAAAGAACAAAACTATGTTTTCTGGGAGATAAAATTTACAGAAAAAAAATTGGGACAATTGATTTCCTCTGTTTATCATCAACATGGAACCATTTTTTTCAGGGAACAAAAATGCCAGGTTTAAAATGAAGCACAGTAATTTCTCATTGTATACAATACACACATATGATCTCCCATCTATCAAAATAGATCAAAAAATATTTTTGGATGCTGGATGGGAGAACAAAGGTGTTACTTTGGTTTTATTTCTCTCCTGGATAACATCTTTCGGTTTATTTTGCATGAAGAAAGCATGGCAAGTACACCCAGCCTATTGGAAATTGGTATTTCCTGTATCTTGCACCTTAACTAAATGAAGTGGTTATAGAGTTAGAAAAATGCCTGCAGTCTGAAAGATGAGATTAAAAAAAGAGAGAAATTCAGAAACATTGGGGCAAATCACATTGCCAATTTCAAATACAGCTCCTGCCTGGGAAGATGCTGCTGAGCAGCAGCAGCCACTGAGATGCTGTTTGGGTGAAACCCTTCACTTGTGAGTTTTCACAGGCTGCAGGAAAAGGGCACCAGGAGATCCAGCATCAGGAAAGGGTTTCACACGTGTGTTCACTATTCATGCTCAGGTATGGCATTGCACTGCTCTGCCTCCACAAGGACCACAGGAAAGCTGGTGGGGAGGGGTGCATTTCTGCAGTGTTTGCAAGAATTCAAATACCTTTTCTTGTCCATAATTGGACAATTCCTGTCCTACCTCAAAAGCAATTAATGCTAGCAAAGGCCTAAAGCAGCTTGACATCTTATTATGCAGAAACACTACTTTATAATGCTAATACTATACAGCAGGCAAAAAAGAAAAATAGGGAACATATTCAATTAGAACAGCATGTTAGTAAGAAAAATAATCACATTACGGATGCTGTTCTGTTTATCAGGCAGCAACAAAAACAGATTACATGTAATAACTTCCATCTGCAAAGCCAGCAATGATTTAGTGTCTAAACTGGGTGCAGGAAGAAAGACCAAAAGCTTTTACAGCAAACAACTTCTTGTTTTATTCCATTTGCTCTTTTTTAAGTCAACATGAACTCTTCATACTTACTGGTGGCACAAAGTCCCTGCAGATTTAGACAAGAACAGAAATTAGTCTTCAAACAAAAGTATTATTTATGAAATGGTGGAGAGTGAAAAAATGATGACCTTAACTATATTTAGTCACTTACTTGTTTGTCACAGAGCAATTATGGCATGTTGGAAAGGGAATCAGGGGTATTTAATGGATGCACACCCAGTCTTATGCAGAAAGCAGAATATTTGTATCAGAGCAACCCTTAAACGCTCCATCCTGGTCAGTCCCCCAACTGCCAGCTGCAAATGGGCCTAGGCAAGACTCAGTAACATAATGATGATACAGAACTAAAAGAAGGGCAAAAGCAACTAATTCCTGCACATTTTAAATTGAATTAGAACTGTACCCACTCTACTAAAAACACCATGGCTCTCACATGCTTTCAAACTCACTGCAGTTTCATCCTTGGCACTGCATTAGACACAAGACCATAAGACCCAGAGACCACCGCCTCTACTAAAGCATCCACAATTAAAACACAGTCCTGCCCTAGTTGTTAGTATGCCACACATCAGGCTAACCAGCACAATTTGGAGGTGCCTAATTGCTTATCAAGATTAAGATTAGATAAATTATCAAGGTTATGCCAGAGATGGAATGATATTCATGGCATAGTATTCAAGTTCCCAAGGAGAAAGAACTCAAGGAAGAAAATGTGAGTTTACTGTAGATAACCAAGACATGCAAACATCTATTAACTGAAAACTCCAAAGGAAATCTGGGTGTAACAGGATCTCACAAAAATCCACAGTTTTTATTTTGAGCAAGGTTGCTGTATTTAACCTCAGGTACCTTTCACAGAAGCTGTCCGTGTGCAGTTGTATAAAATGGCCAGTTCTCCAAATGCTGTCCACACAGGTATTGAGGAGAGGAGTTTATTCTGCTGAAAGACTTCCAGACTGCCCTCTGTCAAAAATCACCAGGATAATAGCTGTTAAACTTGTGCTCAGCTGCACAGAGCGGATGGGAAACAAATCAATATATTTCTGACTTTGCCACTCCCTGGAACACAGGATGGGGAGGAACAGTGCAAAAAGTGCTTTGAAACTCACATGCAAACCAGTAAATATTTATTGTTTAAAATGTACTGCTAATCTACAGATGTGCTCTGGAAGGAAGGGCCATTCTAAATCCTGATGGATAAACCTCTGCTACAACAAGCCACTCCCTTGTGGTTCAGATAATCTAGTGTGGTGTAAAGAAAGAAGTCTCAAAATAATGGTCACAGGAGAAATGACTCATGGTTTATCTCTTCATAGAGATGTATGAGCATGTATATGCAGAATGCAAAGGAGAGGGTAGAAAAATTAAAAGCACATCAAATCTTCAATAAGTTGTTCTTGAGCTTTACTAGTAAAAGTTAAAGTAAGTCTGAACTTCACAGTTTATGGCCCCCAAAAACCTTCCCTTAAATATGCTATGAAAATTCTGCCCTGTTCTCTCCAAGGCCCACACCATCTCCTCAAGAAAGGTTCCAATGTGCCAGAAAAAGTTCCAGGTGCACATCTCCTTTCTGATATTTCATCTGCTTTCAAAGTGTTATCATTTTGTCTTGCAATAATATGACCACACTGTCACAAATCCTGCCTCCTCTTTTTTCCTGTAGCATCTCTGTTTTCCTAACACAGTTACCATCATTTTTTCCCAACTAACCCATCCATATAAAGCTAGAAAATGAGCTTCCCAACATATACCAGTTTGTTGGTATACCTGTTTAAATATTCCCACCTCAACAGAACTCTTACTATATATAGTACAAGTTCTAATTCATATGAGTCTCTGAGACTTTTAGTGGTCCCCAGTTGATGAAATATGCAAATTCAACACATTTTTTTTAATGGCGAAAAGATGAAAGACCTTATTGCTGATAGGAGCAAATTCCAGGTGTTAACATATAGCTGAACAGCAATTTGGGGCACAGTAGCAGTCAGCACAAATTATTTCAGACTTGTTGGCCTTATTTTAAGAAAGCCTTCTGATCCTAAAGCTTTTTTTCTTTTTTTTTCCCATAAAAAGCCAAACAGGTCTTTTTTTTTTTTTTTTTAAAAGCAACCTCTCAGCTCTGAGAATTATGAATGTAGACCTCATCTTTCCATTTTCCATGCACTGAAAACTGGTATCTTATGAATGTTGAAACGTAAGTCTATTTCAGGAGTGGCTTCATGATTGAACAGTTCTCTGTGTTTTAAATAATACCTGTTCTTCCTCTGGAGAGTAAAGGGTTGGCTACACCTCCAACAGAAAGGAGCTGCTGGCCTCTGAACTTTCAGAAATGAAAAAGGCCATGAAAAAACATTAAATCAAGACTCATGTTTCCAAGGTGCTTTTTTACTGCTCTCACTCCATTTCATGAAAGTCACTGGTAAAACTTGCCTTGCCCTCCACAGGGACCAATTACTTAGGAGCACAAACACCCTCACTGTGATACCCTGCAAAACCTCCTAAACCCCTTTCCTGTTCCTTGCACTTGTGTGCTGTACAAGTGAGCAATGTTCACCTTTGAGCACGAAGATGTGATTTCCCGGCTCTCCCTGCCTGATGACGTAGCTCCCCTGCTGGAACGTCCTCTCGTACATGCATTCCACCATGTCTCGTGTCTGGTGAGGCTCCAGTCTCTTCAGGAACTGGTTTTTGTTCAGGGCATCTGTGATGAGCTTCTTCTCACTGGTTGCAAAAGAAAAACCACAAAGTTTAAAATGCCCAGCATGGCTGGGGTTTGTTATTCACCAAGCATCCATTGCTCTCAAAAGCATTCCTCTCATTTCTAACACGCTGCTCTGCCTGCCTTGTTTAGACCTCGTGGGATGGTAGCCTGGCTAGTGAGGGAATTGTCTGTGCTGTAGCCACCTGGTGGAACAATCCCATTGAACAATCTTGCTCTCACTGCTCCCTGAGACAGTCTCTGCAGCATTTCCTGCTGCAGTAAATGCATATAAATACATGGGTGACTTGTAAAGACAAGAACTGTCTGTATTTGAGCTGCTGGTAGCAGAGCCCAGTGACTGGATTTTAAGAAGGAGAAAACATGGAAAAAGAAACAATGGATGCATCTGTGGATAGGGGCTAATCAGCTAAAACAAAGCAGGCCATACACAATCTATGGGTTCTTACTGATTTGAGTATGCTCTGGCTCAAAGGCATCCTAAAAAGCAGTGCCTCAAGTCCACACCAGAAATGAAGGCAATTACACAACTTCTGCACTGATGGGGCTTTTATGGCCCTGCTGAGTTTTCTTTTACTGCTGAAGTGAAGGACAAATTCTGCCTTCGAGTCCCCATGCTCCCAATGTTGACAAAGTCAATACCCTGACAGATTTCTGAGGCACTTAAGGCTTCCTCTTGTTTGTATTCATAAAGCAATGGGAGGTTGTCATCAAAACTAGGTTATGTGGGAAAAAATCTCCTGAGGACAATCCAGGAATGAACAAACCTAGAGCACGTAAATACACTTACAATGTTACTAGTCATGTAATGACTGAAAATAAGTGAAGGTGATGAGATGATGCAGGAAAATAAAACCAAGTAGCTATGGTGAGGACTGTGTTTAGAAATAGGAATCATAACTTACCTTCTGCTGAAAGCAACAGGGTTATTGGAATATAAGCTCTAACTTAGTTTTCATCTAAAGCCAACCTTGATAATTTGATTCATCCTGGCCTGCATCATGTGTACAATACTGCAATAAAACACAGTAATTGCATATAACCTGATACGTGAAATGAGCACAAAAGCTTCCAGAACTGTGGAAGAGGAGACTACGCTTCTAAACTTTCATTAAAATCATCCATGCTGAGATACTCCAAACAAAAGTATGGCACTCAAACCCCTGCCATACAAATAGCATCAAGTTGTGCCATTTGCTTTACAAATATTTCTAAAGGGACTGGTGACACTCTGGAATAATGCAAATTCAAGAAGCATGGAGCTTCCCCTCCTTCTGAGGCAGCTCCTTGCACAAGGAGCACCACAAAGTTACCTTACACAGCAGTGGGGCTGCATTAAGTCCTTTCTCTGTAAAGGGGAGGCTGCTACTGGTAGCAGCAACTCCAAACACCCCTACAGCCACTGTCAGGCTAAGGGGTCAGTATTTGGTAATTATAGCACAAAGAATTCTGTAGACAGTGAAGGTTACACTTTGTCCTTATGTGTCTGAACTTGACCTACTACAGTATTTACAGGCCAGGTAAGGAAATGTTTGTGCTTTTCATCATTTGGCTGTCTCAACAGCAAGGTGATGGGGTTTTACACAAGTGCATGTGTATCACAGGCTTATCTAACTGAGAGACATAGCAATGCACAGCACTACAGGTTTGTGGTGCTTTTTTGGCATATGTTTGCTTCCAAAATATTTGGAAGATCAAATAATACTTTGGCCACCACGACATCAAAAAATGATGTGCATTATGTCTGGATTGCTTAAGCTGCAATACTTGCTTTGGTTCTGGCTGCTGCACTTTGCTAATCCACTGGCTCTTCTCCTCACTGCTGTTACAATTCTGTCTCTGAAGGCACCCTGGAAAACCATGTGCTGGACTGCAGTACAAGGATTATGCCAAGGAGAAGACAGGTTACAAACAGAACACTCTTAAAACTATGATTTAAGCTACCCAGGTACTTGTGATAAAATATTAATGCAGTTCCCTTACTCTGGAAAAACACTGCTAACTGAAGTTCTCAGCTCTTTGTGGTGACTCAGGCAGCCTTTCTGATTCATGAGGCAACCTCTAAGGTGCAGTGCTGGACATGATGGATGAGAAAACATGCCTCATAACTCTCAGGTCTACTATGGTAAAGACTCAGATATGCCATGAATAACAAAGCTCCCCAGAAATCTGAAGGCACTAAAGTCACTGGCTGAAGTCCAGGTAGGGTCTGGCTACCACCATGTTACACAGACTCTCAGGTTATGTCTGCACTGCAAGGTAAAAGAGGGTCTAAGTTATGCTTAAGGATACCAGACTGATATCTCTGTCTGCAAGGTCAGCTCTGACCACAGAGGTTTCTGGGTCTATCAGAGTCTAGAAGGTGTAATTGGGTTAAAAGAGGAACAAGTAAGATTCAGTTCCTACACCATGATTGTTAGAAGCTGGAGGGAAGGAGGAAGCTGGCAATAAAGATAAATCCCCAAAAAAGCAGTAAGATTCTCATCTGAAATACAGAGGCTGCCCACCACTCTTCATCTGAAGTCTGTGGGACACAGATGATTCTTGGTTAAAGCTACCCACAAACTCAACCAGAGTCTATCACAGCTGCAAAGCCTGCATGAAAAGGATGAATACTTTAATCCTGACTAATCATGAGGAGAGGATATAATTATGATGTAAGTAATAACCTTGTAACACAAACAGAGAAGCCCTCTGAAACAAGCTCACCTGGAATCCTTTCGGACTGTTGCCTTTTCAAGGGAAAACACAGTTTGCCTGCTCAAATCACACAGTCCTGTTGTTGGCTCTGCAGATACACCTTCCTTGGCTCCTCTCCTCCTGTCAGCAGAGACTTTAAATGGAGAAGGCTGAAGAGAGTGCTCTCCTTGAGTGCTAACTACATCCTGCAGCTTGTTCAGCTGAATGCACTTGCTCTGGAGCTCCTTAGTGAGTTCTGCTATGACCTTAGTCTGCATGGCCAGCTGTTCCTGAAGCTCAGCAACGTGGCTACGACTCTCTTGCAGCTGCTGATCTTTTCTCTTCAGCTCCTTCTCCAGTTCCAGTACCTTGCTGCAGAGGACATCAGCTGGCCCATTGATCACATTGATGCCCAGGCATGGGTCCATGAGAAACTTGTGGCTGGCAGCACAGCCAATAGCCAGGTTTGCCACATGCCTATTGGGCTGCCTCAGGTGCTTGGGCTTCACTAATCCGTTCCCCATTTTGTCCAGGGACCTAGGTGGGAAAATAAGTCTGTAGTTTTATTTCATTCCTGAATAAAAAATAAAATTAAGTCATGGAATGTTGAGCACTGAATTCAGTAATTAGCTGGCAGCTGAATTTGCCATATGCAACTGTAGTAAACACAGCTGATTGCTTTCATCCTCTCCAGTCCTGCAAGTCAGCAGAGTAAAGGGCAAGGAGAAGAGGCAGGGAGAGGTGGTAGAAACAAAGCAAAAGATCTCATGGCTACCACTTCATTTTTGTGAGCTGAAGAGATGTGTAAGCTCCTTTCAGCCTAACAAAGACAAAACAAACAGCAGGAAGGAGAAAAGCTTGTGCTTGACTGCTAAAGCAAGAAAATTGTTAGAAGCAAAAAACAAAAGTTGGGTCACTTGCCCACTGAGGAATAATTATTGTGTAGACTAATTTAATTTAATTTAATAGATAGACTTATTTAACCAGTGGGTACATACCTGCCTGGCATAAAGGGTATGTGATTAGTAAGTATATGTGTTAATACACAGGCAGCTGGCATCATTTCTGCAGCTCACTTACTCATCTAAAACTGGCTCATATTTGTTAGTACAACTGCTGTAACAGCTGCTACTGCTGTCAAGGAACAATTATCTTTTTATGGGGAATTAACCCTTTCCACAGGCTACTCATGAAAAGTGACCAGGAAAACAAATGGTCCTGGGCTCCTGTCAGAACACACCCATGGCTCCAACAACCACTTGTTGCAAACCAGCAGCCTTCAGTAAATTTGCAGGGAAGTGTCCCCCTTCTTCCTTGGACACAATCTTTGGCATGTTTCATTGGATCATTCATTGCAGGAGGAGCAAGGGATGGTGCTGCTGTTGTGGTCAGGCGTCAGCAGGCCCAAAGCAGCTATCTGTCTGCCCCATGGATGAAGGACACCTTTTTCAGGCTGAACCCTAAGTGATGTGGATTAAGATAATCTCCTTCACCATTTTATTGGAACTGGAGAAGAACATGGCCCTGACAAGGTGTGTTGGTCAGATGACAAGCTTCAGCAATTTGCTTTTACTTGTTAGCATAACCATACTTTTAACACATGCACAGTTCTCTTCTGGTCTACAGCCTTCAATGGGTCAGAACTGAAACAGCTGACATGGTACCTCATTCCAAATCTAGTTTTCTTTAACATAGTCTTTCTTCTCAGCTCTGTCTGGCTTATTGTGACTTTGAATAATATTTTTCATTTGTGCCAATTTCACAGATGCATTTTGAACAGCTGATGCTTCAGCCTGTTAACAGGGACACCTCAGTATGTCAGAAATGAAGGCAAATCTACTGCACAGGAGCATTTAAACAAATTGCACATCAGGGAACCGAACCAAATAACTCTGAAGAGAGACCTGTGTGTCACTGCACATGGCTTAACCAAAGATCTTAGCTCAGCATGCAACCATATTTAAAAACAACACCAAACAACAATCAACATAAACTAAAAGTTACAATACAGAGAGGAGATTGTGGGAAACACATCACCACACTGTAGCAGTCCCTGCTACTAAAAGCAGCGGCAGTCACTGCATTACAAATAAAGGATATCCCACACACTTCAAAATTATGTATGGCAGAGTGACTGCCCCAAGGGACAGAAAAACCTACTGTTGGGATTGTACCCAGCAACAGAACAGGTTTACTGTGTGATGTTAGAGGTTCATAATCTATCAGCCTCACTGGAGCGACAATGTTAGCAGCTTCTGTCTTCCCATTGTACATGCACAGTTAATTGTCAGTAGGCAATGAAAGAGGCAGCCAGATCTGACAGATTCCTGTTTCCACATCTTAACTGGCCGCTTGTGTAGGAAACTCGTGGATGTGGCAGGAATCAATAAAACACTAACAGGTGATTTTAGTAATTCAGCATTACAGCAGCCAATTCAAGCAGAAAACTTAAAGCCCTGCTCCTGACCAGCTGTACCCACAGCTCCGGAGACAAAAAGCTCAACAGGGCATTCATTCCTCCGTGTTTGCCCACAGGGCACCTCACACGCTCCTTCCAGGTCACTGAACAAACGGGGACGAGTACCGGACTGACCCAAAACCCACCCGGGAGAGACGGAGGTGTCCGCGCCCGCCGCGGGATGCCCGGGGGATGCTCCCGGGATGCCAGGGGATGCCCGGGGATGCCCAGGGGACACTCCCGGGATGCCAGGGGATGCTCGGGGGATGCCCGGGAGATGCCCGGGGTATGTTCCCGGGACCCAGCGCCAGCCGGACCCGGGTCCGCCCAGGCCCGCGGGATGCGGTCGCTGCCGGGCCAGCACGCCCACCCCGCTGTCACCCGCTCCCGCCCCGGGAGGCCGCGGCTGCCCCGGCCCCGGCCTGCCCCGGCCCCCGCCCGCCCGGAGCCGCGGGCTGCCCTCACCTGCGAGCCCAGAGCCGGGGCTGGCGGCGGCGGGCACGGAGCGCTGCTCCCCGCGGAGCCGGGCTGGGCACGGAGCCGCTCCCGTCACGGCGGCCGGGGCTGCGGCGGGGCCGGCCCGTCCCGCCCTCGGCCCCTCCCTCGGCCGTGAGGGGCTGCGGGGCCGTGCCCGGTGGGCAGAGATGGGCCGGGCTCCTGAAGGCACCCACCTGGCACAGAGGTAACGCGGGCCCAGCTCAGGTGTTTGTCCTGTTCGCTTTCTGCCGCTCTGTGTGCGGGTCTCGGCTGTCGGGCACGCAGCTGCAGAGATGCTGCAGCCCTTGCTCTCGCAAACTGACCCTCAACCAGGGCTGCACAGCCTGCGAGGGGCTGGCCCATGCTCTAGGATAGATCTATATCCACTCAGGATTGCCCCAGAATGAAGCAATGTTCAGCATTGACTACTGGTAGAGTACAGCATTTCATAAAGGCTATTCTCTCCTAGCACATATCTTTATGTTGATTCAAAACATCTGTCTCCTTTTGCTTACCCAAATAGCCTGACAAACCAGGGATGAAAGGATTTTACAACAGGCAAAGAGCTGCACGCATACCTCTCCTAGGCATGCTGTCAAGAAGACTTGGTCTAACGCCAACCTGTGGCCTCTAGGACACTGGCTCTCCAATTTCTTCTCTACAATTACACTGTAGCCATGATATTTTCTGAAAAAGCCTTTCTTTAGGATTTTTTCTCCTAAAGATGAGAAGATGAGAGGCCTCAGGAACAAAATGTAAACAATGATTATCTGCTGCTGTGGAATGCAACAGGTGGATCTGTGATTGGTCTCATGTGGTTGTTTCTAATTAATGGCCAACCACAGCCCAGCTGTCTGGACTGTCTCGGTCAGTCACAAGTCTTTGTTATCATTCCTTTTCTATTCTTAGCCAGCCTTCTGATGAAATCCTTTCTTCTATTCTTTTAGTATAGTTTTAATATATCATAAAATAATAAACCAAGCCTTCTGAAACATGGAGTCAACATTCTTGTCTCTTGCCTCATGCTAAGACCCCTGTGACCACCATCACATTACGCTCTCCTTTTGGGACTGCCCACTTATAAATCTTCCTTTGGTTCCAACAGATCTCAGTGCTCCACAATCTCTGTCCATGTCTGGGATGAAGCAGCTCACATAAATTCTAACAGGACCAGCCCCCAAAAGAAAAAATGATAAAAAATACTGGTCACATACATTTCACTGCTGAACAGCCTCAAATCAGAAATGTTGTAGTGCTCAGTGAAGCATGTGATGAGAAAACTTGTCCCAGCAACTCCTCTGCAAGTGAGCTGCTCTGGGATGCAGCAACTGGCTCCAGTTCCCCGAGGCAGTTTGCCAGCACCCTCTTCTCCTATAGCAAAGTTCATAAGAAATGCAGACAGGATTCCAGAGCCTGGTCCTTATTTGTGGTACACCAGGGCTCCGTGGGGTGTTGCTCTTTGCTGTAAGGTGAAAAAGGTAACGGGAACACCAGAAGTTCACCTCCCAGGATCCTGTGGAGATCAGCATTCCAGACCTGAAAGGACTGAGGTCAGCTGCAGGGCTCTGTCTGGAGGGCCTCATACCTGTGTGGGCAGGTCCAGCTGTCACACCTCGTCTAAAAATTCCTTAGATATCTTACAGAGCCTTATTATCCCTTCAGAACTTGTTTCAGGGTAGCAGTATGTTTGGGAAAAATTAGGGGTGCTTTGGTCAAGATAAATTAGAACTTCATTTGATACGAGCTAGCTTGAAAATTTGGAAAGCTTATTTTGGTGTTACTGTGAAAGAAAAAGCTGTGCAATCATATCACACAAGGCCTATGTCCCATAATAACCACTGTCCTATCTGCAAACTGCAGGGGCAGCAGTAAACCTGTGAAGCACAACAGGGGTGGCCTGTTGTTAATCCTCTCCATTTGTACTGTTGTCTTATAGAGAAATAGATGAGACATTTATTGGCAGGAAGCCAATAAATGAGGAACAGGAGCCTGAAAACTTGGGAGATTAGATTGCTTTCATGTTTTGTAGCAGAATAAAATTGATGGTGTTAAATGTTGCTTTGTTGGTGTTTTTTTTTTTTGGTTTTTTTTTGTTTTGTTTTGTTTTGTTTTTTTTTTTTTTTAGGTAGAAATCAAACAGAGATTAGAAAATAACAGAAAATAACAGTGCTTCTCCTTCTTTCATGCCTTGGGAAGTATTTCTTTATTTTAACAATTTTGCTCCTAATTTTGTGACTAGCCTGTTGAATCAGTAATCTAGAAGAGGGACTTCAACCTGAAACACAACACAGTCTCACTTGCCCACCGTACTTCCAGAAAGAATGTTTTGTTTGGAGTTGATCCCTTCTTCCCTTCCACCTCAAATAAAAGCTTTTTTTATTGTGGGTGTGGGGCTGTTCTTGTGGTTTTGGCTCATCTAGCAGCATAATTAAAAATCAAACAATCAGAAAAACATTGTTTGAAACCTAAAGGACATTAATAATCTAAGATCCACTGCTGTCAAAAAAAAAAAAAAAAAAAAAAGAAAGCATGTTTTGTTTGCTAAAATGTATAAAGAGCAAAAGGTTTGGTAGTTGTCGTGCTGGCTTTGTGAATTTGCCACCCAACACCTCTGTCTGCACAGAACTGTAAATAAATACCTCAAGCGTGTAAATTGGCCTCTTGCACACTGGGTGAGGGAAGCTTTTTTGGGACAACACCCTTGGCAAGAGGTGGTGCTGCAGTCTTGGCTTGAGGCTGGATCCCAACAGTGGCTGTTCAGAAGGCAGCAGATAACAAGTGAGATCCTGCTTTTCTTTCTGTCCCCATTTGCAAAAAAAAAAAAAAAATCCTTCTCTTCAGCCTTGTGGGAAAAATAGCTTCTCATCCTGCTAAAACAATCACTGGGCAAAGTTCACCATATTTTGCTGCCTCTCTTTACAATTGATTGACAGGTTGAATGTTGCTAGGATGTCTTGAGCAGCCTCTTTATGCAGATATGATAACAGAGATTATGGCATACAAAAGAGGGACTGTGGTATTTTCAGGGTCCCCCATCAAAGGGAGGAAATGATGAATCTGACTCCATGTTCTTAGAAGGCAAATTGATATTTATATTATATTATATTATATTATATTATATTATATTATATTATATTATATTATATTATATTATATTATATTATATTATATTATATTATATTATATTATATTATATTATATTATATTATATTATATTATATTATGCCATACTAAAACTATACTAAAGAATAGAGAAAGGATACAGACAGAAGGCTTAATAAGATAATGAAAAACCTGTGACTCTCTCCAGAGTCCCAACACAGCTGGACCATGATTGGTCATTAGGTAAAAGCAATTCACATGTTGGATAAACAATCTCCAACCACATTCCAAAGCAGAAAAACACAGGAGAAGCAAATGAGATAATACTTTTCCTTTTCTCTGAGGTTTCTCAATTTCCCAGGAGAGAAATCCTGGCAAAAGTATTTTTCCAGAAAATATGACAGTGACAAGGGACTGCACGAGGGAAATGGCACTGCTTCTTAATTCTCAAACAGAAACCAGTCTTTAGATTACATGAAAGAATAGATAGTATTAGAATCAATTGGGACCTATCACACTTTGAAAAGACACATTTTTTTCTTGTTCAACTATCACATATCACATATCACATTTCAAAGCATCCTGCTACTGTGATTACTTTTTGCTTGCAAACCTTTTCTGGTGATGACCCAGGTCTTATCCTTACATTGAAAAAGTTCTCCTGCAGGACTGCCCATCAAGTCGTGAGTTTGAGCAGCCAGGTTAAACAGCCACAGCACTGCTTCTGAGCATTCCCTTTTCCTGAGCACTCTCCAAAGAGATCCAGCTCAGCTCAACATCACTGGTGTGGGAATACAGTCCTGCACTGTGGAATGAAAGCTCACCTGGATCACCCTGCCTCAGCGGTGTCTAGGCCTGGGAATAAACCCTTACAGCTCCCTTTGCACTCTCCCTCCCTGTCACTTTTTACCTCTTTTCATTTCTTTTCCCAGCTGCTCCTCTCAGTGTACATTTTGGTTTTCTGCTGGGTGCAGACATCTGGTGGTAGAGCTGGTGATGGCAGCTGAACGAGGGAAGCCAAACGAGGGAGGGATGCAGGATCTTTTCTTCTTACACTTTGGCCCAGTGATAGGAAAAAAACAAATTCTGTTTAAGCAGCAAGGATTTATGTTCAGTTTTGTTCCCCTTTTACTTTGTCACTCATTTTCTCCCCTTTTCAAGCCTCAGGGACCTGCTGGTCCTGGGTGTTTAGAAGAAAGGGCAGACTGTGCCCAAGTCACTTCTGCCATGCAAGTGTGCTCAGAGCAGGAGAGGAGTCACTTCCAGCAGGGCAAGTGACACCTCCCCAGGCAGTATCTGCTACACAGATGCCCCACAGGGCAAAGAATGGCTTCAGTCAGTTCTGCAGCCAGATAACTGCACCCCACTCGTCCCTGAGACAGCCAGGAGCAGTTGGAAGCAGGAATATTTCCAGACAATGTGTGTGGTCCTTTCTGGACCACTTCCATGTGCCTGCAGTCTCTGGCCCCTCTTTTTCTGGGATACATTTTGTGTATGCTTTGGCTCTGTAGTGCAAGAAGGGAAAAGAGCTATACATCACTTTGTTTTAGTTCATGCTGGAAAACTGCTTACTTAAGTCACAGATCCTTCAGTGCATGACACATCTGGAAGGGTATTCAAGCTCTCCCACTGAGATACTGTGCACTAGGACACGTATATTTATTCTATGAATTGAAAGAAATATGTAGGGTCAGGGACTACTCCATACTCCATACTCCGTACTCCATACTCCATACTCCATCTGCTAAAGGTGGGATCAAGTCTAATTTTATCTTTTCCAGGAAGCACAGCAAAAGAGTGAGATCCCTTCACCTGAGAGGCGATGAAGTGCTGGAGGTGCCTGGTTCTTTCCAGTGTCTTAATCTACATGTGCAACACCCTGGCTTATAGGTGTGACATCAGATGAATCTCTCAGTATACAAAGCTCTTTTGCCCAAAGAGCCCGAGGCAAATGTAACTTGACACAAAAGATTGGTCTCAAGGACGAGCAGATACTCCCCACCTCTGGCTCTGGTCTGTCTCTATCCCTGTTCAGTGTTTCTTCAAAACTTAATGTGTTTCCAAGACAAGCAATTTCCTCAACTTCAGACAACTGTTTTAGGGCCATTTTGCTGCTGGAAAAGCAGGAGCCAGCCTGTTGCCATGAGCTTACCTACATTATATAATTTGTTCTATAACCAAGTAAATTCCAAATTGTAAACTCGATGACTCGTCTGCTTACAGGAGGTTGCTGAAGCAATGTGATATCAAACTGATAAATGAATGGACTGAGAGAAGCAGCAAGAATGGGATTGAAATCAACATGTAAGAGACAGCACTTAGAACCAATGTTTTTGCAATTGATCAATGACAAGCCTGGGAGAAAGGGGAGAGAGGGAGAATAAATTTATTCATAACCATTCTAATATGCTCATTGGGTTCATTCCCCAAGTACTTGAGTATTTGTTTCCAAAAATTAAATGTGTACATGATGGCAGGCTTGTTGCTTTTTTCTTTACAAAAAACTAGAGTTCTTTTTGGGGTTTGCATATCCCCATCTGCAGTTAGGAGGGAAAAAAAGGAATTACAAGAGAAAATTTACATTGAATCATATACCACACATGGCCAATCCCAATAGAAACATTCAATGAGTGCAATCTTGACTCAGTAGGATGTAAAATGAAAGGGAGAAAACTGATAATGCTCTCGATGCTTTTCTTTTTTTCATTCTGCATTTTACTTCATTTCAGTCTTAAAATACATGAACACTTTTCAGTTGGGCATTAAGCAAGATAACATTGGTGCTGAGTCTCATTTCCTTTACTCCAAAGAAACCAGCTTTCCAGGTGGTTCAAAACAGGATGCAGTGCCCTACCTGAATTGCTGCTTGCTTTCAGATTTATTTCAATTACAAAGTAGCTATTCCAGGGAAAAAGCTGAGAGAAGTGAGGCTGTGCAGGAAATATGCCCCAGTAAAGTTCATTATGATGCTTAATTCTCATTGGCTTCACACCACATGTTGGCAGAAGTTGAAGAGTGTGGAGACAAAGCAGTTGCTGGCTTCTGGGTATGGCCACAATCTAAACACATTTTTTCTTGGGAACCTACATTCATTTTTCCTCATCCCATCCCATGTGGATCTCTGGATTTGTTTCACTTGTATCACAAGAGGGCACTCTGCATCAGAATAAAGTTTCCCATCCACATCTTGAAAGGCATCAGCTGAAATCAGGAAAGTTCGTGGACTGAAAGGGCTTACAGGGAGAGAGAGGGACACTGAAAGAACAGCCAGGGCTGCCCCTGCAATGTCAGTGTCCTCCCCTTGAGTGGGAGGGACAAACACCCACCCTGCCCTCCTCCCACTCAAACAGGACCTCTGCAATTTTTAAAACTCAACTCAAAAGTAGCAGGCTGCAGATAAGGGATTTGAGCAGGCCAGCCATGTAATACTTAACTGAAAAGGCTCTCTCAGTCATGCTGGATAACTGGAGTGCCTTCTTCACTTGTTTTCACTGAAAACCAGCTAACTACTGATATACCAACTGGCACTCTTCACAAGACATTGTGTAACTATGGCTTCCCACGGCAGCTAATAAATGGAAGGAGTTTTCTTCTTTGAGAAGAAAAGCAGCATTTAAATAATCCAATCAAGCATGCCACTATTATATGAAATGTAATTTGTATAGACAAATACATGGACTTAAATAAATTCCCACTTCACTTCTAAAGCTGGTGAATGACTGTTTCTTAATTATAACAACCTGATAGCACATCAAAAATACTTATACTGTGTCCTGAAAATCTGTATTATGAAAGCAGCTATTTGGGATGAATCTGATTTTGATTTTGTATGAGGAAAGCAAAATTCTATCTGTTAAAAAGCTTACACTGTGGTGCACTGTTCTCATCATACACTTACCTTTTTCTTGAAACTTAATCTACTAATGACATACTCTGTGAATATTGCTCCAGAATATATTTTCATTAATCTTTTGTGAAAAACAGCTCAACATGTATTGCATCTTTAAGTAAACCTGTTGAAACAGAAATTCACAGATGAGGTTTCCTTAATGCTCAACCTTCCAAATTCAGATTGGATCTTCACATGAGACCTGTTCTCTGTGAGGTTGCTTGAGAGTATGTAATGCTGTAAGCACTTTTTTATGGGGGGCAAACAGCCTCTGAATTCCAATTCTGCTGGTTATCAAATTGAGTCACACAGGGATCAAGGAGTATCACCTGCTGCTTCCTCCAGGCCTGATCCTGAACTGCCAAACAGAAAGAAGTACCGTAAGAGTTGTATGTTTGCTCAGACAGAAATTAAGGAGAAACAGTAATGTTCTTCATTGTTAGCATCAGAATAGATTGTTGCCTTAGCAACAGCAGACGAAGAAACACATTGGATGCAGCCAATACTTGTTTTATCTCATGTTTCACATGCTATTTTTCTAAACTTTTCTTACTAACTGATTATTGTTTTTGTAAACTTCTGCTGTCATCCTACTAGGTTACTCTTGCTGGCATTGGATGTTATCTTCTCTAAAGCTTGGTAGCAGATGCAGCACATCTCTGACTCCCTTAAAAAACTGTGGGATTTCTGAGTGGAGCTTCTTAGGCAGCATAAGAAATTCAACATATGCAAGTCAAACAAACTACTGTGACTTAAAGTTTTATTGCTTGCACTTCCTTCTGTCCAATACTGCTGGCTACAATTATGTGACATGCCTCAGGAAAGGGGTGCCAATTCATTTCTTACCAGATTCTCTTTTCTATTACTCCATAGAATAATAGAATACTCCATAGAATACTCCATATTGCTTTTCTAACTTTTTTAATGGAAAAGCAGAATTCAACTTCTCTGAACCATCTGAAGGAGAAAAGGACAAGGGAAAGTCTAACTCCTTCTGAAATAATTTTCTCCCAGTCCTAATTATTTCTGACTTCCTACATATAGCTTTCTGCCAAGAAAAACTCATTTAAAAAGCAGTGAGGCATTCCATATGTAAATGCTAGTGAGTTGTCAGACAATAAGGACTTGTTAATGCCAGCAAAGTTATTTAATCTTTTGACCACTAGGCCAGACTTGGGGGCCTGCAGAAGATCCTGCTGTAACACCAACAGATATTTTGGTTTATTGTTTCCTGGAATACACTGGCTCCAGATGCTGTTTTCCCCTGCAGCTGGAAGCCCACCTAAGAACCATTTCCCTTTCCAGCCTCTGGACTTCACAAGACAGGGGAGAAAAGCAGTAGGACAAAGCAGACAATCTGGCCCCACAGAATCACTGGCACTCAGACTTCTTTGGCTACATAAATAGCTGATAAAAACCAGCTGCTTTATTCACAGTATCTTTTGCATTTTTCTTCCTGAAGAGTAATCTCCATGAAAGGAGGACACTGCATTTACTTGGCTTACTGTGAGATCTCCTTTTGGGTCATGCTGTAGCTAAAACTTTCTGCTGAAGGAGAAAGAAAAAATCCTATTCCACAGTAGCTTTATGCAGCACGGTGTAATGATGATGAAGTGTCAGTGGGTATCAAATGATGCCCTTGCTGGCACCAAACCCTCACTGAACTTTATCAGTTCTTGGAGTATGAAGTGTCAGCTTAGGACATGCCTTCCCTTTAAGCAGGAAAAATCTGCTACCAAGATCAGACAGAGGAGCTGAGAGAAAAAGCAGACATTGGTGCACTACGAAAGGATTCTTCTTCTTTTCCAGCAAAAATACTGCAGGAAGCCCACAAAGGAGCATGGTACACACATGTAGTAAGTGTAAGTGAAGTGGTTTTGATTTGCTAATTTGAGATTTTTGGCTAAAACACTAATTAACATAGTGGGTTTAATGCTGGCTAAATGCCAGTGCACATATTAGAACTATTTATTTATTTTTTTGGCTGTGAGATGAGAATTAGGAGGAGAGCAAAGCAGGCTTAAAACTTTAAAGGGCATAAAGAAAACCTTATTAATAGAATTAAAACACAGAATAATAAGAATTAGAATAAAACTTTTAGAACATTTTTTAAAATTGAAAATGTAAAGAGACAAAATTTGAGACTTTTAGTTAGTTTGCTATTTTTAGAATAGTTTTTTTTTAGTTTTTTTAGGGAAAGAGGTGTCTCTTGTTATGCTATGGAGATTTTTCTACAAGAAATAGTTTTCTTGTGGTTTTAATGTCAGCAAATTAGATGCTTGGGAAAGGAAAATTTATTTGCAGTGTGAAAGGTTTTTTTATACTTTATAGATTTCTTATAGTTTCTATATGGTTTATGTTAACTTATGGGGTACTATTTTAAGGATAAGCTGTTTTAGCATAAAAGTTCTTTTCATCTATCTCTGAGAAACAGAGATTTTCTTTTATTTTTGGGGCAACGTTTTTTATTTCTTTTTTTTGTTTAAGCTCCTTATTAGATCATAATTACTTTAACATCTGTTAGCTTCAGCACTAGTGCTTTTACTTATAGCTGTAGTTAGAATGTTACATTGCTCTAATGCATTTTATGAGTTATAATAAAAAGAGTTTGATATATATTTTATATTTTTACTATAGTTTTATAAGAGAACTTTAGCTTAAGACTAAGGCATCTTTTTATTTTCTTATCTGCGATTTTGACTTTTTATTGACCTCAACATTTTTATGTTGTTTTCTATGTTTAGTTTTCTATGTGGTTTTATTTTTTTTTTTTGTTTTTTTTTCTTATTTATGTAGTAAAGAAAGTCTCCCAGAATGACAGGGAATACTCCCTAGAGTAACAGAAATCCTGGAAAATGAATGATGCTTTGCCTACTGCCTATTTGCCTGTTTTAGTGCTAGATCAAGTAACAGTTTCAGCTCTGTCAAGAACATCCGTCTGGGAAGGCTGACAAAATACAACTCAAATGCAAAATACCCACGTGGATGTAAAGGTTCCTACTTGCTCTTTTAGACATGAGAGCTGCAGATAGGCTCTTACACATTTTTGCATTCATCTGACTGCTCTTTTCATGGTGATGCCGTGGAGATTTTTCCAATTGGGAGAGCAGGAAAATAGCTGGATGCTAAGGACAGGTATTGCTCTTGTGGGCTTAGCCAGACATCTGCAGATTCGTTTGAACAAGCTGGTTCACATGGCTCTGTAAGAGGCAGAGATTCTGTCTCTGCACCATGAGAAGAAAGTGCACCACAAAGAAATTAAGTAATGCTTGAGCCATTTGTACAGGAGACATCGTTGCTGCCTCTGCCCCCACTGAGCACTGAGCATCTGTCAGCACTGAGATGGGATTTTCAGTCCTGCCTCAACACTCAGCTTGCAGAGTTAATGAGTTCTTGTGACTCCTCATTTCTGAGAGTCTGTGATGTTTCCTTTGGGAGCTGCTGGACCATGGAAGAATGAGTCCTTTTCTCTCCCATTTGCTATGGACAGGTGTGAATGGCTCTTTCCACACCAGTGGTTCAACAGCCTGACACAGCTTGGGATGCTCAAAATTAAAGCCCAGCATGGTTTGGCTGCACCAAATGATGGAGCAGAGGGCACAGAGCATGGCAAGAATCTGACATCAAACACCGAGTTAAATAATGGCTGAAGGAGCAGCTGAAGGAGCAGCTCTGGCTTGCCAGAGGTTTGGGATTTTCACTCCCCTCTCAAGCACCAGCAGCAACAGGGGAGGGATGTAGAGGGGAGGATGGGAACGACCTCACCTGGTGAAAGCTGGGAGGCAGGCCTGTGCACAGCAGAAGCAGTTTTCTCCTTTCCAAGAGTTGGCCTCTTCTTCCTCCTTCACCCCAACACAGGGAATGGGCAAGGAGGAGAGGAAATCTTCTCTGTCAGGGCTTGAAACCCAGGTGAGAAGGGAATTCCTTGTGGAATACATAACTCAGAGACTTCTAGTGCCTTGTTTCAGCAAACAGCTGTAGTTAAGGACAGTATCCCCATTAACAAAGGCTACCTCAGACATGTTACTGTGGAATTTAAAATAAAAATATATGCCTGAAAAGGCACACACAGAACATAAAAACCACCTTACCTGAAAACTCAAGAGATGCAGTGCAACAAATAAATATATTTATTCTTACTTTTTTCCTTTTTTTTAACAACAGCAGCAGAATAATTGCAAATTTTTTTTTTTTTTTTTTTTTTTTTTTGCCAAGTATGTACTTTGCTTATTGATTTTTGCATCCAGGGTGATCTACAGCTACAGCTCAGTTTTGTATTTCTTTTTCAATCAGGTTCCTCCTAGGATAGATAGAGTGACTAAGTATTCAGAGCTACTAAAAACTCATTAGGTGTGTAACACAGTGAACTACTTCACAGTCATAAACATAATCCCTAAAGCAAACACACAGGAAGACTGTTTTGTTCATAGCTGGAGTGGAGAAGACTTTTTTTTTTTCTTTTCAGTATCTTGCTGTTTCAAAGTGGATTGTGTTCTCTACTGTTACCCTTTCAAAAAAAAGGCAGTTATAAAAATTACTTAATAAAAACATACATTTCTCACATTTCAACAGTTTTTATGCCAGTTTCTCAATGACTATTCTAGAAAAGTCAGCTTGTTCAACCTAATAAAAGAAGAAGGTCAAGTATGGAAAATCAAGAGTAAGGAAACCTCACAGTAAAAATAAGTGTGTCTGTAGCATGTAGTGGTTAGCTGTAAAGAAGTGAACAAAAGAAAAAGCCTCCCTAGAAGTTGTAGAGCTACATAGCTACTACCTTTTTATAGCAGGTGTATTTTCTACCACAGCTTAGATTTTTATTACTTTATATTTTTAAAATAACTTAAAATAATAATGAGTTTGCCTGCCAGCAGCCAACTCAAAAACACATTGGAAAAAGACAAAAAACCCAGCCACCATTACAGCGGTAGGGAGAAATTCTCCTCAGCAGCCAATTCTTTTGTCCAGTCCTTTCCCTTCTTAGCAATCCCAAACTTCTGGGATATATTCAGCTTATTAGGAATGAGAGCTCTTCAATGCAGACTTGGGTTTCACTGAAAGGAACAGTGAACATTTCCCCTCTGTAGCCTCCTGTGAGTCCTTCTAGCAGCTCTGCAGAGTCCTTGCAGCAGCAAGCTGCAGCAAAAGGAAAGGAAAGAATATTCCATCCAGGTGTGAAATGATTCATAGGCGGCATCTGAGATCTTCAAAGGATTCTCAATCAATACTTCAGCCTGAATCCCAGATGAGTGGGCTGTGATTTTATCTCATCTGTCAGATGGGTGAAGTCGCCTGTTTGTTCTTGAATTAACTTCTTTCATCTTTGCTGCCACAATATTGCAACTGACTGCACATCTTTCATCATTCTGAGTGCCACTCAGCGCACAGAAAAGTAAACCAAGCCATGGCCCTTGGCAATCCGTGTAACACAGCAACAGCAGACAGGGTGTGCTCTAGACTCTGCCCAGAAGCGCTGACCTGAAAGGCAGAGGGAAATGCAAATGGGTAAAGGCAACCATAGAACCATGTAAATCTTCTCAGACAGAGTGACTGTGATAAGGAAGCTGTGAAACTGAGATTCCAGCTGCTACAGGTCTTGTCACCCTGTGTAACATGGAATGTCTGTGCCCTGATGTGAGTAACTCTCTTCTTGTCTCCTCCTCAAAATTAGTGGAATCAATCAGATGGAATTGTTACATCCCCAGCCTCAATGGTTCACATATCCTGCCACAATTAGTAAAATCAAAGAGCTGCTGAGGCTGCATTCTAATAGCAGTAGAAGAAAAGCCAAAAATAAGACTTTGCTGAATATTTTTCCCCAGCCTGAGCTCTAAATTGTTAGCTGGTTTCATTAATGCATTTGCCCCAGAGTGACCTTTGGGCAAACCTCAGCCCTGTCTGAAAGGCTGATGCAGAAAGGGATGCAGAAGCTATGAAAACATCTGTGTGGCATCCAGAGTGCTCTGTGATGAAGTGGGGATTTCTTGGAGTTCAGAAAGCACTTTCTTTCTTCACTGAATAACACAAAGAATTAAAATACAAAATTACTTATTCTAATTCCCTTTCCTAAGGGAAAGAAGGACTGAGAGGGTTTAAGATAAAGAATGATTGTTCTATTTTTTCCAAGAGTCAAGAGACTGGGGTGGGGGGATTTACAACTATGCTGCACCCCATCTGTTGAAACATGTAACACTCCATTTGGTTTTAACTGCTTGATGCTTGCTCTGTATCCTATTCTGTTTATTTATTGATCTGGGTAATCTCTGACACAAACCTTAGTGTCTTCCATCTGTCCTTTTCAATGTGGTTTTCAGGACCTTCACTTTCATAGGAAGCCAAGTAAAGTGCTGCAATCAGAAGCAAATACATTATGTTAGGCCTACTGGCATTTTAAAATTTGCTCTCCCTGCAAAGCAGCCTGAGTTAAATGAAGCAGGCCTGTATTATCCATCCCTCAGTTTAGGGCTTCAGAATCCCATTAAGAAGTATAGCATTGCTTATAATTGCACCCAGGCAATGCTAACAAACTGTGCATGAGAACAAAGACAGCCCTGAGGGGGGAAAAACCAACCAGTGGAAACTCAAAAGCATGAGGAGAAGAAAGCACTCAAGAGAAAATAAACTGAGCCCAGGGACATGGTGCTTTGTAAGCAGCCAGTGAAGTCCCTGTTTTCTTCCTTAAGCAGCTCCCTTCAGTGCAAAGTATCCTGAAAGTCCACATAAATACATTTCATGTGAGATTTACAGGGACCACATCACATTACTTCATTCTATTTCAGAACCAATGTTGACCCTCACAGACTATACACACATAAAAGAAAAATCGTATCTTCTCTGTCATTTGTAAGGGAGGAACATTTTTCACTTGCCAGACAGAGATGTCCTCAGGACAGTTTTTCCTTACTGTGAGGAAGCCACAAATTAACACAGAATGAGTTTAAGCAGTAGCCAGTGACACCACCCCTGCAGAAGCTCCTTACCATCATCACTGAAGACTGGGACAGAGAGCAAGTACTGCAGAATCTTCCAATCCCTTTCAAAAGGACATTCCACTTGCTTCCATGTCATAAATTCACTGACTTGTTTTGCCAGTTCCCAAAATTTCTGTCAGAAGACAAAGCAGAAGAGGTTGCTATACATTGAACAGCACTGCTTACCCTGAATATTTTTTTAATAAGAAGGAGAGATCTTGGTTTGGAGACCAAGGCTTCAATTGCCTTGGCTTTTAAGATAGAAGTGAACATGATCTGACTCAACAACTCAGCTTCTAACTTCTGTATTCCTGTTTCAATCTATGGTAACTTCCCACTCCTTCACCTTGTTAAAATTTCTGTTGTGAATACAAATACAGTAGATGAAATACACTTAATTTTTTCTTTCAAGGAGCTGGTAACACTCCTTATGCCCAAATTTTAACTTCATTGATGCTTATGCTTTTTGTTTTGCAATTAAATACATAGATTTTCACATCAGATGCTTAATACTGACATTTCAAAATCCAGATGTTTCCTGTCACTTAGTAAATATGAATGCTCTATTTTCTTGCTGGAAATGTATGCCAAAAATAAACACTCCCCATGTAGCATGCTGATGCCATTATTTGATAAGCTCTTTCAATTAAAGTTAACATGCCACAAGTGCAGGTGGATTCCTTCAGCAAAAGGGCATTGCACAGCCTAGGCTTAGAATCTTTAGGCTAACTCAGGCCTATGACTGCAACTGAAATGTACTGTACTTTTGTGTGGATGACCCAGGCTTCCTGAAAACTGAAAGTACCAGGAAACAAATCATTGGGTAACTCACCCTGTGTCAGATAACAAGCATGAAATCAGAGGCAGAGAAACTACTGGAAGACAAGAGAGTCAAAACTCCCTTGCTGATGCTCTATCACATATTTCTGCAGAGACAATCTGGAACTCGCATGAAAATGCTGTGTATATATCTTGTTAAAGGAGGAACTTGCTTTTTATGTGAGGAATTAAAAGATAAAGCCCTAAAATACTAATTTGAATGTCACAGTCCTATTTTCTGGAAAAATCTCTTCACCCAGGATTCTTCTCCTGGGAAGCTGAGAAGCCTCAAAGAAAAATGAAAACAATAATTACCTGATTTGCTTCTCTTGTGTTTTGCTGCTTTGGAGATTGTTTACCAACAGGTGGTTGTTTGATTGGTTTCATGTGAATTGTTTTGACTTAATGACCAATCACAGTCAGGCTGTGTTGGACTCTGGAAGGAGTCATGAGTTTTCATTATTATCTTTCAGCCTTCTGTAAGTATCCTTTCTCTATTCTTTAATATAGTTTAGTACAGTATTTTTAATATAATATCATATCATAAAATAACAAATTAGCCTTCTAAGAACATGGAGTCAGATTCAATCATTTTCTCCTTCGACAGGGGACCCTGAAAACACCATATTTGAACATTTTGTCATTAACTAAAACAAACCTGTGAATTGAAATGTTGAGACAAATTTGAGCACGGGGAAGAAGTTCTGACTTTTCTTCCCCCCACAAAAAACCCTGGAAATATTGAAAGTTTCTATTAACATTCCATCTTCAATAAAAGTCCTTTTTCCTGACTACTTCTCAGCTCCCTTGAAAAGTAACAGATACACTCAAATTCCAGTCTATGTTTGCTTTCCCAGAACCCAGTGGAAATTGGACAGGGATCTGTTTCAGTTTTCTGTTAAAGGGGCTGACCCTGGACTAAAACCCCACTCAGTGCTCCCCTTACCTCAAAATTGACATGGCCATTGGGAAGGCGATTGGCACAACCCTCATTGAGGAAGTAAATATCTTTGACCAAGAGGCTGAAGAAAGGTATCACGATCTAGGGAGAGAGCAGCATTATTGTCAGTCTGGTCCTGTATCAAAACACAATGGTCTACAGAGAAAAATGATTCTACATCTTTACACAAAAGCTGTGCATTCACTACATTTTAAAATACAAGTCTCTCCACAAAGCCCTCCATTTCTATGTGATGTCCTTCTTGTTTTCATTTTTTTCTTCTTCCTTGCAGATTCCAGAAGATAAACGGTCAGAGGCACCTACTTCTTACAAATAATTCCTGCAGAGTATCTCATAGTGTAGCTTTCCTCTTGACAGGACTGACTTGGTAAATGAGGGGAGAGGTCCATTGAAGCATGGTAGGGAATATTGGGGTAGCAGCACAAATGGTTTGAGCTACAATTCCCTGAACTCATGCAAGTCATGGAGCCTTGGTACTGACTGGCTTAAAATGAGGCATTTCCTGCCAACTGAACAAAGAATTTTCTTTAGATAATGCTGGAGAATTTTACTTTCTTAAAATGGTTCTATTTTAATTTTTATCCTATGGAAGTTTTCACAGCTACACATCCTTGTTACAACTGGGGATAAAACAAATACCACTTATTATTTCCACAGAACATTTCACTGTGCCATATTTCAATATCTTTTTTTTTTTTTTTTTTTTGAAGTCTTGAAACTGACTTTTCTCTGAAAAGAAGTAAGCCTCTTATATTTAGACTTCTGGTACTTTGAATGATATGTGAACAGATCCTGAGGACTCAGAAAGACATTCCATGTATAACAACAGTATAGATCAGCAGACTGCACGTGGATTTGCTTCATCTACCTGGTAGTTTATTCCATGAACTCCAAGATCATGTTTATTCAACACAGCATGAAGTCCTAATATCATAAGGAGTTGATGAGCAGCTGCTTCCAAGAGGGGAGCAGCTGGGAAGCTGTTTGATTCCCTTCCACATGAACTACCACTGAGATTCTGCATCTAAAGACTATATACAAAAAAAAAAAAAGCCACAGCTCTGTCTAAATTTGAGGTTTGGAACAACTTTTATGAGTAAGTTTTAAAGCCTTTCCACCTTAAGCCATGAATACTGGAAGTTTAGCACAAGCAGCAGCTTTAAAAACAAATTACTAGCAACCTCATGTCAGTCTTAGCCTTTCTTTTTGTGGTATGGGTTTGTGAGATACAGGTGTCTGTCAAACAGAAATGAGCTGAGGCAATGTACTTATTTCACTGAAATAATCAAAGTGATCATTTAATGTTTGGACTTTCAGCCAGCACCAAACTGATCTGGCAGCTTTTTATAAGCCAACCAGGGGAAGAGTTGCTGAGAATGAGAATTCCAGGATAAAGGTTTACCACACAACTTAACAAGCACATTTCCCTTTTCGCACTGCCAATTCATTTGCAAACACACCTTCTCTCTGTTGCTGTGAGCTGTCAGGGACCTCTGAGTCGCTCCGCGCAGAGCAGTTCGGTAATTGTAAAAATTGCTGGAAGGGTCCATCTGATGCTGCAAGGCATGAAAAGATGCAAATAATGAGGTACACACAACCCTTTTTCAACTGAGCAACTCTTAAAAAGGAAAAGGTCTTCTGAACAGCCCCACAAATGCAGCTTTGTAGAGGACTGTGGTATCGCTCTGTCTGTTCATTTGATCATTTTTTATTTTAAAAATGTCTATTCAGCACAACAAGGGATCCAACACATTCTCTTGGATAAATCGCAAACTCATATAGTGCTGCAACTGCATGACTTTGACAAAGGTCAGCTGGACAGTATCCATTAAGAGCACAAATAAACGAAATTAAATGTCGTAATGAAGCCAAACTCACATTTTTGAGCAGTTTAAAGTAACATGGTATAAACAGCCTCCTGTCCAAATATTAGCCAAACTTACCTCAAGAATATCAAATTTGGCTGTCTTCACTTTTGCCCAGGTTTTCTTTAATCGAGACACGGGACTCATGTTCATGCCAGCTTGATATAAAAGAAAGAGATTGTTGGAGTATTTAAAAGGAAAAAAAAATCTTCTAGGTAGCTTGGACCAGTAAGTATTTATAAAGCAAAGAATCTATGACCCATAAAAAGTATTTTCAATGAAGCTACTCAAGAAATCAGTCACTATTTTCTTTAAATTCCAAAATAACCTTGGAAACAAAATCTTCATCTCTTACAGAATGAAAGCTCTAAAAAAATGCTATGACATTATTTAATGTGGATTTGATAAAACACGTACATACAACAGGAAGTTCAAATGAATGTTCTGAACACCATCTCTTACACAATTCATTGAAAACTACATCCAACTATGAAGTTTTCACGTTTCAAATGAAAAAAAAAATATTCCCAGTATTTTCCTACCAGATATAAAGAGGTGTGGATTTCAAACCACTAGGATGTGACAGAAATGATGGAAGACATTTCAATTCTCCATATCGCAGGGAAAGTAACTATTCCAATCTAGCACTGAAGTTGGTTTAAAAAAGTGGGGATTGAGGTCTCTGAAGAGTTGCAAAGAAAACTTTGGTTTACACCAACTTTATAGTACACACATAGCACTACAACAGTGTTGAGCAACTTCATGCTGCTGACCAAGCTCAGCAGTAGCCTTCTGTGTGAAGCACTTTATTCAGATTTAAACAGGGATAAAATAATATCTGAGTACACATACTTACAAATAATAGCCATTAAGGAGTTGAAGTTGCCAATGTTGAAACATTCCCGTGCCACATCGATGAAATATTCTATCACTCTTGCTCTGTGCTTCTTCTTCACAGGCTGCAAGAGATGCATTTGTAGGGTTATGCTCAGCAGGAAACAGCACTCAGACACATCCCCAGAGAAATAAGACCCCTGTTAAAAGTCTTTTCCATATGTAGCACAGTTTCACACTATCCTTTACGTGTAGAAGCAGTTACACTATTGTGTTCAAAAGCATTCAGGACAGCAAGGACAAACCAGACCCTGGGCAGGCAGAGAGCAAGGACAGGCAAAGAGGCTCTGCCAAGAAGAAGGATATGAAGAGCAGCAGAGCAGAGCAGAGGGTCAGCCAGAGGAGAGAATGTGCCTCAATTCACAAGGGCCTTCCAGAGAGGAGAACAGCAGGCCAGACACGCTCACGTACCAAGAAGGGCTAACCCAGAATAAATCATCACTGTCACACCAACAAGGATGAGGCACCAGTATAATGCTAAAAACACTGCACTAATTTCCTCCTCAGACATGCTCTGACTGCATCCAAATGTCAACAATTACAGAACCAAGAGAATGGAAAGTCCTAAAGACACCAAACTAGAAAAGGCTTCACACTTTTTGATAACTAAACAAAACCTTTCAGCACAAAGAGTCTTTGCTCACCATGCAGATTTCTGTTGCAACCAAGTAACTGAGCCTGTTAAACCACTCCACATAGGCTTCAAGATTCCGAGTCTTCTTTCGCTCCCCATAGCAGCTCTACAGACAGAAATAAAACAGCAACTTTCAGCACCATTTCCATCTTTTCCCTGGGATATCTTTTGGCTTTCTGCCTTGCCATTCCCAAACACTGTCAAGTAACCAGGAATAACTCAAATTACCCAAAGTGACAAAAAAACCTTAGAGGGAAAGCAGCAGTGGTAGTATTCAACCATGTGTAACTTCCTCCTGAGCTGCTGGCCCAGTAAAACACTCCAGCAGGCATGTGGAATGCTTTAAGTCCTACTGGGATTCTTTAAGGAGCTAAGACAGACTTATGCAAACAATCAGGGATAAATATCTGCATAAAGCTCCCTTGAATGCACACACTGTTTCAGTCCTTACTTCTGTCCCCCTGATGGAGTAGGTAAAACATTAGGCCCTCTGCAAGTGCAGCAGGAAAACAGATGTCAGGCACATTATGTTTGGCTGTTGATGACAAATGGACATACTGCATCCTAAGTTTGGGAGATCAGCTCTACCATTTTGATGGGATTATCCCTTTTCTGAGCAGTGCTATGCTGTATCACCTTGGAATCATTCCCATACCACATCTCAGGGCTGCCTAAAAAGGGGCAGGCAGCAGTTTCAGTGATCTCTATCTGGAAAAACAATTTCAGAGACCATCTGACTGAACATCAAATTGTAGACTTGCATCATTCTATTCTGTTTGTCAGTTTAAGGATAATTCAAGTTTTAATGGATTGACTCTGTCACAGTTTATTTACAGAGGTTAAGTCATCTTGAAAAACATAAAAAATTAAGTCATTTTGAAAACAGCATTCAAAGAGATGACAACTCCATCATGGCTGGTTAAAAACACTGCATATTTTCCCTCCATCTCACATAGACCTAGAGCCCTCTGTGGTCTTTTTGTTATGTCTATTTGCTCTACCTGCAAATTCCCCCATATGCTACTTGGCTGCAAAGAGTTCAGTTTACTAAAAAGGAAGAACAGATGTTGAAAATGAGTAATGCAGAAGGCAAAGTTAAATTCAGCTTCTTCCAGCTGTAGGCCACATAAATGGCCTGGGGAAAACATTCACAGGATTAAGTTCTCCCTTAGCCTAAGTCAGAAAACCCAGTGAAATGTGTTCATTTAAGTCCATTTGTTGGCTGAGTTCTTGAGCTTCAGGAGTTGTACTCCAGAAAGAAAAAAAACATTAACAAAATATTTAACTAAAGGTTGTTTTCTGATGGTCCTCATTTATTGCTGGACCTCACTCCCAGCTCATGGTGCACCTGATGGTAAATGATGCATTTCAGAGCTGCTCCAGATCTGCTCCCATTACCTTGTCATTATTCAAAGGATCCTTTTGCACAAACGCCTGGATAAATTCCTCTGGTCCAATATAATTGAGTCTCTCCTAAACAAAGCACAGAAGCAGCCAGGTCATATCCCCTGTTAACCTGCACTTCAAAAAGAGGGGAGGGACAAAGTCATCCCTGGGAGGGTAACAACTCACGAGCTCTATGTGTGTCAGCTGCTGAGCTAACACATAGGGATCATTGCAGACCGTGATTATGTCCCTCTGCACGGACTGGGGCTTGGTTTTCAGGAGTGTGAGGCGATCTGTGGATGTGGAGGCATCGATTTTGGCCAGCACCTCCTCGTACTGGGTCACGGCGGCCAGCTTGCGGAGCAGGGTCTGGAGAAGCTGCTGCACGCTCTTCCTGTACATCTGTTAAACACCACACTGTCAGAAAGCACTTCCAAAATGGGAGAATACAGCACTAAAGTCTGCACAACACCACAGCAGATGGATGCTGATACCTGTGTCTCTCGTCAAGGTAAGCTCTATTATATGAATTTGTAATATCAGCATCTCATCAGACCAAAAGGAATCCAGCTGAGGGTTTAAGCAGTGATTGTCTCTCAGGTTCAATACTGACCCAGTCAGCTCAAAGAAATGATGTGTTCAATCCACTCCCTGAAAAGCACCAACCACCACAGGAAGAAATACAAGAAATGAAAATACTCCATCTTCTCCTGCTTAAGACCACAGAAAAAAAACAGATACGTGGCCGTTCAGTGATAAACAAAGGGCCTGCTTCTCTCTGCAGCAAATCACGACCAGTGATCACCAAAGTCAGAGCTCAAACTTGAAGTGAATCTGAGGAAAAGTAGAAGATAATAAAAGCATCTCTCTCTTCTTTTGCCTTTGTAGGCCTTTCCATGTAGTGATTTAAGTTACCAGGAGTGACAATTTAAAGTAGGAGCAGAACTCAACTCTTAAGTAGATAGATCTGTGTAACCAAGGGGGTTACTCTTCCAGGTTCCACATACCATCCTAAAGCCATTACAGCAAAACCTAAGTGGCTTCAAAAAAGATCATCTAAAAACTATTGTCTGCAAACTATAGTATGATCACTCCAAGGCAGCAATATTTTTCCTTTACTCTGATAAATTTGTCCTTTTCTCCAAAGATTTTCCCAAATATGTTGTTTTAAAGGAGAGATATGTGAGTGTGGTGAGAGGCTTTGGTTGTACTCTTACTACCAACTCTTAAAAGAACTGGAGTACAATAATTCAGGAAGTGGAATAAAAAGCTCTAAGTAGAACTGTAGTGAGCAGGAATAGGAAACTCTTCTTTTGTATCCTTTAAGGTAATGACTCAAAAGTCCAAGTGATCTGTAGAAAGGTAAGGTCAAGGAAGTTGCCATTTACTGTTCCAAGCAGCTCACAATAAAACAAGTCAATTTACTGCAGTGCTTTAACTTTGTCTTTTTAAAGGAAACATCAAAGTCAAAAAACCCTCAAAGCTACAGCCAGTAAGGATTTATAGTTCTCTGAGTAAGACTGCTCCCTTTGCACGGTTTCTAGCAGCTTTGTACATCTGCCTTTCCCTTCAGTAGACGATTTCACTGTTTAAACTGTCTGTAGTGCCAGAAACTTCATTGCAGACAACCCTTCCCTCTTCTCATTTCATTCTTCCATCCACCAACTCAACTTCCTCCAGGCTAAGCAGCTCTTTCTCTTTGTGCCAGTGAGTACTTTTCAAGTGGGTGTGAGCCCTCAATCGCAACTACTTTGCCTGGAACTGAATTCAATTTCCTACCTTGCTATGAAGAGTATCTAGAAACAAATCAACCATCCCCCCCTGGAGTGAGGGCACACCTCTTGCCCCTTCCCAGCCCAGAGCTCCCTGGAACTACCTTGCAACTTTCAGCTGGCACATCAAATTATGTCTCTTTTTCATTTGTATTTCATACCACATCTCACTCTCTTGTCCCATCTTCTGTCCCTCCCCACTCTGACAACATCAAAATGTATTTCAGCTTCCAAATTCAGTTTAGGTTTGTTCTTTTCCATGCTTGTGTACAGCCTCTCAAGGCTCAAGGCCCTTCCAGGCCTTTGGCAGCACTCTCAGCTTCTCTGAGCGCAGCTTACCTCCACACCTGTTAATGTGCTGTTTGCTGCCTCATCCACACCATTACTTAAAAGCTTATATAAGGAACACTGGTCCCTGAGGAACACTGGAAACACAACGCCATTTAGCAATTGCTACTTGTGTTTATACTTCTTCCAAATGTCACTCCAGTGTCTTTTGCAATTGCAGCATTATGCCAGCTACACCTTTTTAATTCCCTTCCACTAAGTAAATATAACCCTTGGCTTTTGGCCGAGTTTATTTCAGTACTTAACAGACAAGCATCAGTTAAGCATCAAAATATTTCATAATACCCACGTGGAACTTCCATCTGAAAAGTGGGATTTCAAGATTTCCTTGTGTGCTCCATCCACACAGGAAGGAATAGGACACACTTCCTCTGAGTTGATACTTTAAGCTCAAGACAATTCCTTCTGGTCCATTCCTGTTTTGGAAATTTCTCCCCAAACCTGCTATAACTTTTCTATTGACCTACAGGTCAAAGGCCCAATTCCAACACACCTTACTCAAGAAATGATCAACATTAATAGGGATTGCTCAGCTACTGAGCCAGTTAGCTTCTTCCAAGTAAAATGACAAATACTAACATCCACCAAGTTGTGCCTGTCTGCACAAAATGGGATTATGTTATGGGCTTAGAGGTGGAGAGAATCTTGCCCATGCTTTGGAGAAGATCTGCTTATTCTGTGTGGTTTCATCCTAGGCTTAGGTACCAGACAGAACTTTTTCCCTACCAGCACCTTGGTAATAAGTTTTCCTAAGCACCCAGAGCCACACACTGTTAATAATGTTGATATTAACAGCAATATCAAAGCGGTAACAGGAATGCCTTTTTATCCAGTAACTTTGTGTGCAGACAGCTTACCTCATCCCCACTGGCTATTCTTTGTGCCAGCTCCTTTAAGTTCCTCATCATTCTTTCATCTCGGAAATCATAAGGAAAAGTCTCTGTCCACTCAGTCAACAACTGCAGGATTTTTGGTGCAATTTTCTGGGTCCAGCTCTATATGGAAACAGTAGTGAGGAATGTTACATGTAACAGCAATGCAGGAAATATCCAGCTCAAAGGAAAGACAATTCTGCTCTGCAGGATACTGTGGAGCATAAGGGCATGAATGTCAGGTAAATTTTAATCTTAACTTCATTCAGCATTGGATTATATGCCAGAGCCAATGGCCATGGAAGCCAATGAAGAGACTCTCATTGGTTTAGCTGACCTGGAAATTGGGCTTCAGGTGGGTGGAAATGACTCCCCTCATTATCAGGAGTGCCTCAGTGCAAGGCATTGATTAGTGTTTCTGTAAGTTATGACTAACCCTCAACAAGGAAAGTGGCAAATTTCGGTTGTGCCACGACATATGCATGCACTACACCTTACAGGGAGAAACCTGTGTACAGACAGAGAAGGGCTGATGAGGAGATGTGGTGGTCAGAGGATGCCTTGGGCATAGTGACCACAAAATGATTTTTGATTCTCAGTGAAGTAAGGACAAGGGTCAACAAAACCTCTGCCTTGGACTTTCAGAGGGCAGATTTTGGTCTGCTCATGACCCTATTTCACAGATCCTCTTGGTAAAACAAGCAATGCAGCAGGAGCAGCAGCCCTCATGGAGGACAGGCTGAGCAGTATGGAAATTCCCCAAGAATCTCACTGAATAAAGGGTCACATTCTAAGTGCCTGTGTCAGGTTTTCAGTCTGTTCTATCCCACTGAGGACCTTTTCGAATAGCAGGGTTTGGGCAGGGAGCTGGGAAGTCCCTGAGAGTGTGGGACCTCACCTTGTCCAGGCCAGGCTCGCTGAGCCTCTGCTGCTCAGTGCACAGCTGGCAGACCTTGGCCATGAGCTCGTACGGGTGCATGAACAGGCGGGAGCTGAGCAGGAAGGTGAAGATGTACGTCCTCTGTGAGCAAGAGGAAGACACAGAAAAGCATAAATTACCAACATTTTTTATATTTTCTCGAAATGCCTTCCTGAAAAATCTGCTCTTTGTACTTTACTATCTGCAGAAGAAAACTACATGTGGCTCTGCCAAAAGCAATTACTACAGAGGTAATAATTTAATTTAACGCTTATCATTGCTCCAGAACCAATATTATAAATTTGTGCTGGAGCCAAGTTATGCAAGATTAAACCAAAACAAGGCAGGGCAAAGGTAGTTTAGCTCTCCTATTGCACACAGCCTTATTGCAAGCTTATTATCTGAAATTACTCAGAACAAAATTTCAACTCATCTTCTCCTGCTCTACAGTAAACTTTTATCTCCTGGGTGAAAGCAGAGGGAACTACACAGCTTATTTTTACAGAATAAAAATCAGTAACTGATTCTGAGGTTACAAGAGGAGGCTCCTTATTTTACTTCGATTTTTGATGTATCATGATTTGAACTCATTGTGAGACGAATATTTAGGATATCCATTCCACTTTCCACTTTGCCAGTAGTTAAGTATCCATGGCACCCACTCTACAAAGACTCTACAACGTTCTGGCTCTAGAAACTAGGAATAAATAATCCTGTTTGACCAACCAGTGTCTAAATTGCTACATATCTGAAGTTTACACTAAGCATTAAGCAGTAGCTTAGGTAATGTGCTGCTGTTAATTCTGACCCAAGTTAAAAAAGATCATGTCTTGGAAATGTGAACAGAACTCTGACAATAACAGAAGCTGAATATAAGCAGAGTTATGTCTTCTCTTATGTTTACAAGTAGAGTTGCAGTTTCATCATCCATCAGTTATCCCCAGCTGCCCTTTCCTGCCACCTTTTGATACCATTCTTTTTTATCTTCTTTTCTAAGAATTACAGAAACTGTCTCAATGCATGGATGTGCCCACACAGGTCAAAAATTACCAACTGACAAACCTCCTGTTGTCACATCCAGCCTCTGCTGATCCTAAATAGTGTGGTACTAGTCCAACATTTTGGTTGCTCGTTGCAAGTACACATTGACCTCAGATGAACAATGGGAAATATGCACTAAAACCACTTGGTTTTGCAATAAATACTTTCATTCTGTCACAATGGTGGTCATGCCTTCCTCCTGAGCTTGCCTGGCAGCATTTTTGGGGGTTAATGGTACACACAGTCCATCAGCCATAAGCCAGTCTAGGTGTGTGCTTTATAAATGAGTCACAAGTTGCTCACCATACAACGGGAGTAATAAAGCTTTGGACTTCCTAAGCTGGGTGAGTTATTGCAGGATGCACTCAGGTAAGGCACCTGTTATCACTGCTGGTCACCCAGCTGAACCCCTTCCTCAGCCATGGATGGGACACAATCTGCTCTTGCAGCACGTGTTTCCCTTCAGGAGACACATCAGGCCTGGCCACACAGTTAACTTACATCAGGATAGTAATCCACATTGGGTACCAGGTGCTGGATCAGAGCTTCCAGAGACCCCGACAGGAGATTGTTGTCATGGTAATAGAGCCCTCCACAGTTGTCCTCTTTTGACTGATACAGGTTCCTGTTGTAGCTGCTGCTGTCAAACATGGCTGCAAAGGGAGGTGTCTGTGGCATCTTGCCCTGAGGAGACAGACACACAAGAGATAAGGGATAATTCAGGGAAGGTACAATGTAAGGGGTTTTCTATCTCCCAGAGATAATACAGCACTAGAAAAAAAACCTCAGTGTCACGTCATGGGTTACTTGCACACAGTAAAGATGGCACTGTTTTCAAGCCTGTGCAGGCCCCTCAGGAAAGGGCCACACAGCCTTTCACCACTGCCTGTCACAATTGCCAGGTGCTTCTTTCCTATCTTGCTGTTTCTTTATTAAATGACAGATAAGATGTCCAGGCTAAGAGTTAGAAGGAGGTACAAAAATCCTAACAGGTTTTGGGAACTCAGACTTTGTATAAAGCTTTTGGAGATGTGACATATCATTCACTTTGGTCAAATCCTGAAAGCAGCTCCCTAAGAGCAGCACTCTGAGGGGAAGCAGGCTCAGGCTGTCCCAGTGCCAGTGCAGAAGGAGAGAGACTGAAGTGAAGCCCTGAAAAAGTCATGTGAGAGGACAGTCTTCTTTATGCAACACGACAGCCATGTAACTGCAATCCCAATCCTCCCATTTCCCAACTCCACCCTGGCAAATTGGTGCTTGGTTTTCCCAATAACACTGTGACAGGCGTGACCCAGGCTAAAGCCTGATGCTTCAGTGCATTTGCCTCCACCTACCCTCTGAGTGGCTCTACAGAAATTTGGAAAAACTTGCCTGGGCATAGTTGCTTACCACTGCTGTCCAAGTTCACCAATGATACAAAAGATGAGACCAGATTCAGAGTTTTGTTAAACCTTATCCCCAGATTCTGTGAAAATGTGAAACTATCCAGCCTTGTGTTTCCCAGCTTTAGGAAAAATAAAGCAATTACTCATCAGTTTGCATCTCAGTGCCTGTGGAATCAAAATATCAAAATGTCTTTCCAAGGAAAAGATCAGTCAGTGCTGCAGGCTGTTTAGTCACTCAGAGCAGTGGGTGGGCAGCAAGGGGGCCAGGACCACTCAGGAGCTCTTCTGGTAATGCAATATCTGAAAAGGCCAAAAGATAAAATCTCTCTGATTGCTTGAGCGTTGAGTTATAAACTCCTTCCTTCGCCCTCCTTCCCTGCTTTCAGGGAGTAGCAGTTCTTGTCAGTTTAAGGAACTTAGATTTTATAGCCTCGATGGGAAGCTAAGTTTGTGCCCAGTTTTAACCCCAAACAAGCTGGTTTTAACTCTACTGCAGCAGTTACTTGTGGGAACCCAGGAAATTCCTCTGGCTGCCCTGGAGGGCTCGAGCCCCTGCCCAGGGGGCGCAGAGACCTTGGCACAGAGCCCAAGACCCCTGTGCCTTTGATTTAGCCCTTGGGAAAAACAATTACCAACCTTATATGAAGGATTACAAGCCACGACAGTTTAAGTAGAATGATAGTGAATTTATCACAGGGTGAAAAATAGATATTTTTGGGGTTTTTAGAATGGGGGTTCAGGGGGCAAGGTGGAGGGATCTGGGTGTGTCCAGCCTTTCTCCTTCTTCTTCTTGGCCTCCATCTTCTGGGTGATGTTGGCACTTTTGGATTGGTTTAGAGTAGAAGCTCACTGTCTAACACAGGGGATAGGTATTGGAAAGTAATTGTAAATATTGTACACGTAGTTTTTAGTATAAAAAGATAACACTGCCCCAGGGCAGGCAGAGTGCCTCTGACTGTCTTGCTGAGCAGACCTTGGCAGGCCAGGAGAAAGAATTTTATAGATAAGAAACAATAAACAACCTTGAGAATGAGAACTGAGGAATTCTGACTCCTTCTTCGATCTCTGGGCTGGGAAAAGAGACTTTCTAACGTATCTTGGGGTCACTCTGACCAGCTAGAGAACCCGAGAGTTACTGGTGCTGATGGGCATTCAGGGAGAGACAGACAAACCGCAAAAGGGGATGGATGGCACTCTGTTTCCAACCCTACCCACAACTTCAAGGCAAGGGAGATCAAACTGAGAACACAATATCCACAGGCTGCTGTGCTCATGTGTCGACATGTGCATGAGAAAAGCATTAATGCCTCTGAGCCATCATTGTAAGAGCAGATGCTGTTTCTTTTCTCCCCATTGTATCAAATCTTATTCGGGAAAAGGCTCTTTAAAGCCACAGGCCTCAGTGAACACCAGCCTGTGAAGGCACCCGTTTTGAGAACAACTAGTGATGTGACAGCCTGGAGACAAATAGAGTGCTGCCATCTGTGTGCTCCCCAGCCCACAATAAAGCACTTTTCAGAGTGAGCTCGGTGCAGATGAGAAGCTATTAAGTTATTAGCCAGATTCCTTAGCTCCAACCTGGAGCACCACACAGACTCGCTGCTGCTGCTGGCAGTGTGTCCAGACAATGCAGACATTCAAACCAGCACAAGCCTGAGTGGTTCAGTAAATAAACAGCAAAAGAAAGCCAAAAACAAAGGCAGAGAAGGACAGTGGAGAGAGCCTCCTGGCCTACAGGACCTGTGCTAATTCCACCTTGAGAGGTGCCAAAAGATATCTGCATCAAAATGGGAAAGACTGAAAAGTCTCAGTGCCTGAAAAGTGACATCAGACACTCTATGCAGCTGTTCAACCAGCGTTTCAATTCTATGCAGCCCGACTAACTGGAGGAGAACAAAGTAAATCCACATGCCACAGTGTAAAGTGCAGGGCTGAACTTAACTGGGTTCCTGTACAAGGGAGTTCAAGTTACTGGGCAGGTGAAGTGCAAGCCTACCATGGCCATGCTGTGCAGCAATAAAGCATCCTGATCCACAAAGACTCCTGGTCCTTCAGGTTCTTTGCAAGGCTAACCCAGTTTAAGGAACAAAACTTTACTGAGGAGCTGACAGGAACCTTCTGCAGTGTTTCCTAGGTTTTCATATCCTGCATGAAAAGCCACAGACTTGAACCAACTCCAAAATATTCTTCAGCCCACTGACACTGAAAGATGTCCTGTTTGCACCAAAATTCAGATTTTTTTCCAGCTACTGCAGCACAGTTTATTCAGTCAAAATGCAAGTGGTAGTGAACAGTGTGTAAACACTGCAATCCACCAAACATTTGCAGCACTGTGGCTCCAAGGTATTACTCCACAGCGAAGTGAGAAAGGCTAGTCTGCATCTGCAAAACAACTTGAAACCAATATTAGCACTTGTAAAAAACCAAGGTGAGTAGTTGTTCCAACCCAGATCTCATACTAACCAAACCAGCCTGATTCAGGGTAAGACTGGAACGTGCAGGGGATTTAGCCAGACTAGCCAGCAATTAGTTTTGATTTCATGCAATCCTCTCAACACAAATCAGGCAGGTTGAAGACACAGTCTCCTAGGGCCTCATCAACAGGAAAGAAAAAATCAGCAGGCCATTAATTTGTAACCATGAAATAAAATTCTCAAAAGTCTCTCCCAAAGGGCACATACTGTCTCACTTGTTTGCTGTCTGTTTCTGGAAGCTGCTTGACAGAGAGGGTTCAGTCCTGCCTCAGTGAGACACCAAGTTGTGGTGATGGTCTGTGTGGTCAGATCTGGGTTTCACTTGGAAGTGAGCAGCACACAGGACACGTTCCCCCTGCGATGAAAAGGGCTGATAGCAAAGTGTGACAGAGATAAATATAGCATAGTCAATGGGGTGATTCATACAACACATGTGCTTTTCCAGCATGACTCCTTTATTATCCTGACTTTGACTCCTCTGCTGTATTTTATTTGGAGGTGGAGGCACAAAGCAGCATGCTTAATTCTAATTAGAAGCTTCTTTAGCTAAAGCTTCAGCCGAACCCTGCCTTCAGAATAACTTGAGTGAAACTGAAATTTGGTTGCAGAGCAGATAATGGTCCACAAATCCGTGGCATACAGAGCAGAGGTGTCTTGGAACCTAAAAATATTGTTGACAAAGCACAGCAGGGCAAGATCTGACAAGCAGGAATTGGGAAAAAAGACAAGAAATATTATTCCAATGAAAAATGTTCTGAGAGTTAAAAACTGGAACTTTTTAACTGGGCTTTGGAAACATTTGGCTAGCAATCACATGGAAAGCCATTTATCTCTTCTCTCTATTTTTTTCCCAAGAATGAAAAGAGTGGGATTTTTTTGTTTTGCTTTGTTTTGTTTTCTATTTTATTAAAGATCTGACTTGAAGGAAAGAGCAATGAAATAATTTCCTGGCTTTACCAGTAATGCTCTCCTGTGATAGAGAGAAGACAAAAACTCTGCACTATGGAAAGAGGAATACAACATTTTTTTCTGCCTTTAGTATCATTATGGAGAACATGAGACCTTGGGCCATGTGAATATGAGACTGGGGTCCATATTCTGCCTGTGAGTAGCCTCTGACAAGAAAGAAGCCTCAACCTTCCCAGAACAGCACTGTAAATAGGGAGTGAGAGCCAAAGATGATGCACTCAAACCCCCACCATCTCCTTGGAGCCAAGTTTCAGTTTGGCAAAACTAAAGGAATCAGACGTGGCTTCCAAGGCTGCCAAGTGCTTTTCCAAACCTTTATGTTAAACAAAAAAAAAAATCCGTTTTCTACTATAAACAGTGAAAGGTTGCATTGGTTTGTTTTAATTTATATTGAAGAGCTCAGGCTGCACATCAGATTCATAAAACAAACCCAGTAATATGGACAGCTGGTATCCTTCATAGAAGCACCCACTGAGAAGTTCAGTAGTAGCCATAAAAAGTGCCTTTAAAGCCACTGCCAAACATTGTCAGGTACAGTTTTCTCCCACACTATATCCCTCAGGCAGAGGAATGTAGCATTCCTAAGGCACACCTCCCCTTAAAAGATGCAAACTTCAGAAAGCCAATTACAACCCCTCAGAGCTGTTCCCCATACAATCTGAAACCCTTAACCACATTTAACAGGTGATTACCATCCCCCATTGTTATTAAGGATGCCATCATAAAACTGAGGTATGGCAAAACAAAAGACTGACTCCCTGCAGGAGCCGAGCTCCAGAGAGGGCTCTCATTATCCCTGCTCTTTCTTTTGTTAGCAACAAGCCTACAGAAGCCCTTACTGGTCCTTAGCTTTCTTAACCTCATCCCTAACCTCCTGTACAATTTCCCCATATTCCTCCAAACTTACACCCCCTCCTTGTCTCCCCAGCCTGTCTTCCATGAAAAGCCAAGAACCTTCCATTCCAGTGCTCCAGCCACTGATGCCAGTGCTATCACACCCATGCAGGCATGTGCATGTCTCTAACTCTCCCTGTTTGTTCCCCATGCCATGTGTGTTTGTGCAGAGCTCTCTGAGCCAGGCCCTGGATAAAGGTGACTGGAGCAGCTGGAATCCTGCAGTGCTTGGGGCATCCACCCAGGCTGCCCAAAACAAAAGCACACCTGACCCAGGGGCCGCCCATGGCATTCCACACAGCTCTTCCTGGTGTGTGTGCTTCACTCACAAAGCCTTTTTTGGTTTTTTTAGCACTGAAAGGTAAAGGGAAATTTTACAGCTCAAGCTACTGAGAAGATAAGAAACCTGAAAAAAAAAGATGGGTGTTTTGTGTGTCTCACTTGCAGAAATTAAGATCACAGAACTGTCCCAGCTCAAGCCTTCTTGCTTCCACTCTTTGTGATGAATTTGCCATACAGTTCTCAGAGTGTGACTTCAGCACCAACCCTGAGTTATAGTTCCTTCTTAGAATTACTTACAAAGTGCATCTTTAAAGAGGCAGAGTACAGAATATTTTTTCTTACTCACACAGGACATGAAAAGGGGAGTGGTATTGGCTTTTTCCAGACTGAAATCAAGAGCAAAATTAAGAACCTCTCATAAGGAATCCAGCCCAGAGGAAGAAGACCAAAACTATCCATGCTGGACAATGCCATAACAATAGAAAATATACCTTGCACAGTTGCTGGTGGGGCAAGAAAAGACCTGAGGTGCATGTAAGAAACCTGACTCAGCCTTAAAGCACTCTTTGGTTTTCACTAAAACAGCAGAGGAGGAACAATTTTGTAAAGTTTTCCAAAAATCACCCAGGCAACAATAAGCTGCAAAGGAAAATAAAAACGCCAGTAAGCAAAGATTAAAACAGGAACTGAATTTCAAGTAGGGGCATTTTCCTCCTGAATGTGCATTTTTCTTGGGTCTATAAATAGACCCTGCTGATGATTTGGGAAGGTCAGATGCAGCACTGCTGACTGATCACTCACGTATGAGAACTCTGGCACAGTAATTAAGTGAATCCTGAATGACTCGAAATTAAAGTCCTTGGATACTGAACAGCAGAGGTGTGATGGGCATGAACACATTTGTGGGTTTACTTGGGAGCATTAGGAACATTTTGGGGCATTTAAGAATGGCTTGAATTTCCCCAAATCTGCAAGCATAAAAAAGGGAAGGAAACAAACAAGTTCCTCTTTGTTGCTGATATGCTGTAAATCCATGTTCCCTGCTTAAGCCCCACAACTCACCTCCCCTTCTATCCTTTCCCATCCTCTTCTTCAGTGGGGCAGGAAGAGAGAGAGAGTCTAATGATGCTGGAAGTGGCTGTGCCAGCACTGCTGCAGTGCCAGAGGAGCACATGCAGGCAGACTGCATCACGGCACAAATCCCAGCTGCAGGAAAATTACTCAGTCCAGGGTGAGGACAGGACATGTGTTCCTCCCAAACAAAACACATGATAAAATTTGTCCGTGTTGCTGGACACACAAAAGCAACAGCCTTGAAACACATGACACTAAAAGGATGCCACACCTATAACATATAATTTCTTAAAGCACTTGTCCCTTACCATGACCACAGTGCTGCTGAGATTTCTGTCTGTAGGTTAGAAAACTGAAGAGACCACAATTATTTAAAAAGATATGAAGCATGCTCCATTAGTGACTGATTAATATTTTTGTTAAGTTCATTTTAAGTTATTTTTAATTTCATAGGTAATTTCTTCATCTGGATGCTGTTCTTTTACCATTTGAATGCAAAATAAGGCTTTCCCCATATAAGCGTGGGGATTTTGTAACTTGTACATCTTTTTGCTAATCCCAGTTTCAGAGGAGAAGTTTAAAACATGATTAAACAGGATAAGTATATATTATAAAGTGACATGATGAATTAGCACAGCAGTTATTAAATGTCAGAAGGCACATGAGATTCTAGAAAAGTTCAGTCCATTGCATGCTCCATAGCGACTCTTTAAAACTTGAGGGATTTACAGAATGAATGAAAAGGAAAAAGATGCACAAGAGTCTCAGGCCAGCCAAAGAATTCAATGAAACACCTCCCATGTTAAAATACAGACAACACACATAGCTACTCTTTTCTACCAAAATTTCTGAGCTGACAGCTGGACTGAAAGCAAGAATGCTACTAAAGCCTTCCAGTCCTTTACCTTACTGAAGCAGGGTGGAGATTTTAGAAGCAAAGCATTCCCCTTATTGGACCCAGTGAAGCACAGAACAGTTTTGCCATTTGCTCTTAAATATTACAGCTTAAAACACTAAAAAATACAGCCTTAAAACACTAAAACCTCACCTCTCTGCTCAGCCAGCTGCAGACTGGTTTGTCAGGGCTGCCACCCACCAGCAGGCTGCAGAAGAGCTCAGCAGCCTGGCTCCCACACCGCAGAGGGGCAGCTGGGATGCTGCTCCTCACTCAGCTGATGGGCTGCTGCAGCTCTGAGGTCAGGAGTGTGAAGGCAAGGGAACAGCAGTGATGCTTTATTCCAAAACATCACACTGTAAAACCAGTGACTCAGCAGCTGATTCACGGTGCCTGAGATGTCCAGGAATGGGGTGTGGGGTGGGGTGGACAGATGCGGCCTGTGATGCCACCATGCTATGCGACCCCCCCGCAGTGAATCAGAACTCTGAAAGGAGTCCTGTAGCTCTGTATCTACAGAGTTCTGCACTCTGCATAATTTCTGTAGCAGACTTTGTGCCTCCTGCATACTTCAAGCTGACAAAATTGAAATTTGACGTTTTCAACAAAAAATGGGGGCAGATTCCCCTACACTACCACCAGAAGAGAATCACTGTGGTATTAGACTTTCACTGACCTTGGGGAGTGTGATCCATTCCATGTGGCAGGGATGTGAACCCTGGGATGTGACAGGGATGTAATCCTAACCCACCCCAGGTGATCCAAGCCAGAAGATCCACCTTCTCTATCTGCATGGGCAGTAGCTAAGCACATTCTGGACCATTTCAGAGTAATAACTAGCTTCATCAAGAGCTGTTCCCATATCTATCCACAGAAACAGAATTATTATGGCATTATTTCAGTGCTTAGACCTGGCACCTGCTTGTTTGGATCTGCTTCTGACTCTGCTACAAGCTCCTCACGTGGCTTTAGTCAGTTTCTCATTACTGCATTCCTCTGCTTGACAGTACAAAGAGGGATAACTATGGGGTTATTTCCTTTCATTAAGCACTAAGATCTTTTTTCAAAAGGTGTACAGAAGGTGTATCTCATATTACTGCCAGGAGCATGGTACTAGCCTTAAGCATGAAGATCTCTTGACATGGTTCCTTCTTCAACCTCATCAAAGCAAGATAACTTCTGAATCCCAAAAAGTCTTTGCAGACACCTTTTGGTGCTACGTACAGTACACTTCTAAAGAAAACACCTTTCCCTTTTGTAATCATAATAGGCAGCCAAGTTATAATTTACAACAGCAAGCTGCTGTAGTGTTAAATAACAGTACTAAATTTCATTTAACTGTTTCTACCTAAAACCTCATTGCCAGATGTCTCTGCCATTTAGATGATGCAGAAAAATATGCTGGTTTTAGGGCAAACAATTCATAAGATGTTTTTTTCCCCGATCACTGAGTCCTTATGTCTCCATGAGCAGTACAGAATTTTCACTGACACTTCAATATACAGCAGGTTGAAAGCAGTATATTCACAGTTTCTGCAACAGAAATACTTCAGTCAAAGTATTAACTGATCACCCCACTATCACCACAACAACAAAAATATACTTTCCAGTATCTAGATTGAAGATAAAATTGGATGGCTGCACTTTGTCAGCTAAGAGAGGAAGTACAGCTCCATATCTGCACCAGCTACACTTGCCTCTCACCCATTTATATCTGGGCTGGGAATCAGCCGGCAGCTTCTAGAACAGAGCAGGGTCTGAGGTACAGAGGACTTGTAAACAGCCGTCTGCAATCAGCTTGCTTGACTCCTTGGGAAATCAAAGAGAAGCATCTTATAGCCAAAATGACTGCAAAGATGTTTTTCCCCAGTCAGGGCAGGGCCACAGCAGCCTGGTTTGTGCCAGCCTTCGGGACCAGCAGCAGTTCCCGTGCCCGACTCAGGGTGGACCCCTGGGCTGTGCAATCGATGGCCAAACGCTCCTTGCCCTGCAACAATTACAGCTATTAAGTCACCACCCAGTAGGTATGATATTGAGCAAATGGACACCACGCTGGGCTGTGAAAAGATCATTACAAACGTGGCCTAACAGCGTCTGAACCCCAGCAGGATGTTTAAGGGAGGATCAGCTCTAGTCCTGATGGACAAGTACAGTCAGTTCAGCACGCTACATTCATGCAGAAAGCACCTGGCCTTGTATCAATGAGAGCAATTACCTCACAGAATACCCCACTCCCCAGGCTGACTCAAGCTTATTTATCCTCTGTCTTACTCCTCACGAATCCGAAGGTCTCACAGCTCCCAGGCTCCTCTCTGCAGGTGTGTTACCTGGCATTTCTGGCCCTATTTCCAGGTGTGACCAGAAGCAGGCAGAGTACCTCACCCCCTGGGAGGGGCAGGTGACCTGGGCAACATTTTATTCTGGGGAGAAGATGCATTTTGATGAATCGAACCCAAAATAGCCAGAATGCATGGATCTGAGTCATTCAGTGCTATTCTGGAGCCGCCTAGGGAGAGTGAGCTGGATTGTTGTCATGATCCTGCACATTTCCTATTTAAAAATACAGCCATACTAAATGCCACCCCTTCAGGTTCCTCACAGTAGCAATTTAGTTTTTTAATACCACTTCTTACAGCAGCTAGAACAGAGGAGAAATTAGCAACAGCTTTCAGCTGGAGTCTTTGCCTCCTGTTTGTAAATTAATGTATTGTCTTGCTGTGGCTGCAAAATGCTCTCTGGAAGCTTTGTTTACAAGCTCATTTTCTATCAAAGTGTTTATTAGATGATGTGGCTCAGTCCCTCATACCCGTGCCAAGCAAAGGGTGCTTGTCAGTGCTTGCAGAGTACACCTGTGTGTTTACTAACATTTGGAAAAAATCCTTAAGTATGTGCAATCACAGATTGTGCTTCCTCCCCTGAAATGCAGGCAATCTATCCCAAACAGCCCTTGGGATATGTCAGCAGAGCCTTACAGTGATGTACAGCACAGACTGGCAGTATCATCCACACACAGTCCTTCCTGTCTTCACCCCAAGAAAACCTCACTTTTTAACCACCCAGTTAGAAAAGTAAAGCCCCACACTGTCAGCTTTTCCAGTCCATATTCCTTCACTGATTACGCTCCAGGGCTGAGCTGTGCCTGTCACTCCTGTCACAGTGTGCCAGCACTCACCGCACAGGCCGGGAGCAGGCACGGTGACCCCGCACTCCCCGAGGAATGTTTGGATAACCCACACAACCCACACACAGCCACCAACACACAGAGCTGTCCCCCAAAACCTCGGCAGAAAGAAACCACAAAGAATGCAAACCAACAGGGATTCAGCACACCACACAAAAAAAGCCTTTCACTCAGTGCGTGTGGCACAGCTGTGAGCTTAACCCCTGCTAAATCAGTAATTTCTTTCCTCTTTTACAAAGATTTAACAAATCCTACAGCGGCCCGTTTCAGTCCTGCTGTTCAAAGGAGTGATATCCCCACTGCTTATCCAAAATCAGAGCTCGGTCTCAGCTTATCCAAAATCAGAGCTTGGTCTCAGTTCTCTCGGTACAGCTCATCAGTTAGCTGCTTGTCTTGAGTATATTTAGCATTGATTTTCAGCTGATTAACAGCCTCTCTCCAAGGCATCTCATTTGGAAGCCCTAAGATAAGCCTGAGGAAGCCGTACTTCAAAAAGCTCTTCTCAGCTTTCAAAACAGACAGCCTGGAGACCCAGTCCTGCCTGCCCAAGTCCCAGTTTGTCACAGATGGCACAGATGACATCTCAGCCCACCAAGGCGCTAATCTCACTGAAAGCAGCCCCCTCAACATTCCTGCTTTAGAAATAGCCGCTCGAGGTACAGAGCACCTCTTTGTTCCCGGCTCTTTTGATTTTTCAGGCCATTCTTGCCCTTTGAGAGGAGGCAGCCCGCCTCCGCTCTGTTCCGGAGAACTCCTCTGGAAGAGTTCCTCATCCCCCTGCGTTGTATTTAGCTTTACACACGGGCAGACTGGGAGGCACTGCTTGTTAGGGCTGCCTTAGCTTACAGTCCGGACTGACACACTGACCTTGGGTCATTTAACACTGATTTGGGGTCATTTAACACTGATCTGGGGTCATTTAACAGTCCTTACTCGCCTCGTACCCCTGAACTGCTGCTACCCCACACAGCGCAGGAGGCTGAAGTTTTATCACACTCACACTCGGCAGATGCCCAGTGACACACATACACATACACACAGACATATCCCGCCCACACCCCCATTTTACTCAGCCCTACAAACACAATCTGGTAGATCAGTGCTTTTTTATTCTTCCCACTAAAAAAAAAAAAACTCAAAAAAACAAAAAACAACCCACTAATCAGTTGAACTACCGGGTGTAAAGAAAAGGAGGGAAAGCTTCTCCAAGGATTAGAGCCACAGGGAAAAAATCACATCATGCAGTTTTAGGATCCTGTTTTATCTTACTATAGAGAAGGGGATAAGAACCCAATCGCTGCATCACCACTGCTGGGTTGAAGTCTTCCCCAGTATGCTGATACCCCCCAAAAAGTAGCTCTGTCAGCACAGAACTGGGTAGCCAGGAAGGAGATTAAACACCAGGAGGAATGAGACCGTCCTGCCGGAGGTGGCAAAGAAGACAGAGATGGATATATAGATGGATGTACAGACAGATAGATGGACGGAAGGATGGACGGATGGACCGACCAGACGCACCGCAGACTATACCTGCAAGCGGCAGGTGCTCCCGGCCCCAGACGCTGCTTTACGGCTCTCACGCACTCATCATCCCCGACACGGCACAGGACAGCACGGCTCGGCTCCGCACGGACTGTGCCGGCGGCGGGCGGAGCGCCGGGAAGCGCCGGGAAGCGCCGCTCCCGCCCCGTCCCGCCCCGTCCCTCCCGCCGCAGCGCCCGTGCCGCGGGAGGCGGGGCGCGGTGCGGCCCGCCCGGCCCTCAGCGGCCTGTGGGGGCACCGCGGGCAGCGGGCACCGGCGGGCAGGTGTCCTCTGTGCTGGGGCTACCACGGGCAGCGGGCACCGGCGGGCAGGTGTCCCCTGTGCTGATGCCAGCCTCAGCTGGTGTGCCGCTGGCCCAGCACCATGAGTCTTCCAGGTCGTATTTCCAGCACAGAGGATTTCTTTCCTCAGCCCAGTGCTGTTTCTTCTCTCTCCCCAGTGTCGTCCAGTTCCCCCTCCAGCTCATGCACGGTAATATTCAAAAAGATCTTGTACAGATCCATCACCACAACTCCCTCCATTTCAACCCACCGCCCTTTGTTTTCTCTGCAACTCGGTTTACTAGCTTGGACCTGGTGTCCCGTTGCTCTTGGATGGAGTGACACTTTGCTTCTTTGTGCTCTCAGCACTCTCAGTCAGCACTTTTCCAGGATGAAAAGTCCAGGGTCCAAACCTTGGACAAGCCTTGTTATCCTCCACCAGTGTTTTTGCAGTACCTCTAAACCTTCTGAGATGAGGGAGCTGCATCTGCACAGTTCAAGGTGCAATTGAACCTCAGATTTAGGGAGCAAAATTTCAACTTTCACTGCTCTTTACCCCCTCTCCTAACATTTACTGATGTAGGCTCAATTTGCTTTTTTTGACCCCTCAGAACATCCAAACAAGGTCTTCCTATGGAGTGGCAGCAGCCAGGTCAGATCCTTTAAAAGCGAGGCTAACTACATGCATCAGATCTTCACTAGCTGAAGAAAAATTGTCCCTGATAGTCAAAGCCCTGAGAGACAGATGTTTCTAGCTACTATTTCTGCATTCAAGAGTAGAAGGATCTTGAATAAACCTCATACCCTGTGGCCAGGATGATTTTGGAGGCAGTCCTGCAATCCTGCCTACAGGCCTTCCTGTTTCTTTAAATAGAGGATATAGAAAGAAATACTTGTAAAAACTAGTTGAAAAGTAATTGTGCTGTCAATGTAACTAATAGTAAAAGGAACCCCAACACAAAAGGCCTTTGTGCATGCAGCTTTCTCTCTCTGGAATTAGGACTTAAACACCCACGTGGTCTCACTGTGGATTCTAGAAATTACTTACAAGTCTTTATGTTCTGGATTCACACAAAAGCCTGCTCTGTCCCTTTGGACAGTGTCACATATAATGTGAGATATAACAAAATGACATTGCAATGCTGTTTCTGAAGGAAGATGACATACTGCCAAGTCATGGGTCCCAGCACTAGCACACATACCCTGGTACTTTTCCCATTTTGGTGAGCATGTCAGTGAACAGTGCTATCAGAGGATAGTGATATATTTTCTTCAGGCTGTGCTTTGTGGTGGTTCTGCCTCCAATTCCCCTCTGTGACAGGTTTCTCAATGCAGTAGACTACCTGGCTTTCTTGATTCCTGTTTACCCCTACAATTCCCTTCATTAGACAGCCCATCTTACTATACATACAAGAAATCTACTGGAAAAAAGATTTAGACTTCATCCAGGTTAAAGAGGCTTCCATTTTTTCCCTAATTTTTTGCCCCTTTCAGATGCAAGGGCAAACGTTTTTCCCTCCCCTCGTCTCCTGTGTTCTCAGACAACATCTTTGATTAAAGTGGAAATATTTTGCTGAATTAATTGCAAGTACAGGCACGTTTATTCTGCTTTGTTTTGGTGCAGGCTAACAAGAGTGAAGGCAGCCCTTGGGCTCCCTGGCAGGGAGGAAAATCCCAGGGAAGTGACTCTGTGTGGTGCTGCTCAGGCCTCCTTTGCATAGTGCAGGTGGTTATGAATCACTTGGCCAGAGTTGAGAGGAGATCAAAACTTGGAAGGAGTAAAGAATTACAGTTATGAGTCAACACTGCAAGCACAGAACATGCCTGGTTTATGCTGCTCAGATGTTTTGCTTGTTTATTTTCCCATTTTGATACGGTGGTCCTCACAACAGCAATGCAGATTAAAGGAATTAAGCACAAACAAAGCCCAAAAAATGACATGGGGAATAATTGAACCAATTAAACAAATTCTTGCTAAACAAGTTCTCCTAAAATCCAAGCCTAGTCCTCATGGATCTGCCAGTGTGAAACCCAGCATCTAGGCTGGGCTTTTACATGAGACCATCCACCATGGCAGAAATACAGGCTGCAGGCTTGGACTGCAAACCAGGCTTTGCTTTGTCTGTGAATGTGGGCTGTGGAAAATGTCATCCACAACCCCACCTGATCTCTATGATTATTATAAAACATCAGCATGTGAGAACAATGTGTGGCTTCAAAAAAGAAAAAAAGATTTTAGGAGGGAAGAGTACTTCTTTGTGTCATAGACATAGAAAATCCCTGGGGAAGCAAACTCCAATTCCGGATGATCGTGACCAGGCTCCTGGGTTTTTAGGTCCATTCCAGAAAAGGTGAGTTTGACAGCAATGCCAATATCAACTGCTGAAGGAGTGGAAGCTTTAAAATTTTGGTACTTTCATAGAATAAAAATGCATTTTTTCAAGATATTTCTGTTTACTTTTCTGGTGACTATTAAGTGAGTTAATATGCTTCAAATCAGCATATTCAGACCATTCCATATCTCTTTCAGACACAAGAGTTACAAGTTATAAAAAATGGAGAGTAGGGGGGAAAGCAAATTTAATGGTATCAGATAACTTGAGGAAATGCAGCTTTAGAAAACTCACCAAGCCTGGACATAGTGAAAATAGAGTTGTTAACAACTTGTGTTGTGGCCTAACTTCTATTACATGGTTGAAAATCTGTGTACTGATAAAACAACCTGCATCCTCCCCATCTCCAGATTTATCCTGACCTCGTGGTAGGATGGCTTGTGAATATGTGCCCCAGCCCAATACTGATCATTTCCAGGTGATAAATCAGAAACCATGTCCCTCAGTTTGAGCAGCAATCATTTGCTGGCCAAGCAAGCATGCTCAAACAGTTAAATGAGGGTGAACTTTAAACATCAAGAGAGAACATTCTCTCTTGTTTCAGCAAGTAACTGTCTGGACAGTTCTCTGTCAGAGCAAGGTAAAACAATTGGCCAAACTAGCTGCTGTCTGCCTCCTGTAACACCAAAAGGTCACCCAAGAGTAATAATTAAGAGAAAACAACCAGTACCCAATTTTTTTTTTTTTTAATTTTAGGACTTGTTGCTGTGCAAATAAATCAGCCTTTACCCTGTGGTTTGTAGCAGTTCCCTGCATAAAGCAGAAAGACATCAGGTTTCATTTTAGCCCTATGTTTATTCAGCTTGAACTTGAACTAGGATCATATTAAAAACAGATTACAAACCATTTAAGAGCTCTTAATGCTTGCCAAAACTAGCCTGTGGTTTTAAATGAGATGCAAGGCAAAGTAAATGAAAAGTAGTATTAAAGTCGCTGTGGAGAAGTCCTGTTACCTAAAACATGCACAACATTTGGCATTTCAAAAAGTACTCAGCAGAACTCTGCACATAAAGAGTATTCTTGTGCAAATGGATGGAAGGGAAGGATTTAGAATGTGAAGTCAATTGTCTGAAATTCAAAAGTAAGCAATTGTCTGAAATTCAGAAGTCTGGCAACGCTAGCACACATTTAAACCTGTGCACAGAACTCCTGCTGGAATCATTGGGACACCTGCAGAATTTCACACATCTGTTGAATTTCTTGCAGATACAGATACCAAAGCTCTTGACCACTCTGAATTCTCAGAAAACTGCTGCATTTCACTCTGTAGACATGCAGAGTAGATGAATCAGTCTAGCAGATCACTTAAACTTTGCCTTGGGTACAAATTTGAAACGAAGTGCTAAGACAGAGGAATTCAGGCAACATTCTTCAGTGTTTAGATGCAGTAATGTGGCAGTGCAGGGGTTGTGTGTGGACATTAGAGATGTAAAAGCACTCAGGGCACTTGAATGGTAGGCATACAGCAGTTCCTCTAGCACATCTGTTGTAATGACTCTTTGATTTTAGCTGTTTACAACTTTGTCAGAATTTAAGCAATTGAAGCTCAAAGTGTTGGTGGCAAGTTCCTGCTTCAGGCTAGGACAAAATTCAGAAAATATTATTTATACTCTTCTGAAAAGGTGGTGGACAAAAATCTATTGTTATTGCTCGTCTTACACACTATTGTGTATTGACTATGGCTTCCTTATTTCTTCCTGTTATCTACTGAAGGAAAATCTGTGCAAAACCTTGGACAGGGTCTTGAAAATTGAAAGAATACGCTCTCTCTAATTTTCCTTGAATGTTTTGCCTTTAATGCAAGAACTGCCCAAATTCAGACAAGCTCTGTGCCTGCCCTGTGAGCACGTGTGAAAATTTGTCAGCCTGGTTCTCACACACCTTTTCATGATGGACAAAATCAGTCGCAGGTTTTAGGGGCTGAGCTGGACTTGCACTACTGTGATCCCCTTCAGTGCAGCGGGCACCAGAGCTGAGGAGGTGGAGAGACTCTTTTATATCCTCTGTCCCCTCGATGTTAGCACCAAGACAGTGTGAAAAGGAGGGGAAAAGTTGATCCTGGCTCAGTATGGCTTAATTCCAGTTTTTATCACTAAAAGATGCTATTTTTTAATTGCAATCACTTGCATTATCAGCGACCTCTATTTAATTGTCCCAAAGGAATAAACTGTCCGGGACGAAATAATTAAGTCTCCCTTTTATTTCTAGAAAACTTCCCCAAAGTATCTTAATTAATGAGTCTTTGCAAATTTGAAAAATATTCCACCTTGTCTTACACACGAAGAAATGGAGGCATTTTCAGAGGCAGATGATGCAGCATGTGAACACCTAACACTGAGAACAGAATCCTGATCTCCACGCCAGGTCCTCTGTGGCTTGGGAGGTCAGAACCTTATGGACTGGGAAGTGTGCCTAAAAGCAGATTATCTAGAAGAAATAACATACTTTGCACAATCACTGTCTTTCATTATGGATAAAACCACTCGTTTAGGACCTCACCTCTTTTTGTACGCACGATACAAATACGGGAGAAATGGGAGTACCAGTAAATATAATCCATTCTTTCCTGATGGAGAAGTGGAAGTGCTTCCAAACGTGTCAATGCCATCTGCGCCAAGCTTTAGAAGACCTAAACTGCTCCTTTAGTAGCATTATCCCAAACCTGGGTGTTGGGATCTTTCTTGCTGTTTAAATGTTGATTTGCCGTGGCTATCGCTGGAGGCTTCTCCCTCACTTCCTCAAGACCAGGAAACATTTGCAGTTTCTCCTGCCTCCCCATCCTCTCCCCTTTCAGTCTGACATCCTGTCACCTGCTGACAGCAATCACACTGTGAATGGCAAGTCATTTGCTTATTGACAGCCTCCCATTTACTGTGACACCTGCCAGCAGTCTCTGACCCCTGAATAAACATTAAGACATTAACAACCTGACACAGGTTCAAGGGTTTGAATAATAATGTCCTGCAGACTCACTACTCTCACACAGGCAGCCAAAAAAAACCCCCTTTGCACTAAAGTTTGCCATGCTGGGGGCTGGGAAAGGCTTGCTGGAGGGAGTACCCGCATGGATGAGCAGCCACACTTGGCTGTTCCAGGCAGCGAGGCCCCATCTCTGGCCAGTGAAGCTTTGAACATCTTTGCCTGTGCTGCAGTATTGGGATCTGGGTTATACGAAACAGACTCACTGGTTCAGGAAAACAACAGGATAGAGTAAAGAGGAAAAAAGGATGTCTGCAGAAAAAAACCCTCAAAACAAAACCAACACCACTATCCCCTATCCCTCAAAAGCCAAACCTCAAATTAAAACAAATAAGCCACCTCCTCCCATGGCCAAAGCCAATCTTTCCTCTGAATTTTGGAATGTTCATAAATCCTTGCTGAACTGCTCTGGAACTGAAGGGCTCCGAACTGCTTTTGGAGTGCAGAGTCTTGTGCTGTAAGTGTCATGAGGACGAAGTAGTGTCCATTTCAATGGATTATCAAACAGAGAAAGTGATCCCACTATGTTTGTTTTAAGTTTTTACTAGCACTGTGTTTGTTTCTCTGGTGTGTCTGCCTGGCATGTAGCCAGTCTGGGACTGTGCTATATTGGGTGATCTATTAGCTTGAAAGACATTCTCTTCTGTCACTTGCAGCCATCCCAACCGTGTCCCAGTAAGTCACAGAGGAAATGAATCCTTTCAACTTGTGACAGCCATGGCTCTTAGGAGCTGTAATTGCAAACCTCAAAGCCCTGGTTAGAAGTAAGAAGCTTCTGTACCAAATGACTTGCAGGAAACCTGGTCTGCCTCCCAGATGTTTATTAAACTTAGCAGTGCCCTCTCAAAATCTCTGGCCGGAGTTCAATCATCTCTACCCACAACCAGTGCACAAAGGATTCAAAGACTTCGTAAACCACAGCTTTTGTTTTGAAGTGTGGGTAAAGTATGCTCACACATTTCCCTGGGCATGCTCTGTGGTGAGGGAAGCTGGGATGTTTTCCACCCTTATGTGCAACAAAATAGACTCTTGCACTTAAACAAAAAAGACGTGGAAGAAAAATATAGAAAATTAAGACTTTATTACATGTAAGGTGTTAGTTCAGTTGCTGGTCAGTGCAGAAAAAAGAAGATCTATTCCTAATGAAAGCAATTTGACAGTCTAAGTGAAAGGAATTTGGTGGGTAACCTCTGTCAAGTGCAGGGAATGGATTTATATTTTCCAAACTCTCACCACAGCATCTAGCAGCTGTGTGGGAAATGGCTTTTGTATTCCCTAAGTATTTGTAAGATGCTGAGAATCCCTCCCAAATCAGAACATAAGTATGAAATCACCCCAAAAACCTCATGTTCATGAGCCAACAATCCTGGGCATATTTCAGACTGAAATTTCTATTTATATAGTTTTTAAATGTGTAAATTTCAAATTAGAAATTTAGTATTATTTAAGATCTTATTTAAACATGTGAAAAAAAAAAAGGTTGGCTTGGAAAAAAAAGTCCCTGCTTTTTAATATTCAGAAATAACTAAGCAGAAGAAAAGAAGCTCAAATCTTTTCCAATTCTTGCCCTGAAAGAAGGTTATCAGCTTGTTTTTGCAAGAGCTACCTTTTTAAAATTTTTTTTTAAATTTAAATCACAGTGTTCAGTTTTGCAAATTTGTCTGGTCAAGAGGGGAAAAATCTGTCAGTGGAAAATTTCTTACTCTTTCCACTTAATTGAAAGGTTGCCTGCTGTGTCCCCAGCTGTCCCCTTGCAGCTTCCAGTGAAGAGGGGGATTACAAAGCTCTGAAGAATAAAACCTTCCTGGAGCTGCCCCCCTGCCCCCAACAGAGCAGCCACTACTCCCAAAGCAAGAAAAATAGCAGGCACTCAGCCTCCCACCCCCTTTATTTAGCATGGTGTGTGTCTTCCAGAAAGCTGGGAGCTGCTGTTCCTGAGCTCAAGGAAGGACATCCAAGGCAGAAAACAAAGCTAAGCAAAGCAGAACCTTCTCCAGCTACAGGCAGAGGCACTGGATATGCATCTATCTGGGTAGGGGTCTCTTCCTGCACAAATCTGCTCAGATTTTCCTTTCCTAAAAAATAAACCCAGCAGTGGCAGGGGAGAAAATAGAATCTGTGATTATTTATGCTTTTTCTGCTGTTATTCTCAGTAAATTCAAAGATGTGCATTGAGTCAATACTTTTGGTGGGCAGCAAAAGTCTGGAAGGAAACAACAGAAGTTTAAAACCTTCACTGATATTATTTGACTTTTCCGGTTTTTGTTCTATTAAGCAAGCAGCAGGAATTTGAAAACTGTTCACATGTTACTTCATGTAACAGGAATGACTTCAAAACTGCCATTCTTGAAACAGAACAAATAGTGGCTGCTTCAGTTCTTGTCTAAATATGGTTTAGGATGCTTTTACACCCATTATAGGCTGCAGCTCTCTGCTGTCAGTTCCCCACTTCTCCCTGGCAGTTTGCTTTTCCCCCCTCTTGCAGTGTAATAGGAAGGAAAGGCACTCTGCCAGAAAGCAAGATTCAGATTCTGCAAACTGTTCTGCACACACTCAACATTAATAAGAGCTGACCTGAGAGAGAGTCTCACTAAACATTTACACAGTGCTTCAAATGGAGCCCATCAATGCAGGTATGTAGGCACAGGCTGAAAAAAAGGAGGTTTACTCTTAAGACTGCCATTTCTTCCCCAGATTTACAGTAGTGTTTAAATATTATTGCTTTGTTGTCATCTCTACTTAGCAGAGCTGTGCTACCTAATAAGAGCATAACCTCAGCCAAGTGAGATGTTTCTCATCACCTCTGACTTCATTGCTGGGATGAACATCACTGCACACCAGGCAAATTCATCAGAAGACTAATTTTAAAGCAAGAGAGGCTCTGAATCTAATTATTATTAATTTTTTTAATCAATTCCTCTTTCTTGTACTTGAACAGTAATACAGCCATGGTGTCAGAATTCAGAAACATGACAGTAGATAAATGTAGGAAGCATTTATGAAAGCATCTGAAAAAAAGCCTCCAGAAACCAGAAGTGCCACATTTTCTATTTTGCTGGAGTTCTGGGATAGCTCTGTACTCATCTATCATAATGCAACAAAAGCTAGAATTGTCCTTTCATTTTTGAGCAATTTAGTTCAATTTCCCAGCCCCAAGGGTTTTAGCAGAAGTGTTGTAGCTTGAAAATTTTTGCTTCCTTGCATTGAAAGAAATTGTATTAAGCACAAAATCTAACATTTCCTTCATTTGGTTTTATCTAAGCTTCATAGTTGCTGGACAAAACCTATATATATGACCAAAATATGTATTTAAAGCTCAAAAAGGCACGTAAAAATAGCCCTATTTTAATATCAAGGTATTCATTTTTCAATTTTTTGTGAGAATTTGGAGGTAGAGATTCTAGGTGTTATCCACTTCACCCTCCTCACAACCTATACAGTAGGGCTTGGTTTAGACATAGGAAAGTGCAGCTGGCAAAACACATCTGCTCTGGTTTTTTTGGATGGTGTAGGAAAAATATTTTTTTATTTTTAAAGCAATTTCTCATTCATATTTTAAAGAAAATGAAAAATTTTCACAAAACAATTTCCATTTGATTCCAGCTAGAGAGGTTTAATACAACATTGATTTTTTACCCATTAGTCAAATAATCAAATATATATCAGCACAGCTCTCTATTTATGAAGAATAAGCATTACTTATTGCATTTATCTAGAGTCTGGACTGTACCTTCCCTTTTCCAGCATAGGGGAGAAATAAGGAGTTTATAAATACATACAGATTGCTGAGGAAAATCTCTGTAAGACAGTATTTCCTCCTTCAAAATTACTAACCAGTCTTTGAGGATAGGATTAATTTAAGAGTAGGCTTAGATGCAATTCATAATGCTAAATGAGCAGGTGGCATTCTAAATAGTCACACAGAAGTTTCTCCCTGTCTTGGCAAACACAAATGTTTGATGTGAACAAAGCCAAAAGGGTTTTGTTATTTGCTGAACGCTCCACTCTGGCTCCCATTTCCAAGGTTTCCTTCCCTTGGGACATGTGGGCCTTCAGTTACTCACTCACACAGATTAGAGGTTATCCATAAAAGTGTTCTGGCTAAGGCAGCACAAGGCTCTGAGGGTTTCCACTGCTTAAGAAATGCCCTCAAATATTATCTTTCAAAAAGGGAAGGAGGGAGGGCATTTGGATAAACAGGGGGGACTGGCTAAAAGAGAAGTCCAGCCACAAAAGTAAAAAACCAAACTCCAGGATGCAGAAAATAATGAAGGGGGATTGTAGTTCCTAAGAGGAAATCAGAGATCACTGTGTACAACTTTCACTAAGCCCTTTTATTGCAGTTTAAGCTCTGTATAGCTGTGCTGTAATCAAACAGGAGGGGCACCAGCAAGGAACCTTGTGAAATCCATGTGCATGAAAATCTAAAACTTTTTGGTTCACCCACATGGAAAAGAACCAAGCCTGTGCTGAGCAGCTTCAGAAGCACAGGCAGGTAGATGATAACATGCTGTTTTCCAAGAGTACATCACAAATTAGTGGATTTCAGTTTTTTTACAAGCTTTGTCTGATATCTGCAGAAGATATCAAAACAGAACTGCAGAAAACCACAACCACATGGTGTGTGTCTGTCATGAAACATGGTCAAAGGAAAGATGTTTCACTAAACCTTGGGGACAGTGTTGCCAATGCATCCTGATGAGCCAGAGCAAGGTGGGAAGTCCTGTCCCTGCTCACAATGCTTTCTACAGCTGTATGTGCATCATTTCCCTTCTATGCCCATTCCCCTTTTCCAGTTTCCCACAGGATAAGCCTTTCAGTGCAAAACCTGCTTATTTCTGTGTAGCTGGACAATCCACAATTCCAAAGTTAGGGGCATCATGATGCACATAGAGTTTGGTGTGCTTTCAAATATAGAACCAGAAATCAAAAACATCTTCTGAGCCAGTTTTTAACAGTTAGCAGAATGTTCATGAGCATCCTTTAAAAATGCAGCCACCACACTTCACTGCATCAAATGAGCTGCAGAGCACAAGCTTTTGAAATAAAAACAATGCTGGCAAAGTGGTGTGATTATATCATCAGTGAATAATTATCATTATAGTTTTAAACTTGCTCTGGATTCTGTCATTCTTCAGTTCCATGGAGTTTGAGGTGAAAATCACAGGATTCCTATTTCAATGAACATCATGGAGAATAATTACTATCATAAAACAAACCTCCTGGCTTGATTTCTGTGCCATTTCTTTTCAGAAGTGTTTACCAGCAGGTCTCCCCTGCACTCTAGAGAATAGACTCTGTTTTCATCTGCCTGCACATGTCCTCTGCTACAATGCTCAGTTTTCTCATCCTCAGCCTTGAAATCTTGCAGATGATGCATATAAAGGGAAACAGAGCTTGTTCTTCCAGTATTGCTGAATGACATAACATGGGCTAATTTGGACTGAGATCTCAGTCACTGAAGGGTGAACTCTAGTCTCATTTAAGAAGCCTCAGGTGTGAAGAATTCCAATATCTTTTAAGCTAGAACCAGCAGTAAGATGTGAAGAGGCTCAACTGGTGTTAAAACTGATAAAACAACTGTATCCTAGAGGTTGAAAGAATAGTCTCTGCTCTTCTCCCTTCTATAGTTCTAGTACTACCATCACCCTGAGTGGAAGAGAGACTGCAAACTTGAAAACACTGTTTAGTAGAAGTCTTTTGTTGTAGAAGCTCATAACTTTAAGTGTCTGCCAGTGCTGCAGCAGATCACCCATCTGCAGTGCTGCTGATATAAAAATTAGTTCAGAGAGCCGACATGTTGGCTAAAGGCATTATTTAATGTGGTTGCCAGAAATCCCTTCATGAAAATTCATGACTCCAGCAGCTGGTCCTAGTTGCCATGAAACTTCTTGTGTGTTCTTCCTCGGAAGGCAGAGAAACCAAAACCATTCTCTGTGTCTCCACAAAGATCTGTGTCTGATTTCAACTGAACTGAACAAGAAAGGCTCCCATCACCACCCATTACAGAGATGGCTTTTCCATCACCATACAGCTCAGAGCATCTTTCCAGTCTGCCGTACTCTTCATCAGATCAGGCAGCAATGAGCTTTGAACTTAATGATCAGGCCCAGCAGAAATAACCCAGAAAGGTTTAGAGGTCTTACTGTACTCATCCAAAGGGGCACTGCTATTTGTGTTCATGTCTTAACACAGCACAAATCTTTACCAGGAAATATAAAAATCATGTCCTGATAGTTCCCTTCTGGTCAAGGCCTTACAAACATTTCTTTTTGGTCCCCTCTGAAGCTGTCAAATTGATCTGGTTTAAAGGAGAGGTATTCCAGCTTGTGTGAAGCAGAGGGACATAATTTCCCAAATTGCCCTACTCAAACAATGAGTAATAGGTGATAAAATTTATTTAGTTTAGCACATTGATAAGACCTCGTCCCTCATCTCCAAACACTCTTTAGAGATTACAGCTCACTGTTAACAGTCAGAAACTAATAATCCATGGGGGAATGAAGCCTATGGCTTCCACATCCTTCTGGCTTGTGTCCATATGAGAGTTTACCACACTGTCTGGGATAACAGGATTCTCTGCATACACTTCCCTGTCCCTCCTTCCTTCACCACTATGAATTAGCACTGCAGAGCTCTGGAATTGCTCAGCTACTGTTTCAGAAACAGGAGAAATCTCATTATTCTGCAGAAAATACACAGAGCTATGATGTGGTGGAGTTCCTATGGAGTTATTAATTGAAACACAATAGCTCATTCAAAATCAACTTTTAAAAAAATTGCTTTAAAAAATTACCTGCTGGCTCAAATTTTTCAAAGGTTTCTTTAACTGCCTGTACCTATGAACACTTTCATTTGCAGTAATTTTTCTTGGTGAAAATGGTATTAAGGACAATGAAATTTCAAGTTACATAGATGTTTCTGAGCTCAAAATTGTGCAGCACTGGAAGGATTATGCTATTCTGATTGCTCAAGAATAACAGAAGCAACTTTGAAAACTGCAGTCTTTTCCTTTGTGGTTCTTTTCTGTGGCTCTAAATGGAGCTAGCTGTTTTCCTGTAGTATCTGCAGTGAGGCAAACAGATGTGCAGGGGCTTGTAAAACAAAGTATTCTTTAGGATGTATTTTTTATTAATATAATCTAATATGATAAAGTTTGGCCATGTAAAACAAAGTATTCTTTGGGATGTATTTTTTAGTAGTATAACCTAATGTGGTGAAGTTTGGCCACTGATCCAGCAAGTATCAACAAAGTGAGTTATGTAACATTTTCTGGAAGAGCTCCACAGGGAGAGCAAAGTGTCAGCCCTTTTCTGCCTCATGCCTTGCAAGGCCCTTACTGCTTTTGCAGAGCAGACAAACAAACCATTTCTTAAGCACAAAAAATTGGGGATGAATGTTCTGAAGCTTCCTCATGAAGTTGGATCATCTTATAAAACTACAAGGTACTCTGCCACAGGACACTGAGTCCTTCACATACAACTGCACCCAAGGAGGGAACTCTGGAATTGAAGCATGGAACAGAAAAGTGATTTCTCTGCTTCTAACAAGATCAGCCTTCCAGCCATTTCCTAAGACCATGTGTAGCTGTCTAAAAGTAACCAGAGGAGGAAAAAACAAGGAGAAGCAACCACAGGAAGTAGCTGGATCCTGACTAGAAGTGAGGCCGTATTTTGTCATCAATTATCTTTCCCCAGCCTAAGGGACCTTTAGGCTACAGAACACACTGTGGGAGGCTTCTGGCTAAGGGATTATGTGAAGGCTTCAGAGCAGTTGGAGGGAGCTCCTAGAGAGATGGAGCTGAATTCCTCCTTCAGGGGCTGAGGATCTGTGTGAAAGACATGCTGGATCTCCCTAATGCTCTATCTGCCCACATTTAAGCAGATCTCTTTCTACTGCTCTTTATTGTGACATGTGGATCCAATAAGTGTCCTCTTCCCTTTTGGATATCACATACTTGCCGTGCCTGAGTTTTACCACCCCACCCCACACTTCCTTTGAAAGCCTGCCTCCCTCTCCATCGCTCACTTCCTTCAGTTTAATAGCTCCCAAACTTCATCTGTGCTCTGGGCACAAAGGTTATTCCTGCAACCCCAGTCTGGACTGAAGAGCACTCTCTCTCTCTTTGCCACAGCAATGCTGCAACTTTGATTGGCTCTGAGGATGAGACAGGGTGAGGCTTAATGGCTCTAAGTCAATTAATGCTTTCCAGACTTTACCCTCAACCTTAGTACTGTAGCTAAGGCTGGTTTGTTCTGTAGTGCCAAAGGACTGATCTGGACAAGCAGGAAAAGGGGCAACATCTGGGAGAAGAACCTGCTTTTGAAGTCATGGCCAGAGCCATGAGCATGGATGGGTTGTGTTTTGCTCAGTCTTTACACCTTCCAGCCCTGCTTGGGGCTGGCCATGGCCAGCTGATTTCTTAGTGCACATATGTCAGCTGAACTGTACTTTCCCCTGAGGTACTGACTCAGTTTCTTTTCAGGCTTCCATCGGGGATTGCCTCCCAATAACCCCTCTAAGTCCCATGCCAGCTGCCTTCAGCACAAGAAACTGCTGCTGCTGCTGCTGTGCACAGCAGAAAGAAGAAGTGGTGAAATGGTACACTGATTACAAAATGCATTTACTCCATAGCAAGCAATAGGAAAATTTACTAGACAGAAAAAAGGCAACTTTCAACAATTTACTGAGCAGAGTCTCCCCCATCCCAACAACCTCATTTCCCCCCTTGAACTTAAAGCTGCATCTGCCAGCATATGGGCTGGATCCAGATTGTCATGTGTAGGCTTAAGGTGTTTTAGCAAGTTCTCCAGCTAGGAACAGGTGTGTCTTTCTAATGCCCTTTCAAGTAACATATGGACTTCAGAGAAAATCCAGCAGGGTTTTCAGATCTCACTCTCCTAGCTCTGTCTGGTCAGACACTGTAGGGAAACCCATCTGTGCCAGCTCTCAAGTTCCCTTTGTTCTGTGTTGCCACTCCTGTTGTGACAGTAACTACCACAGTGCAGATTAGAGCTCCTATTTTGATGTTTATGTAGGCTCATCTATGCCTGAGACTCTTACTACACAAAGAGTAAATTCAGGAGTTAACTGCTTTGCCTACACCCAAAACTTCCCAGTGCTGTTAGGGACTGAAGTACAACAGCAGGTTACCACACCCTTTACTCTTCACCTGGTTTTTCAGAGTTCAACTCTGACAGCTAATTTGATTTAGCAAAAGTGTGCATAAGCATCTAAATCTGGTGTGAACTGATGTCACTTGGATTATGGATTCTCGCCTTCCAAGGAAGAATTTCAGACAGAGAGAGAGCAACCTGATGAATGAAACTCAGGCCTGCAGACTGTCTGATCCTGGTAGATCCATCGAGCTTGCAGGCATGCAAATCCAGGGATAAAATTAAGAATGCAGAGCCTGGAGAGATTATACTTTGGTTCTCACTCCTACTATACACCTGCTTGTGGTTCCCAGACTCTCCTTCTTAGCACATCTGCTGGGCAGGTAGGCTGTTTCAGCTGTGTGTTATTCCAAAGGCAGGCTCCTCTTTTCCTGCCTTTGAAAGAAAAAGAGATGTGAGGCTTATTTTTCTTGCCTCCAAGCAGGGACCAGTTTTGATTGCAAATAATGCAAAATTTATCAGAAAATTAAACTTAAAGTGAGAGACCTAAATTCCCAAATAACCGAAGTTATATAACTTTAAAAAATGGCATCCTGCATCCTTAGCCACAGGCATATTTTTGTCTTTTTCTCACGCCTTACATGCTGACATTCTTTCCATTACCATTGTTATCAGAGAGCTTCTCTATGTATTCAGCCCCTTGCTGTCCATATTTTCCTTCTTGAGAGGATCCAGGTCAGTGCAGTGATCAGAAAGTTCATCAGAGTGAGTTTGCTCCAGTAATTTCAGGGGTAAAAGTCCTGTCTGTCATCTGCTGTACATTGAGCAACCACATAAAAGATTGTACTGAGAGAACTTTAACTCTGTGCCTCATATCACCAATTACAGCTTGGATTGAAAACATCTTACTCATGAGTGGAAAGGAACTGCCAGTCAAGAAGAACATCCCAAGAGAAGAACTGCTGGCAAACAGAGTCACTGCGGGGCTGTGTTCACATATCACAGGTTGCAGGAGAAACCTCTCCTTGCCTTCCCTCCCCTTCCTCAATGCCTCTGTACAACAGGAATGAGGCTTTGCATGTGGAGGGCCACTCATGGGATGATGTGGATGATGGTCCAGGTACAGCAGAGATGTTGTGAAGGCCAGACTGGCCTATGACATGAGGGATATCCAATTTTGGAAATGTTTAGCTGATGGGCAGCCCATGCAAGTCTTCATTTCCAGCCACACAGGAGCCTTCATTTCTTCTAATTTCTTGTATTGCTTCTGATTTCTTTAGGTAAAGCTGTTGTTTTTGTTATAACCAGAACCTTATTTTTTGCACTTCTGTGTATCAAGATCATCTCTACAAAGAGGGAAAGGTGGGTTATAGTTATAGGTGACTCCCTTCTGAGGGGAACAGAGGGTCCTGCCTGTTAGGGAACTCTGCTGCCTCCCTGGGGTCTGGTTTTAGGGCATTGGTAGGAAACTTCTTAGCCTGGTCCAAGGGATCTTGCAGCATTACCCATTGTTTCTCTTCCATATGGGTGGTAATAAAGCTGTAAGGAGTAGTCCAAGGACAATGAAATAATACTTCATGGCCCTGAAGTGGTTGGTAAGCAAATCTGGAGCAGAGATAATTTTTTATTTGTCTTCTTTCTGGACACACCCTAACACCTTGATGTCTTTCTTGTATTGTGGTGCCCCAAACTGCACACACTGCTTGAGGTGAGGCTGCACAGTGCGAAGTAGAGCGGGACAGTCACCTCCTCCAGCCAGCTGGTGATGTGATGTGCTTGATGCACCCCAAGACACAAGCTGGCACAAGATCATTCAGTGACATTGCTTTGGAAATGTCAGACTCACAAGTAATTTCATAGCCTAGTTCTTGCAATGTATGCCCCACTTAGCTGCTGAACTGTGAGTCACAACTTGAACATGGGAAAGGAAAAAATGTTGCTCTTACTTTTGCTGCAAGTAGGTGCAGAGGCAGGATAATGAACTCCTATCACTCAAACTCTGCTTTCAATTCTGTCACTGAAAATCAGCAGAGATAATATTTAGAACGGTATTAATTGAAAGCCATTTTTTATTATTTTGATCCCTTTACATTAACATGGAGTTGGTCAATCAATCAATCAATCAGTCTGGGGATAGATGAGACTCACAAATTCTGTTTTATGGATGTCCCTGAAAAAGACTGCCACATGGAAAAGAGTGATGTTCTCTGCTTCCAGTCAAGTCTGGTGTTCAGATTTTGCTAAGGTCTTGTAAGTCAACTCACTTCATAACCACTGAACCTGATGCTGATGGTGGGGAAACCTCAGAGCTTTTAGAAAATTTTTAAGAATCAAGGCAGTGGAAATCTTTTGTCAGCTATTCACATTTCTGACACTTTTAAATGAAAAAAGATGTCATCCTCCTGGTTTAATAGTAGAGCCTTTACCTTACAGTGCACCACCATAGTTACAGCTCTTCACATGACTATTGGAATATCTATTACTGAATTTCTTTATAAGATTTTATTAGTTATACTCTCCAAAGAGAGAATTTAGCAGGCCCTTTTCCATGGCTGAAATGAAGGAGAGTGTTCCAGAGGCATCAGTGTTCCCACATGAATTTGCCCCTAAGCAGCTAAAACCGCTGTTGACAGCTCTTACAGAACAGGGCCATGATATGTTTTTTTGCTTCAAAGAGATGCTGAATGTTTACCAAAAAGTTCAAATATGTTTTGAATGTGATAACATCTAGAACTGAAATGCAGGAGATAAAGAACCTCTATCAAACAATCTTCAGATTGCTCAGAGCAACATCCTTGGAATATACACACTCATGCATGCTTGAGGGGAACGTAGCACTGAGTTATACAGCCTGCAGAGTTCTCCAGTTGTTTCACAGTATTGCTTGTTGACAAAAAGTAAGCAGCTTTACAACAGACCACATGCTTGGAAGATTTTGGAGACCAGAATTTAGGAATAGGAGTGCTTGCACAAAGACCCTCAGTTCTGGAAAATCCTTGGAGGATCAAAAGCTAAAGTTAGCTCAATAATACTGAGCATGAGTAGGTCCTGCTGCTCAAATCCTGACTCTGAGAGGCATTTCTTTTTTATTGCCACAACTTATTGCTAATGCATTTTCCTAACCAGGCTTATGGAGGTTTTTCTGATGGCAGGATGACTGAAATATAAATATGAGGAAGCCTGGCAGATTGACTCTGACACACTCTCACAAACTCTCAGGGTCTTTTTTCCCCCTCAGGTAGGTAGGGCAGAGGAATTTCTGTATTACGTACTGAAAATACAATTCCTTACGTTGTGAAAAGGGATAATGATAAACCATTGTAATTATTTACTCAAATAGGCAAAAATAATTTTCACTGAAGAAAGCTGACTTGGTGCCATTCTGTTTCTCCAGGTCAGTGTCCAGCCCACCTCCATCTCCTTCCTTCTGCCTTTATTAACACAGAGACAGCTTCTGTCTTGAGCTTTAATTCAGGCATGGAAAAGGCTCCTTTGGAACTAATATGTCTCCCTTCTTTAAACCCACCTCAAAACTCTGTAGTGATGAGTGAAGGAAATTCTGAAGTGAACAGGCCACTGATGTGCCCTGACGTGCCCAGACTCTCACAGCTGGCACTGACTGGTATTGGTTGCTCCAAATCCTGATTCTTCCTTTTCTGGGCATATCAGTTTACCCTTCATTGATCCAGATAATAAGTTCCCTTATGATACAAGAATTTTGTTCTTGTTTTATGCTCATGTGGTGCTAAGTACCATTGTGTGATGAACTGTGGTATATAGAAGTGCAAAAAATAAGATTCTGCTTAATAATAACAACAGCTTTACCTAAAGAAATCTGAAGCAATACAAGAAATTAGAAGAAATGAAAGCTTCTGTGTGGCTGGAAATGAAGACTTGCATGGGCTGCCCAGCAGCTAAACATTTCCAAAACTGGATATCCCTCGTGTCATAGGCAATTCTGTCACGTAGCAAAGATGAAATTTAAATGGTTTCTGACATATTGCTTCAATCATCAAACTTCTGTTTGCTGATTTGTTCTGTATTTTTACTACAAGACCTTTCTAAACACCCAAGCAGCGCTAGTTTTTCAAGACATAATTAAAATTATGATTTTGCCCTATGTTAGGCAAAATACTAACAAAAGTTTCTTGAACTACTGCTGAAATAGTTGATGGATCTTCAGTGCTGTGCTCGTTCCACTGAGGAGCTGCTGCCATGACATGGAGTAATTGTATGTTTTCCTAGGGGAAGAAAACCCTTCCTTCCCTTATTGATTCTGTCATCAAGTATTAAAAAAATCCCTCTGGTCAGGCCACACTGATGACAACCTTTGCAACGGGTTTCTCATGGTCTTGAATTTCTGCAGATGCCTCTAGAAGGTTCTAGAGGCTTTTCCCCTGCTGAACAACTGCCCTGGATAAAGTGTGAGATATACTGAGTATATTGGGAATATTTACTTGCATCAGAGTCACTGCCTTAAATAACAGCGATCTCCAGGTTGCTTTACATTCTGCTCTCAATCCAAAGCTTGAGGATTGGAATGCTTTATTCCTTTTCCCCTAATCCACCAGGCTCCACTGGAGATACCATATGCAAGCATACAAGTCCCAGGATGCTGAGGTCATCTGCTAGCCTAAGAAAAGTGCAAAATATCCTGGTAGCACTTGCACTTTCAGAACTTTTAACCAAATAGGATGCCATGAATTTCACACACAATTGGACCAGAAAGGTTTTCAGGTCTGCAATAACTTAAATGAAAGATTTTTGAGAATTCGTAGTCAAAGCAAACAAGCAAGCAAACAAACTCTCCAAACAATAAACAATAACAAACACAAACCCCTCAAACAGCTAATGCAACAGGTGAATATACAAGAGTTATTTGCAGCAGCTAAATAAGTTCAATTTCACTTTCCAGTCATTGAGCCATGTCTTCAGCTAGTTTAAATTCACAGAAATTTCTCAAATTCAATGGAAAATTTCTAATTACTATTCCATGTACACGATTTACCAAAAATGCAAAGGATTTAGAAGAAGATTATTTATAAATCAAAACATGACTGCCTACACCCCTGCCCTCATCTCAGTCAGACCCTCTGTTCTGACTGGAAGCATCTCAGCTTCCCAGTCACTTTCTCCTGGCCCCAAAAATATGCCTGGACCTCATGATATCCTATCAAAGAACTTATAATCCTACATGCCTCAAAATGTTTTTGGGAGAGAGGTCTTTCAGCTGATTTCCTAACTATTTTGCAACTATCAGCTACGACTCTGTTCTGATGAATCCCCAGTGAGTTAAAACAAAACTGAAAAGAAAAGCAGATTCTGGTGAGTGAAAAAGCATCATGGGTTGAAACCTATGATAAACTGTTTGTGTAACAGCAATGCCAACTGCTTTAGAGAAAGAGAGCTAAAAACAGACTAAATTGTCCTCAATACAAGAAAGCTAGAACTGAAACAACTTTTCAACCTTTAATAAGTCAAAAATAATAATGAAGATTCTCAAGGTGGTGAAGTTGGAACCTGACTGGAGAAAAAAAGTCTTATTTCTTTTACTTACTAATCACTTTTTAAAAAATGTATCTAGTAATCTTTGTGGTTTTGAGGTTTTCTAGCTAATAGTTTGGAGACTTTAAAAGTCTTTCCTGCTTCAGAAAAACAAAACCAAATTGTAAACACAGGGGACAGACATTCCCTCTGTTCCCCTCCCCAGTCCCACGGTTCTGTTGCTCAGAAGAACACACAGGAGAAGTTGGCACAAAAAAATCACCAGACCAGGCTCTTATAAAGTCTTCTTGCCTCACATCAGGTGGGCAAGGCTTAGAAAAATTAATTCACTGCTGCTAACAGGGGTTCCTACTTAATAAAGCCACCAGATTTTGGGCAGGAGTGTCAGCTAGGCAGGAGTTAACACCGAATCACACTGCCCCTTAAACTCTGTGGCCTTAGTCTGAACCAGTTCAGGCCCCATTAATCTGCCAGTTTTCAGGAAGCATGCATAGATGTTGGGGGAAATTATTGAAGTTTTTCTGCTTTTTCCAGAAAATATAATGTAAACATGGATGCTTATTAATAGAGCAGGAAAAAATGCACATCTCTGCTACTTACCATTCTTTGGTTATTTTCACCAATCAAATTTATTTTTTCCTTTTTGACAGACGTGCTATTTTTATGTTGGGAAGTTTGTCTGTATTTCAAAGGGAAGGAATTTCTTTGACAACATGAAAGAGAAGCAAACAAACTGGCAGAGAAAACATGTGGGTCACTAGGACCAGTGCTGTCAGAAACCTTCAGATAAACTTTGTCCCAGGTTTGTTTTATCATTTATACAAGAAATTTAGTTCTGTTTTTCAAAATGTGCCTTTGGGCAACTACACAAATCCTGTTCCATTAGTGTAATTGTACTAATTTTAATCACAAGCAGCTTGTAATCACTGAAATACCTTCTGACTAAAACTATTAAAGCATTTGACAGTGATGCATGCAAAACAGCATCCTGTGATTAGGTTGTATCATTAGTGGGAGATGTTTCAGCTCATATGATTAAATCTTCCTGACATTGGGTATTACATTTGCAATGGCTGTTTGATCATGCACTCGCACACATGACAACAAATCTGTGCTCATTCAGACAAGGTCAGCACAGAAATGCTGTAAACAGTGTAACAAGCAGCCTTGCATTTGCCCATGTGGAACAGAAAGAAAGAACTTGTCTTGAAATTCTTGAAATATCCCAATGCTGTGCCTCTGTGGTCAATTTTCTCAGTGCAAGCACTGGATTAAAGGAATTTTCCCCTAACAGCTCATTCCCAGCTCATCCTTGGCCTGCAGTTGTACCAGTACAGCTTGGACATGGAAAAGAACTGACAGGAAAACTTCTGTGTCGGTCTCCCAATACATTTCACACTTTTATGTCACTAACTACTGTACGACAGGAGAGGAAAGTCTAGCCTGATGTTAAAGCAGGTTTCCTGTCTGACCACTCTGGCAGTCACACTCCCACCCCCCAGGCACTCTCTGTTGGACTGGAGCCCCTTGGCAGTGGGGGGGTTCCAGTGACCTGATGGGTGCCCCACTTGAGTCCCCACACACCTCACATTCACACAGCCAGACAAGCTTCCCTCACTGGTTGGAGCCCAGATTTCCCATAGCAGAGTCCCAGATGTCAGCATCCTTCCCACTGTTTAATCGTGCTGCAGCAACAGCTGAGCAGAAACAGCTCCCACTGGTACCTTTGAGGAGGGACATAGGAAAAAAGGAGGCCCTGGGCTTTTGTCCTCTCACAGTCTAAGTGTGCCACAGTCTGGGTATTGTATTTGCTGGGAATGCCCTGATGAAGGCAGGACTGATGCATCTGACTCCATGTTCTCAGAAGGTTAATTTATTCTTTTATAATACTATATTATATTAAAGAATACTAAACTATACTAAAGAATAAAGAAAAGATACTTACTGAATGCTAAAAAAAGATAATAATGAAAACTTGTGACTCTGGAAAGAGTCCCAACACAGCTTGGCCCCAATTGGCCAGAGTCAAAACAACTCACACCAGAATCCAATGAAACAATCTCCAAACACATTCCAAAGGAGCAAAACACAGGAGAAGCAAATGGGATAAGAATTGTTTTCCTTTTCTCTGAGGCTTCTCAGCTTCCCAGGAGAAGAATCCTGGGCGAAGGGATTTTTTCAGAGAATGTGAATGCCACATTTGGGGTCTTCCTGCTGGACCACTGGGTCCTGTTGGGCCTGAGTGCCTGGTTACCTGGCTGGAGCTGCAGGTCCCTGTGCCCTTTGTGGTGGAAAGGGCTGGTGCCACCTCCTGGCCCCTCACCTGGGGCTCCAGCCTTTGCCCTGGCCAGGATCAACCTGCAGCTCCCACTGCAGCTGCTCCCTGAGCCCCTGGCACTCACTGTGTGTATTCCTCAAGCCTGAAGCCAGTTCAGCTGGCAGAGCCCCTGGCAGCTCCCCAGCTACATTCCTTTTGGCAGCAGTGTGTACAGCAGACCAATGAAGCTGACCCGCCCCCACCGTGGGTTTAAAATTAAGGCATTGGGTTCTGCTTCAAATAATGCCATGGATGTGGGGACAAACTGTTCTGAGTGTGTTCTCTTTGATACCCCATAAGCTGCACACTGCTGTTCCCATGTCCCTAAAGTCTGGCCAGCATCCTGGTACAGATGGCTGTTGTACATGTGTCTGCCAGGACAGCCAAACTGCCAAGGCTCTGTGGTGCTGATGTGCTCACTCAGCCAGGGAGAAACCTTTATTTAGGCACACTTACACGGGCAGAAGATGAGTTTTGGCAGCACAGAGTGCACTGGCACAGGATGAAATGAACAGAATTTGTTCAAAGCACAGATTTGCTTTCCGTGAACGTCCCAGTCTTATCAAAGCACTTTTGTTAAATTCCCATTGCATGCATGGAGCACAATTCCAACAGGACCAGGATTTTCCTCTCAAAACCATAAGCTGTGCCATGAGGAGCTGCTAAGTTCATTCCCACTGGGAGACAACTGTGATTTGAGAAACCTTTCAAATCATCAGTTTATTTTGGGGATGTAATACAGACAAAAAGTCTCTACAGGCAGCTCTGCTGCACGTGCTGGCCCAAGATTGGAAAGTTGTAATTTTGGAGGATGCAAAGCTGTTATGAAGAGGTAGATCACACATATATATTCTGCTGATTTGCTCACAGAGGAAACTTTCAACTTCTCCCTTTTCCTTTTTTTTTTTTTTTCTTTTCAGAAGTAGTTCCTTACCAGAAGCTGGCAACTGACAATGAACCAAAGGCACATTTTGGTCTTAGGGGTCTGATTAGAAGTGAAAAGTAACATGATCACTACAAGCATTCCTGAATTAGAGGTAATCAAGATCCTGAGAAGATCACTAGAGGCAGGTCAGTCTCCTTAAACACTTTGTCATCGTGAAGCAATCAGATCCAATCTCATTTGCTTTCAGTCAAAAGACAGCCTTCAGCTAAAAGCATTTATTCAATGAAGGCATTTACACGGCATCTGTTAAAGTCTGGCTGACAATGTTTACTAACCCAGAAATTTCTACCTCAGTTTCACTCTCTGGCACTCTTCTATCCATCTGTTTTTTTAAAGAAAAGCAAGGAACCCAAGCAGGGTGAATCAGCTCATTAAAGGATTGGATGAGCACCAGAGCCAAAGCCATGGAATCAGGCAGAGAAGTTGAGTGGTTAAACTGAGGTGGCCTTTGTCACTACTCAGAGAGAAGGAATACTTGTGGGACAAGACAGTAGTTTGCCTTTCCTTTCTTTTTACTCAAGGGGTGATAGGAGATGGTAGCACAATAACATGCATTATTAATTCCAAGCAGAAAATTCTAGTTAAATTCTCAAATACAATGCCCAGGAAGTAGACAGGGAACTTAAGAAAAAAAACAGGTGTTTTCTGCTACACAATGTAGTTCTGCTGTAACCTCAAAATTCAGTACAGATTCAATGAAATCACCTCAAAATCCAACCCCAATTGCATGTGAACTTTTACGGAGTTTCAGATGAACCTTAGATTAGCCAGAAACCGTGGGAAATATGTTAACTTCATATGATCAAACCACAAAAAGGGTAAAAATAAGCAATTTAAGCTGAGCTTTGTTTTGAAAGGTTTTGCAAAATGAAGCCCAGTTACTGGGAATTCACATGATGCCAACTCAGAAATAAAACCTCCACAAAGTCCCTGAGAAAAGAAGTAGGAATATTTGACACTGTGCTCCTACTTCCCTTCAAGTGCGCCTAAGTGGCAATTATTGCTACTCTGTTTTCTATGCTTGTTTTTCCAAGGTTGTACATGAAAACTCAGATCTACCTCAAACATCAACCCTTCCACTGAGGGATTATGTTGAGGGAACATAGCTTTGGGTTTGTGTATTTTTGCTCGAGTGTCTTGTTTGGGTATTTTAATGTGAAAAAGAAACACCTACAGATGTCTGCTTTGCAATTGAGTTTGTTTTTGGCAAATATAAGTTTAAAATTGAAAACAGGGACTCAACGAACCAATGTTATCATAATCAGTATTCCTGATCCTAAGCAAAGGCAGAAAACACTTTTGAGTTTGATTTGTGCCAGTTTGAATTGAGATTGTTGCAAAGTTGCTGCTGACATCAAAACAGCACTGGAGGGTGAGGCTGTGGATTCAATCTGTGTGTTAGGCTGCCTGAAAGCTCCTGAAATGCTGCATTTCCCAACAGTTCAGGAATAGCTGGACATGGCATCCTGGCAACAGCACAGCCCTGGTGGGTAGCTGGTGCTGCTGGAGACACACTGGGAAAAATGCTTCCACAGAGGCCAGGCAGCCAAGTGCTCAGAGATGAGCTGAAATCCCGAGGCCCAAAGGAATTTTTGACAATATACAATCTGCTGTATGCAGTTTGCCTTGGGAGCTAAGCATCCCCTTGGGTGCTATTCCAGCACAAGCTGGGCTGCCCCTGCCTGTTTGCAGCATTTCACAGATTTCCTCAACATCATGTGATGTCCCTATCTATAGCACCTTAAAATTTAGATGCCATGCAGTCCTTGAGGCACTTACAAGTTCTCACAGAGATCCAGGGTGAGATCCAGAGGTCGCCTGGGACCTGTTTCTGTGGCAGAATAAACTGGCAAATCCTCAAATCCTCATCTCCTCCTCCTCAAACACCAGCACTGCACTTTGTGCATCTTATGTCATTTCAGTGTGCTGAGTGAAGGTGCTCTAAACTCCTGTTACAACAGGATTTGTTCAGTGAAAAAGCACATTGCAAATGCACTTCCATTTGGGGTTCTGGGCAATGCCTCCTTTTGCAATGTGTTTACTTGGCTCTGTAAATATCCAGGGCAAAGAGTAACCCTTGGCTAATAATACAACCCACTGTAAGAGTCAGTGCACTTCAGCTTACTGACAGGAGGCTGGAAGAGTCTGATGCTGAGGAAAAACAGAAACCAGGCACCAGCTATGCCAGCAGTCAGAGCTGCTGGCTGTACACAGTATTTTTCACTCAGTAGGCACCAGGAACTATTATAAAACACATTTATCAGGAAGACCCCACGCTCTTTAATCCCTAAAGGAATTATTTAGATACACATTAGGCTTCAGCTCTTCAATTCTAAATTTGCAGAGACCTTTCAGAGAGAATGACATATTCTAGAAGTCAATTTCAACGGCATTACCAAAATCTGAAGAGTTAAAAGCACATCCTGACATTGAATAATTTTTTAAAACACTCAGGAGACTTAGCTTCTTCTACCTGTGTCATTAAGTGGCATCACTTCTAAGCAAGCAAAGGATTCAGGAAACTCCTTCAGAGTCATGGTCAATTTGCTGTTTATTTACTGTAAGGCAGCTCTTCCATGGAGGATCCATGCCAGCTTAACAAACTCACAGTAACAACTGCAAGGTGATAAAGGGCTAAACAATTCCTCTGTAGGATCTTCAAACATAAGCTGGGCTGCCTAGGACACTCCCAGGGCTGGAAGGACCCTGCCAGGCCACCCAGGCACATCCCAAGGCTGGCTCAGAAGGGGATATTTTCTATTTTCTCCAGTATTGAGCAGGGTGGAGCTTTGCTGGTCACTTCCATAGCCTAACCAGGTTTGGAAATTCCCTGAACAGCAGAGTAAAAAGCTTTTAAAAATTGTGGAAGGGGGATTTTCTCAGAAGAAATGAGAGTATTATCCTATCTGCAGAAAAACCTACAAACAGACAAAGGAAAAAAAAAAAAAAAAAAAGTAAATCCAGAAATTTCATTTGTCTCCAACAGACAGTGTGTAAATACACTGTACCCCATCAGCTCAATCAGCTGTGCCACCCTTGACTCAGAAAACAAAATCACCCAACCAAAACTAACCCTTCTGGACTGGGGGGATTCACATTTCTGATGCCAGGGGAATTTTGATATGGTCCTATCTTCACTTAAAGGCACACAGAGAGACACTAGGAACCTGTGTAATCAGTCTGAAAGCTTACCCAATCAGGTGAAAATTATTTTTTTCTTATTTTATTCCCACACTGTGACTGTGGTTTGGTATTTGCCAGTGCTCAAAAGGACAAGGGGTGCCCATTATCAATAATCAGTAATGCAAAAGACATTTTCCCAGTGGCACCATCAGGTGCAGGATTTGCCAGCTGGGCCAGTTCCTCATCTAAATGCCAAATCCATCCTTTGGACAATCCAGGGACAAGAAACACCAGCCCTTTAGGCCAGTGGGGCTCAAGTGGCTTTTTCCAGGTGTCTGCCCAGGAGCTCTTGTGTCTATTTCAGAAGCAGCTCTGTTTCTGCTGGGTACCACCCTGTTCATGAAGTGTGTGATGCCATCAAGGCATTGGGGAGATGCTTTGGTTTGGGGCTTTGCACCTAGCCTAGAACAACAAGATGATAAAGAGGACAGAGGAGTTAATATTCAAGGACAACACCACCAACAGATGCTTTTGCTCTCAGAAAACATGAAGTTTTTCTACTGAGAATTTAAAAAAAACAAAGTTAATCAAACTGGAACCAAATGGATGCAGTAACTTCACCGAAGATGCTTGCATGGAGCAAATTCAAAATAAAGAAGTTGGAGGTCAAAATGAAATTAGTGCTAAAAGCCCCATTTAGGCTGCATCCTGTCATTTTAGGATACAAAATAAAACAATGTGGATACTGGATTTTCTAAGGTAAAAAAGAGGGGAGTTTAATTTTTTACTTTAACATTTATAGATTTTTAAAAGTGACAGTGGATTGGGGGATGACAGTGTCACCTCTCCAATGACACTGGACAAACTAACAGTCTATTAAATTTCTTTTTTAAAATATAGGAATGTGAAACAGTTATTTACATAAACTGTGTGAGAAAGTTTGTTACAAGATTGTAAACATCAGAAGGCTTAGAAGAACTTAAAAAAACTTGAAAACAGGGACTCAACGAAAACAGGGCCACAGCATCCAGAGAGCTTTGCACGGTATTTTTTCACATTTGTTTTTCAGGTTAATTTTTTTCAGAGGCAGCTAATCTTGTGATATTGTGTCATGCTAGTTGCCTCTCCTACAGTGACAAAGCTTCCTCCCTGGGAGTTGAAATGAAGAGACTTCTTGAAAAGGTCTAATAATTTTGGGGGCTTTTCTTTTTCCTAAGGTGCATCTGAGGGGATTTTAGGAGGGATGGCCCTGTAGTCACTGATCTGCTTATGAAATGAGAGAACCTGCAATGAATTCTCAGCAAATTTGACCCCACTGACATAACTCCTGAGCAACAAAAGAGGAAGAATAATGCACAGATTTGTCATCCTTTACCTCATGTACCAAAAATACTGTTTTGTTGAAGCATACCATCTTGTTGGTCTTTAAAGAGCATGGAGTGGGTGCCTGGTACCAGATGCTTCACAACAGAAATTCTGAACAATGCCACCTCCCTCACCAAGCCTGAAGGACAGTGAAATGAAGAGAGAGAAAAAGCATCTCTAGAAGGGTTTAAGGCTGATACTACTGGGGATAATGACATTCAGGAGCCACACAAAACTGAGAAAAGGAAATAGAATCTCTGAAAATTACAAATTACTAACAGGTTTCTTTTGACATTAATGAGCCATGGGAAGCAATGGATCTTACAGGCCAATGGGGCTGGACAATCCCCTAGCAAGAAGAAAGCCACCCTGTTTTTGGAAATGGGCATTTTTCTGTCTCAGTCCCTAGTATGACAGTTTTCTCCACAATTCTCTCCCATTATTTCTTCATTTTCCAGTGGATGGAGACAAATTTATTCTTGCTCTTTTTAGTTGTGTAAGTGACATTCTGCTGCATGCAGATACCCTTTCTATGGAAAAACAAAAGCTAGACAGCTTTCCATGTGCTTTTTTTTTTTTTTTTTCCCTGCTGAATGGCCTTTCTATTCACCAGTTCATCTCTGCAATCATATGAGGAACACGGGAGTTTTTCCTGATAATTTACTTTTTTTTTTTTTTTTACCCACAGTTGGGCAAGGCTTCAGTTCTATCCTATGAGAACTTCCCATAATACTCTGTAAATTAGCAGTGCTTTCAGGCTGCAGCTCTCAAGGGGACCAGCACATTTGCATTGGTGACAGCCAGCTCCTGCTCCAGGGTCACTCCAGTCACATTTCCTTTGCATCAAGCTGACACTCAGGGTCAAGTGACATGTTAGCTTTGACACTGCAGTGATATTTGACTTCATCAGCCTCCCAAGGTCAGGCTGCTCTTGGCTGAGCAGCACAGACAGAGGAGTTTGTGCTTGCCTCCCTCTGCTTGGGTTGGGAAATGATGGAGCAGTTACTTCCACAGCAGGATAAATGGTAGGCAGAGGAGAAATGATGTCTGAGAGCCAAGTTCACTTTTGCCCTGCTGTTCCTGTAGTAGCATAACAAAATAACTCACACCTTTCTTGCTAAGGTAGAAAAACTGAGTGCCCACCAATCTGCCCAGTTTATCACTAGGCTATGCTAGTACCCTCTTGTATTACAGATTATTACCTCCTTTTAGGATAAATGCTATTAAATCCTCAGGACAGAGTTCCCTCAATCCCTTAGGAAAAATCTGTGTTATTTTCTCTAAAGGTCACACTCAAACCAGTGAGTTACATTCACTGCATCTGTTCTCCTCATCAGTTTGTGTCCCACATCAGTTCAGAGAAATCAAAAGCATTAACCCTCTAACATAAAAGCTGGGTTTTAATTGCTTGATAATAAGCAACAAACTGTCCTTCCAGCCCCTGACAATCAGGCAGATTCTTAAATGGGCAGTGTCAGACAGGGAGGTCTGTGAAGCACCTGTGCACTTTGACAGCACTGCACACACATGATGGAGAACTTCTGTTTACTTTTGCAGCAGGGGGGATCTGGGAAAGCATCCTGGAAACAGACAGGTATTTTAAAATCCAGAACCAAAACAAGCAAAGGAAGAATTGAAGACCTTATTGAAGACACTGTGATTTAAACAAGTGACATCCTTCCCACCCTATAAAACTACTGCAAGGATTAACCAGCACTTGGGTATTTATGTCAGACAGCAGTCCTAAAAATGAGTTGCACTGCATGCAGACTGGCAAACAGACAAAGTGACACATTCAGCTTACATAACACCGTAAAAAAAGAAAACTTACTGCAATTCAAAACAAAAAGAAAGAAAAATTGATCAGGACATAGATGTCTTCTGGCTACCACACAAACAGCCACCTCAGCATCTTCTGCAGCTTTAATTGCATTCTTGTTCAAAACCTTCAGTATAACTCAGTAAATTGAAATAAATAGTAGCAGATGAATGCATCTGTCCCTTTGTAAACACAGGAGAAAATCATCTATACAACACTTTACCTATTATTTCAATAATATTTTTAGAATCACAGTATGTGAAGAAATGTTATATAAGAAACAAAGTCAAACCATGGCATCTGAAAACTGAACACATTTCTGTTTGGCCAAAGTAATTGCTCTTTTTCCCATGTGTGAAAAATTTGTTTTGCAGTTTGAAAACCTCCCCATTGTATTTTATTCAATACCATTGCAGTTGCTGCTTCTTTATCATCTGGGCCTCCTTTTATTTGGTCCATCATACCAAAATACACTTATGTAAGCCAGAATTCTGTTTTGATGCCACTAGTTTGTTCTTCTTTCCCTCACTAAAGAATCTCCAGACCCTGCTTACTTCTTTTCATCTTGTATCTTGAAGGTCTTTTCTCTTTCAGTACTTAACCCAACACGCTGTTTTTAATAGGGTTTGGCACTGAGTTTGTCTTGCACTAAGATAACATAAACCTCCTTTCTTTCACTCCAAATGGTAGAACGGAAAAGCAGTAAGTGACAAAACTTGGTGATTAAAACCACTTGAAAGTAGTACAAAATAGCTTCTCAAATTCTGTTATCACATGCAATATTCCTCTTTTCTACACAGAATCTTCTGGTGTAGCTGTTGATACCTGGGCAAGGAGAGTGTGAAATGTACTTTGAAATACTTTGCACAGAGGAAACCCTCCTTCTTAGTTCTTGTTCTTCCTTCCTTCCATCTTTGGCAGTTTCTCCTCAAATACTTGAGCCTTCCCCTGCCTGAGTTGCAGCACTGGAATGGGAGTTTCTAAAAAACCTATTCCTAGTCTCTATCACATTCTTTTTCTCCATCTTCTACTTTAGAAAGTAGACATGACTATTAAGAAGAGCTTCTTTACTGTGAGGGTAACTGTTACATTCATATTTTCTGAAAAATCCCTTTGCCCAGGATTTTTGTCCTGGAAAGCTGAGAAGCCTCAGAGAAAAATGAGAACAATAATTATCTCATTTGTTTCTCTTCTGTTTTGCTCATGTGGAATGTGTTTGGAGATTTTTTTATCCAACAGGTTGTTGTTTTATTGGTTTTTGGTGTAGATTGTTTTCACTCATTGGCTAATCAGTACTAAGCTGTGTTGGGACTCTGAAGAGAGTCACGAGTTTTTATTATTATCTTTTTAGCCTTCTGTAAGTATTCTTTCTGTATTCTTTAGTATAGTTTAATTTTGTATTCTTTAATATAATATATAAATAATAATAATATCATATAATATCATATCATATCATATAATATCATATCATATCATATCATATCATATCATATCATAAAATAATAAATTAGCCTTCTGAGAACATGGAGTCAAATTCATCATTCTTTCCCTCGTCTGGGGAGAATGCAAATACAATAGGGGACTAAGCACTGGAAAGGCTGCCCAGAGAGGTTGTGGAGTCTCCTTTCCTAAAAATATTCAGAACCTTTTGGGACACAATCCCAAGTCTCATGCTCTAGGAGATCCTGCTGAGCAGGGACATTGGACCAGATGTCCTCCAGTGTTCCTTTGCAATTTTACCCATCTGTGATTGTGTGACCTAAATCTCATCTTCTGTGGATTTCCTGCTGTTGGACATAACCCACTAAGGATATGCAGAATATACATTTCAAATGCATTGAGCTGACACAGAACCCTCTGATCATTGCTTCCTAAAAGAGATTTCAGTAAGCAATAGAATAAGATCTGCATATTTTATATGCTGGGAGAGAGCCTGGCACTGGAGAAATATGGGGTTTGCTGGCCTTTCCTCCAAATTTCCAGAAATCATCTTGAATGAAATCTAACAGAGAGACATGGAAAAAGATTAAATAATTTCTCTCAGGATGATGTGGCTGAACCAATGAAGAGGAAACACAGAGGTTTTGGGATGACTCTGATCCCTAGCAATTGTGTCTCCTCTTCCCTCATGGCAGCCATGTTATATCCTACCATGGAAAGGGGCAACTTCATGTACAGCAAATCTTAGGATTTCAGAGATATTATCAGATCATTATTCAATATAACCTAAGTCTGACACTGACACTGCTCCCAGTGTGCTCTGTAAACACAGACTTCTAACTCCATAATGCAGGAATAGGCTCATTCCTAATCATCAGCAGGAGATGAGAGTCTATTTAGAATCCTCTTGTAAACAAAACCACAGATGGGGAGAATTATTTCCTTGCAGAAGAGGCTGCCCACACATTTTGTGCTCTCAGAATGGTGCAGTTTATATCAGCTCCACATGATCTGCTTTTCACCACCACTCTGAGCAAATACTGCAGAGTGCAGACACTCACTGCAGAGAGTGCAAAAAACAGTGCAAAGGCAGCTTTGCCATTACACATTAAAAAATAGCTCTTCAAGCATTATCAAACAGGTCTGGGGGAAAATACAAGTCTTGACAGGGCTGCAGAAAAAGTAGAAGCTGTTCCGGCTTTGAGCCTTTCCTGGGATTTCAGGATTCTCAGAATTAATATTTAAATCCTTGGCCAGATACTTGCTCAAAGAGAGCAATTATGACAGTTTAAAATAAAATCAATTAATCAACAATTAATCAATTAATCTACTAATAGCCCCAGCAAAGCATTCTTCTTTGGATCTAAGTAGGTGACAAAACCCCAGTAAGACAGTTATCAGTGAGATTAAAATGTGTTTACAGCTTCAGACCCTCCAGGACCTTGGGACCCCACAGTCCTGACCTAATGCTGAAAAACTCCATCTTTCTCACAAACTACCTAAGCCCATCCCTAAATGACAATGACACCCTGAAAGATCACACTTTGGTTTGTGCTAGGTTATTTCTTTCCTATTTGTCTCCTCAAAGCAGCTAAACTTTCCTGGAATGAGGCCTAAAGCAAACATGTGAAGGAGGTGTTTAATTAACCTTTGAAAGAGAACAGGTCTCTCTTGCTGTGTCCATACCATCACAGAAGAAGAAGAAGAAAGGCAGCTGTACTGGGTACCTTTATTTCTTGTGTGTATTTTCCAGAGCCCTGTTTCTTGCAACCAGGGTGAATACTGGAAAAGCAGAAGCTTGGGGATGGCTCTGGGAGGAGAAGAAGGATAAACAAACTCCTCCTGATTCTCATTGAAGAGCATCTTTTTATAGAATGATGCATTGCAGCATGTTTGTTTTAAACTAAATATACTTGGAGTTCTTGGGTACATTAAAACTAACTAATCAAAGTACCCATTTAAGAATGTTTATTTATTTGGTTCAAACTGTTTACATTCAGGAAAAAGAATCCCCTCTATCTGTTGATTAAACACATTCTGAGAGGGTGAAACTGGGCACACAAACAAAAATTCAAAGCTACTCCTTAAAATAGGAAAGCCTCAGCTTTGCCCAAGGCTTTCTGGGCATTTTAGCATGCAGCAACAAGAAATTACTATAACTAACAGACATGAGCCTGCAAAAAGTCTTGAGAGACAATAAACTAAAGGTATTCACATGAGAAAACAACACAACAGGAGCAATCCTACCATCTTATCAGAAATCTAAAGAAAATTCAGGTCTTGAGCTGTTTCTGGAAAGATGCCACAAGGCCACTGTGGTCTGAATTAAAAATCATGAAGCATTGTCATGAAACTAATTGTTTCTGATATGAATATGTTAAGTAAGAATGTAATTAAAAGTGTTCTGCTTTATTTCCCCTCAATATGTTGAGCACAGCTAGCTCTCAGTAGACAATCTGGAAAACCATAGAAGCTTAGGACCACTGTGAAGTCAGACTTGTTTTTTGGTTGTCACGTTACTCCAGCTTTTATTATCCATGTGTAATTGTTGTAACCACATTTTTAGTTGGGATTCATACTTTTACCTGCAGAGGATTGTAATATTTCCATTCTATAAGCATCTTGATGCTTGACACGTGCTCTGAAACACTCTCCATGAAGTGAAATATGAAGTAAATGACAAGACAGTAACTTTGGATCCTCATGACTGCTTGAGACCTGACTACATTTCCAATTGCATCTTGAGGGGGATACAATTCTAAATCCATAGCAAGTCTCCCACTGAATGAAATAATTGTCCCCTCAAAGTGGAGATGACACCTAGAGAGAGCATTGTCTGCAGAAGCTAAAAGCATCCTGCTGAAGGTACAGGTAAAAACGGGGTGATTTTCTTGCAGAATGAACATAGCACCTAAAACAAAGGTGAAACATCTAAAACAAAACGAGCTGAATGTGCAGGAGCCTCAGACTTAGCACTCTGAAGGAATTTAAGACATTCTAAGTGAGGGTGATCTGCTCAGGCTGATTTCCCACATCCCAAGCCTCAGCCTGCTTATCTCACAGCAAACATTCCTTGAAAAAACCCCAGTCCATCACTGCCTCCAATCCACAAACTGTTTCACACAGCCTCAGAGTGCCAAGAGGCTGCTTTGGGCCAGATGCGTCACAGTGTCCTTGCCCTGTTTCTTGCACCCTCCTGTGAGCATGGCCACTGCCAGAGAGCACAGAAGTGCCACTGCACTCACACTGCAGGGACATCCACGTGCACTCGTTAGTTCGAAATAATTATGTTTATGAAGAAACAAAGTAAAGTCTACAGGCTATGGTGGCTAATGAAAAGCCATGTGCCGGATGTTTTAAGGAATATGACAAGTTCTCCTAAGGGAAGAGGCTTGCCAGAAGTTGGTCACCAAGCACAATGCACTTTTATATGGTTAAGATTTTAACTTGGCAAGACTGAGTGGAAATTCGTGTCAGGCTTTCAAGTTGGTAGCAGGTAAAATATTCATGAGTCAAAAGGGTTCTTTACTTCAGAGAGAAGCTTTTTTGCTGATGCCCAAGCTAAGCAAAGTAAGTACAACAAAAATCAATGACTAAACAAAACTCAGCTGAGTTTAAACTCCTAACCCTGAACCACAGTGAAGACCTTAAGACTTCCTTAAACTTTCTACTTAGACACTGAAACAGCAAGGTCCAGTGGTCAGGGATGTTGCATTCCCTTAGAATGATTCTGCTGTCACAGAAATAACAGCTTGTACCAGAATCTAGCATAAAACAACTCTCCAACCAAGCAGACTCTCAAAGCTTTAACTGATTATTCTGGAGGTTTGGGTCTTATACTCATTTCAAAAGCCTCTTGAGGGAACCCACATGTAACTTCTCTGCATTATTGCAATATTTGCAAAGACTGAGACAATCACTCAAATCTCAGGCTGTTTACATATTTTAAAACCAGAAGACCAAGTGCAAACTACCAACACTAACTTGAGCCTGGGTCTAAACCTATGACTTTATTTGGATTTTTTAAAATAACCACATGGCCTAAAATACTTGGTGAAAAACATTTTCTTGTGTGAATCTAACACATCTCAAGCTGATAGCTTAGTTCTTTTCTTAGCACCATCTTCTGTTGTTTCACAGGGAGGAGCCACCCAAGATACACAAACAGACTTTTTTTCTGTGTTGGAGAGTTGCTTAAAAAACACACCAAGTCAGTCTCAGAGGGTAGGGAATCCAGGCAGGTTCTCCTTGCTGCCACAAAGCAACCTTGCCACAGGGCTGGAACAGAGCATGAGGTTGGCAAGGTGACTGGCAAGCTGCTATCAAATCTTCTGTGAGAGAATTTACTCACAAAAAAATGGGCCCAGCATGCTGAGAAATCCTTATGCCTATCAGGACAAGAAATTGTAAAAAGAAAAGCAAAAGGGGCAGGCAATGATGGTGTGCGACAATGTTCAGGCTGATGGGCCATGAAGAAATGCCTCCATCCTTCCCTCTGATAGAGCTAGCAACTCTCCAAGGGAGGCAGAGGGAGGGGAGAGGAAAAGAGGGAATCCACAGGCAAAGAAAGTCAGAGGGTTGTTCATGTGATGATACTAGTCTATTTCTCTGCAGGATGTGCTACCTCCTTGCTTAAAACTATCATCTTTAGCTAAAGTCTCTTTTTATTCTGGCATCTTAAACCCTTAAACTAGCATGGTAGTCCCCTACAAATATACTGCTTAAGCTTTCTGTATAGATTTTTCTGTTGATTTATAGCTGCTTGAATGTCTCTTGTGCTGTATTTCACAATTCCTCTGGTTTTTCATGGCCCTTGCAGAGAAAATCCCCAACAAGTCTACTCCCTTACAACAACAGAGTTCAAAAGAAATTAATAACATCCCTGTGATCACAGTAGTGTTTGGGACTGTTAGAAGTAAATTCCATTCAGTCCACCCCCACAATTTCTTTTGGAAGCCTACTGAGGTGCACAGCTGTTAAATACATGTTTAACACCAAAAAAACCCCTTTGGTCTCTTCACTTCCTTCTCTTGCTGTCACTGCTTCAACTTCCTCTTTCCTTTATTTCCTTGATCCCTTTAAACAAGACCAAGCTTTTTAATCACTGTAAAGGACTGATTTTATTTTCAGCATATTTTGTAGTGCAGGTGTTATTCTGTTTGGGCAGGCAGTGAGCTGACGTTTCATTGCAGCTGGGGCTCCTCTTTCCTGTTTCTGGGGCAGAACCCTCACTTGACTTTGTTCTTGAAGCTGTCCTTCTAGATACTGCATGGCATTCAACAGAATGACCTAAATTTAGATAATTCTTCAGATTTAAAGCAAAAAGAGCAGGACTTGATTTGCACTGCCACCATTTTGGATCCCTTGATGTCTCTTGAAACAGGATAAGGAAACAGAGTCCACCCAAGGTTTCTACTGTTCTATCACTTATGAACTTGATATTATAAGAGGAGAGTTGAAGAGTTTCAATCACTTTAACAACTGCAGCTGTGCAGGAACTGCAGAGCTGCATCTTCCAACCAACCCCTATTTCCCCCGGTTTCCCTAAGAAAACAGCATTTCTGTTTATAAAGCAAGACCCAAGACAATTAAGTTGATCTTCAAAAATCCTTCCTGACACTTCCCCACTGTGTCTCTGTATTTAGTGCAAACAGGACTCTGCCAGTCAAATGCTATTATCAGCATAACTCCTATCAGAAGACAGTGTGGTAAATGTCCATAGCATGGTCATGGGAGCTTTCTGGGGGTCCTCTCTCCCCCCTCACCACTGGCTGAGCTTTACCCTTTTGCTCTTGCACTGCCCTTCACCACCCAAGGATCCTCGCTGTGTCTCACTGTTTACTCAAGTCTGTGTCACACCATTGAACAAATTATCCCAACACACAAATGACAGCCCAGAGTAACCTGAAAGCCACCTTGAACCCCAGAGCTGGCTGACAGCCTGCATGTGCTGAAAGACAAGCATTTCAATTAATCTGACACTTCTCTAGTTACCATGTAGTAATTTTCAGACTGCTGCATTCAAACACAGACACTTCACTGCCACGGGGTGAGGCCTGCTACAAAATTTAAGAGAAAACTAAGTTCTAAGGAAGGAAGAGACACAGGAGCACAACTTACTTTATCTCTAGCTTTGATCAGATAGTGTCTCAAGCCCCAGAGGCATTGGGACTGGCTCAAGGTCCTGAATGAGCTTGTGGCATAATCAGAAGCTAAACCCACGTGTTTTATGTGTCATTTCTACTGGTGCAGAAAACAAAACCAAAATAGGAACTCGGAACTGAATGAGTTTCTCAGCTGCGGCTTTGCAGAAACAAACTGTCCCTTGAGAGAATTTGCCACATGTGTAAGAATGTTAAATAACTCCCTAAGCAAAGAACAAGTAATCTTCTGTGAATTCATTCTGAAAGGCTATGTTCCCATGGGGAGACTTTGGTGTTTAATAAGAGGAGATCTCATGATATAACCTCTCCTTGTGGATTGATTCTTGTCTCTTCATGCAGATTCTTGTCTCTTCATGCAGAATTTGCTTCAGCCTTCTGTTGTACAAATTTGTAAGTCAACAGTGACAGTAGGATGGGGAGAAGAATCACAAACATAATAAACATGAAAAAAAAAAAAAGAAAGAAAAAGTCTAATTTCCCTAGAAAAACAGACTGAAAGGAATTCGGCAATACTGCTGGTACATAATACACCTTCAAGTTTCTGTGATAGCTCCAGCCCAAGTGCAGCAAGTTTTTGAAAACATTTTCTTCATTATAGACACCAGCCTGAAATCCTGAAAACAATCAACCTAAAAAATTTGACCTCCCAGAAAACATTAGGGGAACTTATTTAATTGAGTGATCAGGGCAAAATCTTCCAGAAATACTGAAAAACAGGCAGACGAATTAATAATATTGCATGTACATTTTATGCCTGGATATAAGAGCTAATACAAAAAGGTAACTCCATCGGCATCCAGTCAATATTTTTCCCCCCAAATGAACTACAACTAGCAGTGCAGATAACTTGATACTAATTTTAACTAATATAGGGAATGCAATAAGAAATCTGAAAAGCAGATGTGTGAAAAGAGAAAGCCTATATCCTCTCAATGTAGATTTTTCTGCTACAAAATCATGGCTTCAGTCCTGTAACTAACATTCATGGTTCGTGGCTGTTGTCCCAGGAGCTGGGCTTAATGTCAGAGCAGTGTACATGAAAAAGAACTTAACAAATAGAGGAGAACTCCTAAGGCTGTTGGCCAGGTCAGCCTGCAAACTCCTAAAGGGTCTCAGTACCAGGAGGTGTGTTATTCCACTATAAATTCAGTTTCATTAGGCCAAATGCTCAGACAAGGCAATACTCAACTACCACACTGACTTCAAAGGGAGCTGACAAGTTCTCATCATCTGTCATCATCTGTCCCAAGAGGCTGTGTTTTGGTGTTTTGGAGCAGGGGAGCATGCATGGATTCATGAACATAGTGCTTTGTAGTCCCAGCACAGAACCAGAACTGGCACTGGGTAAAAGCAGTGACTGGATGTGTATCACCCAAGGTAGCTCACTCTTTAATTATGGAGAAGGCATCAATCAATACTTTTCTGGGGCAGTGGCTGCAGAGAAGTTCCTTTTCTCCACTGCCAAATCATTATCTTTCAACACCTACAGAGCTTCCCGAGCTGTTTACATGAGTGATCTCTTCACTGTGCTGTGAGTGACCAAAGCCAAGCTTTACACACCCATCAAGGGGAGAACAAAGCCCTTTAGAGCACACTAAGCCCACCTTATGTCAGTCAGGCCACGCTCCTGCTGTTCAGTAAAGGCCAGATACTAAGACCTGCTGAGCACCTTCTGTTCAATTTAGCACAAGACTCAAATGCTTGCCAGCTTTCAGGATTTAGCCCCTAGCTAAACTCTATTTTTGTACCCTCATTAGCACAGGAACTTTCTATCTTTCATGCCAGCAATACTTTTCATAAGGATAAGCCTAGAGACACTAATGCTGGCTGATTTAGGAAGAAAGAAAAAAAATCCTTTCTTGTTATTTCTATCAAAACTTTCCTCCTTTTACAAAATGGAATGATCTATTAAGTGGATTTCATCATCTGGAAAATCCACCAAGTGTTTCAGCTGGCAAAGATGGGCCTTGGTCTCTGCACCAGAGTCAGGCACTGCAGTTCTGCCCCTGCTAAGCTCATGTTATCTCTTGCAGGGCCTGTTCCCTGTGTGAAATAACACCACAGTGTCCCTCAGCTGAACTGCTGTGGAAAATCATTGCAGACTGTACTGGCATAGACTGACTGTACTAATCAGTGACTTGGTTTCAAGGTGAGGTTCAGGACAGAATTAATATGTTCTATGCAGGTGCTGTTTTCAATAGTTTGAAAAGCTGTATATATATATAAAATAGCACGTTATGTCATGGTTCTATGCATTTTTGCCCCGTGAGAGCAATTCCATAGAGCAAAGATAACACAAATAGCTCTGTGCATCAACTTTCACCAATAGCCAGGCTCCTGTCCCTATCCTTTGGAGCAGTTGTGAATGCTGTAGCTCAATAGCCATGCTAAAACTGTACCAAACAAGCTTCATCCTTGACGTAACAAGGTGAGAATTCACCTTCAGATTGCTGATCTCTATTCAGCAGGTGCCTTTCCATTCTATGCAATGTGATTTGAATGGCCAGAGAAAGAGATCCCACGTGAATCTGGAAAATGGTGAAAACCAGCTAAAATCAGGTAATGCAGACTTTTTTCTCCTCTTACAAAATTTCAAATTTTTCACTGCCTGGCTAAGATTCCACCTGTTTCCACATTCCATAATGTGTCGTACTGATGACAAATTATGTGTTTGGCCCTTTCAGCACTTGAAATGCAGGTGTTTTTCCATCCCATTTACAACCTCAGATGTGGGGCTTGAGGACATGGTTTGAAGGTGTGCACAGTGGTGGTAGGTTGATGTTGGACTCTATGAGCTCAGAGGTCTTTTCCAACCTCAACAATCCTGTTCTTACACAAATCTCCTTCAGAGCCACCCCTCTTTTTGACTGCAGGTGTACAAAGGAAATGATCACTTTTGAGGGCTTCTGTGAAAAGGGAAATGTGACCAGGCAGCACCTTGAGAAAACAGACCAACTATGCTTGCCTTTTATCGTACTACAAAGGAGGTTTTAACAAACCAACAGTGTTTAACAAACACTGTCTGCTCAGCCTTGAATCTACAACTCACAGTGAGTTGTAGATTCACGTGTCTCAGAGCCCAGAAATCTGGGAACTATAATTTGTTTAAGAACCCCAGGGAAAGAGGAAAAAAGCTCCAGGAGCAGCAGCCAAGTGTGACAGAAGAAACCCTGGCTTTCTTCAGGATGAGCCAGTCCTCCCACTCACTCTCATTTAAGCAGCAGCATATCAATTACAGCATAAATTAACTGCCCAGCTGGGTTAGGAGGTTATTAAGCACTGAGAAGCAGTCCAGCCTGTAAAGCTGACAGAGACAGAAAAGACAGTCAAAGTTGCACAGGGAACTTGGGCTGGGTTGGATCTTCAATCCTGCAAAAATCCCCCCATGAAAAGATGTCTTTTCCAAGCCTTACATGCCAACTTTCAGTTTAAACTGGTATCACAAATCAGCATCAGCTTCCCACCTGCTAGAACTACTGCAGGTTTGGAAATAATGCTTGAGTTAGGGCTCAGAAACACATGCTTGGCAGACAATGCTCTGTCAAAGGCTCTCTGACCTGGAAGATTTCAGATCTCACCTCAGTTTGAATGAGTCAAAGTACACAAATCTGTTTAAAGGCTCTGTTCAGATCAAGCTGAACAAAATGGATGAATAGCTATTCAACATACAAAACCAAAGTAAACTTTGGTTGCTGTTTGGAAGGCAGAAACCTAAAATTAGATTACAAACTTCTGTTAGTGAGTCCAATTGCTGAAAGTTTGGGGAGGCACAGAATTTAAAGCCTAGTGTGAAAAGGATTGATCATACAAAGAGTTCCAATACCTTGGCAGAAAATACAAGGACATGCAGCTCCAGAGGAAGATGGGGCTAGAATTGGAAATGAAGGCAAGTACTCAATGAAGAAAATTAAAAATTATCAGACCTTCCATCAGGCACACTTCCTTGCTGAATTCCTCTCTGTGGTCTGCTGGAAAAACAGAAGAATGTCCAACTTTGTTTTTAATAATATCTTTTTAAAGAGATGTTCAAATTAAAGCCAGGGCATATGCAGTTGGTAAAAATTGAACAGAAATTATGAAATCAGGTGCAGCCTCCTGACAGCTGCAACTATCTCAGGGAACTGAGAGATATCAGGCGTTTGAAACAGCATTAAGAAATTACTCTCCTGTGGAGGGTGGTATTTACATAACCTATTAGAGAGATCAGAGCAGCAGGAAGCTTCCTTTGATGTCAGGGGCCGCTGTCAGATCACTGCACTTCTGAAAGAGCTCACTGTGCTGCTTTGACCTCTGGCCATCTCCTCAAGTGGCCTGTTTGGTTAAAAGTTGTCAATTCCAAAAGGGAGGTCCACAGCTGAGTAGCTATTAGGATTTATAGTAAAACCCCTCCCATTACAAGACTGAAAGAAAAGCCCACATTGATTTTTCAGGTACTATTGAGTCCAAAATAAGAGATATTGCAATAGTACTGTAGCAGATTACTAGATATTTGAGAACAGAGGTACTTCTGTTTCACCAAATGATTATGTATTTCATGATGCTGGTAATAATGAGAGGCTAAAAGAACTTCCAAGAGGTTGATTCTCCAAGTAGTTCAGACAAACTTTCAGCTGGCCCAGCTCTTTCGTCCCTTCTCCTTGCTAAGTGGGAAGTTTCTGTGAATAATGTCACTCTCTGATTGGCATTGGGAATTGTCTCTTGGTAAAGAGGTTATGTGTGAAGTCAGGAAGGATAGATTGGATGGAAAGGAAGCATGTTCATTTCAGTGAGTTTAAATCAGGCTTTTTGTGATCAGCCAGCAGAAAGGCTGGGTCATGCTTTCCAAGTCCTGTCAAGCCAACATGAAATACTACAGATGAATTTACAATGAAATTATCAGACTAACAGAAATATTTTCATAAAAGTGCCACATTTACATTGAAAGTTCACATCATTGTCACATTCAAAGAGCAGGAAATAGAGATGTGTTCAGATTCTTAGGGAAAAAACCCCAAGCAAACAAAAATGCTGATTACAGAGTAAAATCACAAGTTTGAAATGAGCCCGAGAGCCAGAATTGTATTTAAAGGCTGGTCAAACAAATCCACCCAGCTGACTGGACCTTTCCAAGACTGCATGTTCCCTCTTAGTCACTGTGTTCATCCTTGGCCTTAAGAGACTGCCCATACAGGTTTTCCATGCAGGAACCTGGGAAATTATTGCAATGTGAGGCAGCAGATCTCCAAAATCACAGTTAGTTCGAGTGACAGCTCACAAAAAATAACTACTGAGCTGTCACTCAAACTACCAAGAGCCAGGTCAAATATCAACAGGAGAACATGACACATGGAACTCACTGCAGAAGATGACAGACGGTACTAAAAGCTGACCTAAGTTCAAAGGAAACCTACCAACTTCGTGAAAAAAAATCCATCTCTAGGTGATAAAAAGCCACACACTGAAAATCAAAGGCCTGAAAAAAGCTGGGACAAGCCTCACCTCAGGATGCCCCATTTTACCACTCCCTGTGGGTTTATATGTTGGCCAATAAATTGGTTAATGGTGCTAAGGAAACTTTCCTGCCACAGTTGCCCTTGCCCTTTGTTGTGCAGAGGGTTGGTGCAAGGTCACAGCCCCTCACCTGGGGCTCCAGCTGTTCTGCCCTCCCAGGGACAACCTGCAGCTGCTCACTGAGCCACCTGCATGAAACGTGTTCCTCAGCAGTGGTCAGGCTGCGGGCTCAAAGCCATCTGGCTCTGAGCCTGGATGGACAGAGACCACCTTGAGCAGGTGTGTTTTTGTACTGACCCACACTGTGTAACCATAAAATGTGGTCTGTTCACCATAGTTGCTCTGTCTGCACACACCATTCTTTCCTATGCTTCCTTAAAACCAGTGAAGATTCACATAAAACAAAAGAGTGGCTTGGACAAACACCCCAAATTACTCACAGAAGACAAGGACTGTTGCAAAGCTTCCCACATCACCACACAAATGCAACTTGAAATAAGAGCAAAGCCACATTTCCATGTTGCCAAGGTTATACAAACATAATAAAGCCAAAGTGCACATTTTCCTGGTGTCCCTGAGAACAGAGAGATGTGATCCTGAAAGGCCATTTCCATGGTTTGTACATTCCCTGGTGGGCTGGCTGCAGCAGCCCTTGAGCAGGACAGCTGTGATATTTCTCACATGGAAAGTGTGTAGGTGTGTAACAGCTTTCCTACCAAAAACCTTTTGGAAAGTTACTAGTGAAAGGAGTGATTACATTTCTTTTCACAGCCCACACAGAGCGAGCAGGAGAAGTCAGCCGCTCTTATTGCCATAGAATCAGGATAAAAACAGTTTGGAAGTAGTTTCCCTAAACTTTAAAAATAGATACATTTCATACAACATTTAGTATAGTCACCCCAAGCTCTGTCTTTGTGCAATAATAGAGACTCAGAACATCTAGGGGAAAAAGGGCTTGGGGTGCCAGACCAATTGGAGAAGGCAAATTCCAATGGTGAAAACATGAAGGACATTGAAAATATGAGGAAAAACAACACTCAAACCTTCCCTTCCAAATCAGCTGTGTTTGACATAGATATATAAAATCAATCAGATGTTACAAATAACAGTTGTAGCTTAAGTACTGGCTCAAAAGTTTATGAGCTGAACATTTAATCTTCATTCACTCCCTCTCCCCAGGCACTCAAACTCCAAAGATAACATCTAAGACAGCAATCAGACTGCAGCTCCTGCAACTCCTGCAGATGCAGCTACATGCCAGGAGGGATGTCCTGATTTTATTCAGAATGTGAAGGGTGAAAGCAGAACATTGTACTCTGCCCGTATAAATCTGAACATAAACCCTCAATATTTTGCTTTCAGACTTAACAGCTGAAAATTAATCCTAGCATTAATTGATGTATCAGCTCAAAAGAATGTAGCAGAGAGGAATCTTGATTACAGAAAGAGCTCTAGGCATAAAACTATGGTACCTGGTAAAGAGCAGCTGAAGTCAAAGTAGACAGGACTTTGTGTTCAATAAGAGGAGCTGCTCCCCTAAATGTTATCCTGAGGGGAAGCATGGCAACCTTGCTTGGGATTTTACCAGTCACCAGCTCATGCAAGTCCTGGACACAGACTGGTTTTTCATGAGGACTTTGATATGGACTATTAAGCATTCACCTTTGTCTCTCCCCATGAAGAGGGACATAGCAAAACTCTCTAGATAAGAATACAAACTTGTGTCAAGCTTTGCCACATTTCTAATTATTCTACATTCATGCTCCCATGTGTAGCTCCTGTACATTTCCCCTTGTGTTGTAATTCAGCTGCCTGTCTTCCTGTCTCCCCACTTTCTCCCCTGCTCCACTCTGATAAACATTTTGCACAAACAACATCTCAGAACTCCATCAGTTCTCCCCCTTATTAACAGGCTGGATGGAAAATTGCAAAGTTTAGGATTTCTTCCTCTCTTCTCTTCACCTCAGCCATGTCCAGACCTCAGCTTGTTTGCATGTTGCTGCTCTAATCTTCAAGAAAGACTTTAAAATCTTTGCCCACTTGTTTCTTGCAACAATTGAGGGTACTGTCACAACCACTGAAGGTGGCACATCACGTTGTTTCAGATGAAGAAACAGGGTTTGCCAATGCTCTGTCAGATTGCTGATGCTCCCAGTCTGGTGACCCTGTGTGGACATGTGTGTCAGAGGAATAACCTGGGCAAGTTGAGAAAGAACAACTGGATCCTTCTCAGGCTCAATCTCTCTGTCACCAGAAACCCAAGAGCAAAACTCCTTTACATGTTCCTATAGGACTTTAACTGCATAAAAGTGCAATTCCCTAACTCCTGCTATGCAATAAGCATCTGTTTTCTTGAACCATTAAGATTAAAATCTTGCTTTTCCTCCTGGCCACTCACAATAAAGTCAACCTCATCTGTGCTGGAATTCTTCATTCCAACATCTGCTATTTGGCACTGACTTGAATTTTAATCTCATCTGCTATGACACTTCAGATCTTTGCAGCTCTGGGAGGTATTGCCAATGCAATGCAAACTTTTTTAGTTTTTGCTAACACATACTTGTCTGCCTCTTGCAAATTCTGCCTCCTTGCTGTTGGCCTCTTCTTTTTATCACTGTACTGCTAGATAAAACACAGCTTATTGTTTTGATTTCTATTCCTGAATTTGATAACTCATAGCAAAGGAAAAAAATACTTAGAATTTGGATTTCCCTCCCACTGCAACAGCAGAACACAAGCAGGAAATCTGTGACATGTGGAAAGACAAACCAGACATGTAGAAGATGCTGCTTATAGGCAGGAAACCAATAACTAACCAGAACTGCCTTCTCTGGTTCAATAAAAGAGGAGGCCAGAAAAGAAAATATTTTACCCCAAAATATGGCAGATTAATCAAGAAAGAATAATTTTTTAGTGTTTTATTTTCAAATAGCTTTATTACTCTTGCAGCTTTCGTACTGTTCTTTGCTTATCTTAAAGCTCAAATCCTGCCTTTTGTCTGTGTGACACTGACCTGGTGAAACCTGAACTAGGGATCTCAGGTAATTCCTGAACACTCAATGCTTCATGAATGTAAACTAGAAGAAAAATTAAATTGTTTTAGCAACAGAAGTTTCCCATTACTTTCTCAAGGTGAACAATCAGAATCATGAAGTTCTTTTTTCCTTATCACTCACCCAATAACCATTTTCAAAATGCATCACTTAAAAATGGCAGTTACCATTTTAAAGTGATGTATTAGCATAAACATTAGCATATGTCACTAGCATAAACCAGTGAGAAAACAGGTCATTTGGGATCTTCGGTTTTGTAATATCAATCCAATATAAACAGACCACAAAGTCCATGTGGAAAGAGTGGCATAACCTCTGTCTAGAATGTAGCAGCTTTTTGCATTTCTTGTTGGCTAGGAAGACAGGAATTTAGAGAGGAATGGGCTTTGGAGGATATCTTAATGGTAGAGAAAAGTTGGGCCAAAGTAGGATCTCTATAAAAGCCTGGTGTGGTATTTTCAGAAATAACATTCATAGGGAGGTACTTGCCTGAATAGCATTCTAAAAAATAAACAAACTTCCCCTCACTCCCTAATGTGACATCAATATCTTAGTTTGACAGGACTACCCTCATTTCTCACACACTATTTCTGCAGGATGAGCAGTGGTAGCTGTTAAGGTCTGTTAAAGCCCCAGAAACAAGAGTAAAGAAAAATTGCTTGAAAGCAGCAGAGACAGTAATCTGACATGAGCCCTCAGAAGCCTCAGTGGATGCTCTGACAGCCATTTCCAGCAGGTGCTTTCAGCAGAGATGCTGTTATCTACCACTGAGCCACGGTATCAGATATTTTGTGCTCAAAGAAGAGTGTTGAGCTGCTGTGAAAAGCAGAGACAGCCATTGCTCCTGGGGAGTGGAGGAAGCAATCACATCAAAGCAAGCTACAATGGCTTTCAAAAAGAACTGGAAATCCTGGGGACAACAAGCTAAATTCAGCAGCTGTAGATTCTCTGTACAGCCATGGAGAGGATGCCCAAACACTCCAGCCCGGCTCACCCATGGCTCCCACTGGAAGCTGAACAGAGGAGACATCTCCAGTTTAACCTGAAGATGATGGCAGCATGTACATGATGCACTCCAGCTAGGGCACAGGCTGTCTTCAAGAAGATATCAAAGAAATCAACACCTTTTTCACCATCATATTATCTTGGTTTGCACTTTCATACTGCACACTCTCTCAAGTCCTGGGTGAAAAAGCTTCAAAAGATGTGATGCTGTTTTATCCTGAGCCAAGACTGAGTTCTGTAGGAACACTGACTGTAGTTTAGCAACAGCTCTGCCTGAACAAATAGCATTTTCTATTTTCACACCTTCTTTTGAGCTTCCAGTTCTGTGCAGTGCTATTATTGAAGCAGCAGTTCTGCTGCCTGGGGCTGTGGGACAGGTGGCTACACTTTCATTGCAGGACATCTGCCTCCCCAGAGCCCTTCAGGTTTGGGCTCCAATGGCTCTTTCCTGTACCTGGTGATCACCACAACACAAACACTCAGCTGAAATTTGCAGCCTTCTTGGTCAGCAATACACAAAGGAAATAACAAATGAAATATCATACCTAGGACTCCAAGCCTTGAGCCAAATGGGCTATTTAGCAGAAAAGGAGCAGTTTAAAGAGAGCAGTCTAGCAGTGATCACAATCAGGCATTTGCAAAATTAGTAGGGAAAAATGTATCTGAAAATGTCAGGTGTTATTATGCCCCCTTTGTGAATTCCTAACTCAGGTGTACATCCTGCTTTTTAGCCATAAAGGCTAGAGATACTAACTCAGGGAGAAAAGCCCTTCCTATGCCACACACACCATGGCATGCATGATCCTGTTTGGCCCATGATTGTCACTGTGATTGTTTTTTCATGCTACATTTTAATTTTCCATGCCTTTTCTTGCCTATCTGCTGATGTACTCCTTAAAAAGGACAATCTAACCTTCCTGTTGTAGAGACACACATCTACATTTTTTCTTTGTGGTAGTTTTGGTCATTTCTGATAAAGATTCCCCAGAACTGTAAATATGCACTCTGCTGCATGGAGCTATATAGAATTCTTAGGCCAGCTGCCTTTGCTTCCTCTGAACAGATTCCAAAGAGGACACATGAATAAAGTGTAAGAATTCTGATGATGAGTTTGCAAGGGACAAATTACTGTGCTGGAGGTGAATTCACAGTCCAGACCTGTCAATGCATCTGTTCTTTGCTTACACTGAGTGAGGGTATGCTGGAATCAGCACAGAACTAGTTCCCTAAATTTGAAAAACTAAATAAAACCCAATCTCAGCTTCTTTCAGCAGTGTCTTACAGAACTTCAGCCAATTCAAAGCCAAACAGCATTTCCATATCTGTTGCAATGTGCAGCTCATAAGATTAAGGACTTCATTTTAAGGGTCTTTACTCTCAAAGGCTTAAAATCCTTCTGATCTGCAGATCTCTGTTATGCCATCTGTCCCTTCTGACTTTCTTCAACAAATGTGGAGTGACACATCCTACAAGCAATAAGGCTTATATTATAAAGTCAGGTAACAATAGTTTCAGTGGTACCCTCTCCCTTTTTTAAAACCAAGGACTAAAATCCTTCCCTTATGAGAACAGATCCACACATGCACACTCAGACTTTCAAAAGCTTTCAACAAATACTCAACTTAATAACAAAAAACCCCTTTAAATAAAGTGTTTTTAAATCATCTGAATGCTTGTCCTATGGGCAGACTGCTTCAGAAGTCCATTTAATGTATCACACCATAATTAGCACACTGCAGATTGGTAACAGACTGTGGGAAGCAGATGTTTCTCTGTTATGATCTTTACAGACAAATCAGAGCCAAAAGCTTTCCAAGTGACTCACATTTTCACAGATGTCATGTTCCTTGTGTTGTGCCTGGAAATGAAAGCAAAGCACTGATGACCCCTGGCAGGCTTTGCTGTCCCACCCACACCCTTGGGTGAGGTCAGGGAGATGAAGGTAATCCAGCAGCCACATGCACAAGGGAAAAGCTCTTCCTCAGAGCCAAGCTGCCATTGATTTGTGTGACATGGCCACATTTCAGGCCTTGACTTCTGCTTATGGCACAAACTTTCATTTTCTTCAAGAGATGAAGATTCTCTTTTCTACCTCATCTTCCCACCTGTGAAGTGTCAACGTCAGTGAAATTTGCAGGTTTCAAGGCAAAGGGATCCAAGATGCTCTTTGTATAGGCTGCTATGTAATTATCGGTACTATTTTGATTTGGTGATGCTTGTAAATGGGCAGAGTTTATTCTGGGAACCCTCAGGACCCATAGAAATGTCCCTTACACCAACACTTGTGGTCTTAATATGTCTCTTCCAGTGACATTAGAAAGGAAACCCAGAGTAAAATATGACCAAGCACTTGGAAGATAATTTGTCCCCAAGGAAGCTACGAAGGCTTGGAAGTCACAGGAACCCCATCCTGCCTCAAGTTAACTGCTTAAGCTTATAATACTCATTGCACTAATAGCAGGAATCTGCCTCAGCCATTACTGTCACTTCAGTTTGGGAATTCTGCAAGTGACAGATATCTTGGAAATGGTCTGGGAAACAAATCTTGAACATTTTTCTACTTACCTTGAGAAGGCAATATTGAACTGTCCTTGCCTGGACATTTAATTAAGAAATAATTGAACCCTTTCATTAATTCAATATGCAAAACATAATTTAAAAACATTGTAAAACATAATTTAAATGTTATTTAAAGGAGATAGCTATTATTTAACTGCATAAGATATACAACATTTTTTTCTGAAACATTTTCCAAAAAAAAGTAAGGTTTGGACTGTTACTGTTATTTCACACTGGGAATCCACATTTACAGTGCAGGCTTAAGAATATAATGAACAAAACATATGAAAAATAATTCAAAGTTGTGCTTTCAAAGTGCAAGTGCTGGTTACTTACTTTGTTTTACCAGGCTGAAATAAGCCTCGGTTTCAAAGATACTAGCAACAAAATCCCTGTTGGCATCAAGAAAGTGTAAAAAGAACTTAATAGAAACTTCAAGATTTGGATTTGATAATGTGATTCCTCCTGAAGTGGGAAGAGGGGAGGAATTATTCCTGAATCTTTTTTTTAATGTTGTGTCAATATATATTCTGATGCTTATTGAATGGGAGATAAGTTTAACACAGCTGGTCCGCAGTTGCTAATACATGCTAAAAAACATAAAATCAAAATCTCCCTTCTCCCTGGCCAAGATTCAGCTCAGTTTTAGAAAACTTAAGAGCTGGAGTGTCTGAGTAAAACTCCTGCCAGAAAAATGACCAAAACAAAATGTGGGAACATCCCCTGCTCTGATATAGGATTTGCATTTACAGTACATTTTGGAGATTTTTTTCCAATGTGGACTTAAATTACTGAAAATATTTGAGAAATTTTACATTTCAGTTTTCACCATTACAGGTTTTTTTTTTCCCTGTACCATGTGAATACTGCCTTTGCTTGCTCAATTTCATCTTCATTTGAACTGTGCCAAATGGAGGAATCTGAGGCACAGGATTTTAAGTGGAAGGGCTGCAGGCAGGCAACATTTCTGCTCTGAGACATTTGTGAGGACAGACACTGAGCATGGGGAACATCTGAGCATCTTTGTCAGAAGATGCTGGAGCATGGGGAACATCTGAGCATCTTTGTCAGAAGATGCTGTCCCAGAGCATCCCAGAAAGTGAGCTGGAAAGCAGCAGTAGTTGGAAATTTCCACGTGGCACGTAGGAAATCAATCAAGATTTCTGTTGTCAAACTGCAAGCTGATAGCTAAATAACTCCTGGGGTGACACATATCATCCCTCCAGGCTTTCAGTGCTGCTGAACTCAATTTCTGCAGCACTATCACATCAGCAGCCTTTTTAGGATTGATCAACTCATCTTCTCACCTATGATGAAGCTTCTGGATCAGGAGGATCAGTGAGCTCTGGTTTAGGATAATTCACATGAATTGTTCTACCAAGATTAACAAGAAAAGGTGGTTTATAGACTTAAGTGCTTTGCTGAACTGGGGCCAAAGCTTTCCAAAGTATTTTAACTTAAAGAGAGACAGAAGTCAGAGCTTTGAGCTTTTACTCTGCAGCATTAAATTGTATTACAGAGTTCTGTTTCCAGATCCCTTCCTTCTGAATTGAAGCCAAAAAGCAGATACAGGCTTGCCCAGAAAACAGCAGTGTTTGTTACTTGTCCAAGGTTTTCCTCCATCTTGTGCGATTTCATATCTTCCCTTTAGTTTATATGGCATTGTGACATCCAAAGTTCAGTCCCATTTCCTTAATGGAAAAAAGTAGGAAACCAAAACCCTAGTGCCAGTGCCCACATCAACAACTAGACATCTCCCTCAAGCCAACTATAAATGTTTTCTGGGTTTTTTTTTTTTAGGAGCAGCATTGCTCACTAACTTTGGTAACAGTACTCTCCTCTGGCAGCATATGTCATCAGCCTCTTACCATGTCCATTCACACCAGAGATACCTGTGTGGATCTCTAGAGCATTCTAAAATAGATCTGACAACTAAATCAGTGTTTCCAAACCTGAGGTCACTCATCCTAATGGGCTACTTCCTCCACAAAATATGTAATCAGTAATCTTTGGAGCTGCATGGATTTTGAATATGTTATGAGTGCAGGATTACTGTCCCGTTCTCTTTCACTTCTGAACCTGCAGCATTTCCAAACAAGATTATTACTTCAGCATTATGCCAAGCCATAATCACATGAGAAGCTGGAGTTTTCAGAGCCATACTTAATAGCCAGATTTTGCAAACACCATTCAGGAGGCTGCAGTTGTGTGTAGGATCTCTGAGCTTTACGCTCTCTTTGAAAAGCTGCTCAGGTGAACCTCTTCAGGAGAAACTCCTGCTGCATTTTCAATGCCCTGGTAAGCAAAGAAAAAAGCAGGGCTTTACACAAAAATGGGGCAGAGGACACCTGACATAAAATGGTCCTTCAAAAGACTATCAAATGACAGCAAAAGTACTTACACCGTCAAAGAAGCCACTTAAAATACATGGATGTTGCCTGAAGCTGGGAAAACATCTTTGTGTTTCCACTGAACTAAATATTCAGGTCCATGAGTTCTGCTGCCTGCCAGGCTGCCTTGCTGGTCCAGTCAGTGACGTTGCTCTGTGCCACTTTGGAAAAAGAAGCAGGAATGGGATGTGTGTGTGTGAGAGGTATCAGAGATATAAATTATAGGGGGGAAATAAAGAAACAAACACAGAGGACAGCCTGGGGAAGAGGACAAAATTTCGTTTGAGACAAAGGCTCAAGAAGTTTTCTATAAAAAAATCTGAAGCCTTCCAGATTTCAGGTAGTAAGAGAAGCTTGTATAATGGATGATCTTATCCAGAGAGGAAATGCCTCTCTAATGTGTTCATGATGAGATAATTTAATAAGTAGCACATACTCTATAAAACTAATTTGTGTAAAGAGGGATGGATTTCAAACCTCTTCAATGGGTTTACCTTGAACAGCAGTTACAAAATGGAAAGCTCTGAGTGACTGCAGAGGAAATGATCTCTGGGCTTTTAGAATGAATCTCTAGATTCTTAAACAACTTATGTTTTGTTAATTAGCATACCAATACTTGGTATTGATCTCCCTTATTTTTATAAATTACTGTTTGTTTCACCACCACTTCTCAAGAGAAACACTTGTAACCTTGAACTACAGCAGTTTTCATTAAACTGGACAGAATATGACAGGAACTGACAGATGCCCTAAACTATCACTCTGACACTATACAGAAATGATACTTATAAACTGCAATCAGTAAGAACAAAGAAGCAAAGTTAAACTCCCAGAGTTAGACAATATAAATATTAAGATAATCTGGACACTTAAGCAAGTTTCAGTCTTCAAATCTGCCAGGTTCAAAAGCAGCTAAACTTAACCTCTGCTGAATGTTATAATCTTATCTAAACTGAGGATTAGTTCTCCAAGGTATGTTTGGACAACATGTCTGATGTCAGCCAGGGTTAATATATGTCTGTTACAACATCAAATAAAAAATAAGAATAAGAGTTACAGAGCCAGTAATGGTGATGTTGCTTTAGTGGTTGCAGAGCCAATTGTTACCTTGGTTCCCTCACCCATCCTTTATCACCCCAGGCCAGGGGACAAGTCTAACATCAGTACAACTCATTTTGGACATATGTATGGTGAAACAGCAGACAGAACAGAAAAGAATTTTTGCAGAGGCTTTTTTCCTTACAGATTTCCTAACTGGTTCAATCAGGAAAATATTATATAAAAAATACTCTCCACAGCACAACACTAGGGACCACCATCCACCTAAGAGACAGCAAGTTAGGACCCTTGTTACTGCTAAATTCACGACTGTCCAAAATCAGGACCTGAGCTGCTTTCTGCTTCTTACAATCTCATACTTCACTTTCAGCCTATGCTATCTCTTATCTCTTTGGATAATCAAATGATGTCCATTAAAATAAATGGATGCCTGCAGGCATAACTATTTTTTTGCATTATAGTAGACTACTTACCTCATAAGTTTTGTATGAATTGACCATTTACTCCCCCTACTGTAAGAAAATGCCCTTCATCTGAACTTCTTTGTCTCCCTTCAAAACGCAGAGAACTGTCAGAGAAAAAGGGCAAATATCTCATTTCTAAGCCCAAAAATTTCCACACATTTTATGATTTTCTCCTCCTAAATAATTTGTTCCCAATTAGAGAACTGCATTAATTTCCCTGCAATCTCAGCTACAGACCACAGAAAGCCATTAGCAACCTCAGCAGATGATGGAGCCCGAGGCATCCACAGACCCAAGATGGAAAAGGTTGATTTTTGAATGGATCAGGGGGTCAGCTGCTGCTGCTGGCTGAGAGCTGCTCAGCCTGGCTCCACAGAGCAAAGTGCTCAGGCTGTGGGAAGTGGGCTGGGTGCATTTTTCCAAGTAAGTTTTCCTGTCAGAACAGGCAGGTGCAGGAGCTACTGCAGACAGTGACACCTGACAGGACAGAGCGTGGCTGTGCCCCCCACCAAAGGGACACATCCATGGTCAAGCACCAACTCTGCCTGTGCCAGCCCTTATGGCAAGAATATGAAGCATCTCCAAGTTTCTCCTGACCTTCCCAACAAGCTGAACCAAAGCATAATGTGATTTCTCCTTCCCTTTTTCCATTTCAGAGAATGACTAAAATACATTGGATGTTTCTATTAATCTGGAAGAGAATTAAGAGCACTCACTGAACACAAAAAGAGGGGCTTTAAAAACTTGTTTTGTTTGAAGAATGTATGATGTAAGGATTGTTAAAAAGAGAAATCAAAAGGGAGTGTCTTGTCAATGTACAGAACATTGACACAAATTTTTTTATATCTAGTTTGCTCCCCCTCATCTCTTGGTTATTGTGGCAATCAAGTAATCAAAACAATGAATCTTCCTGTCTTCATTTCAAAGTATTAAGCTTCTTAGAAGTAGCTGTTCCATTTCTTTCCTAGAAAAATATTTCTGGGTTTTATTCTAGTTACATTTCAGCCTGAGAATTTTTTTTCAAGCTGCAGCTGACTCACTACCTATAAAACTGCCACTGTACTGCCATAAGGCTGCAAATTCAGGGAGTACCTCTTGCTGTCTACAGGAAAGAAAAATAAAAAGGTAAAACCATCCAATTTTATCTCACTATAAGAACACACAGAAAAATATTACCTAAGCACTTCTTGAACCTGGCATTCTCAGCTCAAGAGATAGGTGCTTGACATGACATTGCTGCAGTGAGAATGTCTGCTCAACACCCTTTGCAAGCCATACAACTACAAGAAGGGAAATTCAGAACAAATTTAGGAGGAGAATGAAAAGAACTGAAACTTGCCCTGAGACCTGCTTGCCATTATTGTCTGTAAATAATCCAGACAGGCCTCTGGCCTCTCAAGTGAGAAAAAACAATCTGTGACCGGGATTTCAGTGCTGCTTTCCGAGACACTGGCAGAGGAGGAGAGAAAGCAACAGATGGAGCCAGTGACTTGGGGAGATTTAAGCCTCTTATTTGCAAGCAGGATTACAGATTGAGAAGGGCCACACTTGTGTCCTTCCCTCCTAGGGAGTTTAGCACACAAACAGTATTTCAAAGCATCAAAAGCCCTGTGGTTTTTCTGATGGGTACATATGCAGTGATTATTACAGGGGAATATTGCACAGCTGAAGAGTAGTTGCATTTTACACTTTATACTGAAAAACTATTAAACCCCCCCCATCTGCAAGCAATGCCCCAGAGGTAGCAATTCTCTGTTGAATTCAGTGTTGTGAACAGGTTCACTGCAGATACTCTTTCTCTGACCTGACATTTGGAATTTATATACCCACCTACATCAGGTTCATTGCTGGGCAGCAGCTGCTTATGTGTGTGACCCACAGGATTCCCTCATGGACCCACTCTGGCCAGGATGAAGCCCTGCTCTTTTCCAAAGAGGGCAAACAGTGAGAACTAAGCAATACTACTGAATGTCCTGCTACTTGACTGCAACACTGAACCAAAACCTCCTCTCCTCTCCTCTTTTGATGAAGTGATTTCCTTTTATGTCTTTTAAACCTCCACGCTCCCTTCAAAACCTGGATGGTCAAGAAACCCCTAAACAGTAAGTTTAAGGTGGGATGGCAGCATGTGCTTGCTTGTTATCACAGATCCCTGAAAAGCCAACAGACCACCAGGTGTCCATTAGAAGGAGACAAAAACCTGTTTTTCCAGAGCTGGATAGAACATCACAGTACAATGATAACAACACATTTAGGCTTTCACTTGGATCCTCAAACTTGCTGTGTAAGAAATAAGCAATGCAAACCCTGCAGATTGTGAAGTAATGGATGGATGTATTTTACAGCCATGAGGGTGGGAAGAGGAAAGGTCTCTGTTCAATTAGACTGACCTAATTTCATTTCTGAAAGTGCCATCCTTTTCATCCTGTCTTCCTTCAGAGAATGATCCTGCATTGCCAAAGCCATGCTCTCTAGGTGAATCTCTCAATTGAATTAGCAGTTTCAAAGCCAATTTCAGTACAGCCAGTGCCAGATCTGTGTGTGAAATTTTCCAAATTAATTTAAAACAGCCATCTTTCATCAGTCAAGAAACCAGTTAAACCAATGAGACTGTGAGGATTCATCAAGACTAATTTAAAAAGTTAATTTTTGATTTCTGAGTAATTTTACATCTTCTCTGTTACTGTTTGAAAGTTACAGGTTGTAACTGGAAACAGAGGTCCAAGAAACTTGGCCTAAATCACACTTTCAAAATAAACAAAGAACATCCCATCAGCTTTCTTTTATCCACAGGAGAGAGCAGCCACACAGTGCTGAGATAATTCACTGCACAAATAAAAAGAAGTGATGGTAATTAAATTGTCCAGCTCTCACTTCCACGCTGCCACCACAAAACCAACCTCAAACCACAGTGTGTGATGACAAATAACCTGCTGCAGTTCATTCCCCTGCTTTCAGAGCTTCCTCATTACTATTCCAAAAAGCTAAAATGGGGCTGGACTCATAATTAGCAGTTTCCTCTCTTCCCTTGCATATACACAAAATGTAATTGATTACTTGCCAGCCATCAAGAGCTATTCCAGTGCTTACTTGCCCACAGCCCAAAGGAACCTTCATCTTCAATCTTGTGGCTGTTGTGTTTCCTTTCTCATGTATATTGCTCAATTCCTTTTTCCTAAGCCTGACTTCTCTTCTAGCCATCTCAGCACTTTCCCCTTAAGTTGAAACTTATCTAGAGGACTGTTCTTTCTCCCTTCTGACAGGCCTTTTGTCCCCTTTTATAAAGTTACTGCTGCCCTCATTTTTACTGTTCCCTCCTTTCTTCAATTACCCTTCCTACTCCAGGAAGGTGGGTGAGTTGGCATTACAAGGTGTTTGACCAAATTAGAACATAAAACATCTTCTTTGATGCTGGGAGACTGGGATTCAGGTTCCAAACTACCTTGGCTCCAGTTATATTCTTAGGAATAAGCTTGCTTGTCTGCTGTAGATCTCCACTCCATGGCCTATGAACAGAGCCAAGATGCTTGGCTGTGGCTTACATGCCTATACATGGACACCTAAGTTTACTTGCCTTAAAATACAATCCGAGTGTCTTAAACAATATCTAAGAGAGATTTCTCATGACACAAGTGGGAAATAATCCCTAAGTGCATTTAATTCCATAGCTGGGGTTCCACAGAGATCAGGTGTTGGCCTATGGTTTTCAAACACCAAAAAAACTCTAGGAAGCATAGAACTAAATAGTTATAAACTTGTAAATAATTAAAAAAAATATGAACTCTTACTGTTGGCAAAAGATTTGGCAATTAGATGGCTTTCTAAACTAAAAATGATACTGTAAAACCAAATTAATTTCCAGATATTCTATGGGCCATACACCCCACAGACTAGATTGCAGTTTTTCCAGTTCTACAGTGCATGAAGAACTCATTTCACTCCTGAAACACTTTTCCTTGTATTCCCCTCTTCAAAACCCTTCAGTGCAGCAGCAATTGCCTTCACCTGCTTCTGTAATACTCTTTTAAGGAGAGTTTCTTTCTAGCCCTATTCCCTCCCTGTCTTGAAATATTCCTGCCTATTTTGGGAAAGGCTTTGCTGAGCTGAGCTTTCTATTAGTTCTTGCTGCAGCACAACTGCCTGCAAACCTCTCTTCTTCCCAAACCCCATTAGGAAGCCTCATAAGCTCTCTCAGCTGATCTTCATGGCCACACAGCAGGTTGAAGAGAAGAACACTTTGCACCTTGGCAAATTACCTATAAACACCCAGCTTTGCAGCATGCTTGCTTGCAGCATGACTCAAACCCCAGAAGTCTTACACAGCAAGAAAACAGCCTTAAGAACAGGATTTATATCTGACAGGCATCGACATTTTCTTAGGCTTTAATTTCTTCAGAACTTCTTTTTTGAACACAGCAAGGGAAACAAGCCTCAACATCAAAAAGAGTTTAGCACACAGGACTAATTTGATTTGTGTTTGCTGCAGCATTAGCAGCGATAATGACAGTTAACAGCCACACCACTCTTCTAAGTCTCTTTGATAAACTAATCCTTTACCTCTTTACCTCCTTTATTTTCTTAATGCTTCTTCTGTTCTTAAAACTTCTTGGGAAAGGAGGGTGCTTGAAGCAGGAGATGCTTAGAAGAGTGTTGTGTGTTTGATGACAGCAGGCATCCTAAAGAATGTTTTTACTTTTCCATGTCAGACAGGACATGGAAATTATCAATTTAATTCTCATGTCAAATTATTATTTCACCATAAACATTGAGTATGGACCTTCAAGATATACATTAATTCTAGATATACATTTATACATTTATGCTACTTTTAGAAGTATTAAACTTAAGTATTAACATTTCTGCAAAGACAAACTAAAAACCAGCCAGTGCTGAAAAGCCTTCTCTGTGTGCCTTGTCACAATCAGCCCACAGGAACTTAGATATTAATTCAGTTACCTGCAACATTAAATGCACTGCAATTACCAAAATCTGACATTCACTAGAGGGTTAACAAAAGCAACTATTCTGACCAGAAAGGTCACACTCTCCCAGGGCAAACCAGTGATGAGCAGTGTTCCTCAGGAGTCAGGCAATGTTAAATATCTGAGACATGACAGTGGCTTTGAAGGCACCCTCAGCAAGTTTGCTGGTGACACTGAGTGCAATGGACCCTTCAAGGGAAGGGATGCCATCCAGAGGAACCCTAACAGCATTCAGAGGTGGGTACAAACCCCATGGAGTTCAACAAGGCTGAGTGCAAGGTCCTGCATGTGTGTCAGGGCATTCCCTCTAATTTTGTTACCTTCCTGTTCATAGACCCAGTGTGTTTTCCTATACAAAACATCTCTGCTTTCTCTATTGTCTCCCCATCTCCATTTTTGCACTTGCAGGGCTATGCCATGCTACAATTTCAGTGCTGTGAGTCCTCTCTTCTGCTCTAGGCTAAACACCCTGATGAATGGACAGAGCTCATTTCATCCTTCCTCTACCTGAGCAATACAAAAGTTAATAGAGTAGCAAAAAACCAAACAGACAAACAAACAAATGAAAAAGCAACAATGACAACAAGCTGATGATTTCCAACACTTGGATACCCATCAATTGCCTGTCTGATTTGATAAAAACCTTTTCAGCAACTGCCATCACTGAATGCAACTCGAGATCATCAATGCTTACTGTAAAAATTCTGCACTACTCTCTCTCTTGACAGATATTATTATCCATCTTCCTTGGGGCTAAAATTTCCATCTAACAGTATCTGTAGCCTGAAAGGATTATTTTTGGTCCCTGCCTTCCCCTTCACTTGCCTGAAGGGAAGAAGCTAAAGTCCTGTATGCACATAATTAGATGTATTTCTACTCTTTAAAACATTGCAGGGGCACTTTCTGTTAGATTTTTAATGAGATTTGTTCAAAGAAAGGCAGCAACATCAGAATTGTTTAGTCTGACATGCAAAGTATGGGTCTTAAATAGTGAGTTGGATCATCATTTCTCTCAATTAAACTCTGGTGGTTTGCTTTAGATGGACCATTCACATTTGTATCACAGAAGCTCAGTTGGATAGCCTTCCTCCACTATCCTTCCTAAAAATTACCCTGCAGTCACAAGGCTGGATAACCCGGTTTACTTGTACCTATTGTAATGTCATGACTTCATGGCAGTTACAGCTATAAACTTCTACATCCTAATTTACCATTTCAAAACTAGAAATACAAAAGCCACATTCTGAAATAGGAGAAAACAAACTATGTCAAAGAGGGAACCCTGTAACCATTGGACATATAACTGCTCCTCACTTTCAGCAGACATTTTTACAGAGGATCATGGTTTTCATTATCACAGTTTTGCCTCAAGAGAAATCTAGATGCTAAAAGAAATTATAGCCTTAACCAAAACCAGCAGGCATCAACCACTTGTATCTCTGATAAAATGCTTTTTCTCTGAAGTGCATCCGGGAAGCTGCCTATAATTGGAAACATTAGAGGAACCACACAGAAGAAAACAGCAGCTTGAGTGTCAGACAACCATTATCATGCAAAATGTACTAAAAGCCTGCAGCTAAGAGCTCAATACTTAGAGGCTTAGCCATTTAGGGGAAAAAAATTGCAAGCATATCTGCACCTTTCATCCATCTCTTTACAATGCGTAAATGAACGCCTCTCCTCAAGACATTTAAGCCATCTTTCAGCAGAATAACTAACATTTTAATAAAATGACCTCTCTCCCTCAAAAAAATTTAATTTTCCCCCCAACCATCATAGCATATCATCACATTACCCAGGATGTGTTAGGCTTGGTGTTAACTACTAAGTTCACCAGGAGAAGCAAGCAAAAGAAAGATTTTATCTAATAAGATATTCAAATGTATTGAAATAAAACCATTTCTCTTTGGTGATCATAGGAAAGCTCACCTGCATCCCGTGACTGTTTCCAGAAGGTTTAAAGAAAACAAATGTTTCATCATAACTAAAGCCAGTTTACTCCCAGTCACCTTTCTATAGAGGTCTTCTTGCTTCAGCTACAGGAAGCATTGCAGGCTCCCATCCCAATGTGGGATCAGGACCACCTGGATCTCTGCACAGCTGGCTGTAAGCAATCCAGGAGTGTATGGAGGACAATTTCCTGCTCCAGGTATGAGACAAACCAACCAGAGGACAAGCAAGTACCACAATATTTTCTTGTCCCCAATATTCAAAGGAGACATTGTGAACAGACATTGACTATTTGTTCATGCAATTGCTCTGATGCAAACCATCCTCAGGCAAAGTCTTCCTGATCTCCATGATCTCATCCAGTGTGGCCATGTGTGACATGAAATCATTGGAACAGGCGTCCTCACTCTTGGTCACTATTTAATCTAACAAATGTACGGACATAATTTTTGAAGCTCGCTTCAGAAATTTGGATACCACCTCCAAATCTTAATATATCCGGGGATTTCTCTCACAAAAAGGGTGCTGAGAAAGACTTTTGCTGGCCTTGCCTTCCCCAGGCAGAACATCATCTGCACCACCAACAATGGGATTAGATTATTTTCTTCCCATAGAAAGGTACTCTCATCTACTTTTAGGAGCTCACATCCCAAATTTAGATACCATTTCCAGAGCTGAATGCATTAGGGATTGCTCCTGTACTAAATGTGGCAGGAAAGAAAGCTGGTGCTGGTTGTTATCTCCCCTGAGCAGCACATACTGCACCACTCACACTGGGCTGGTTCTGTCCTGTCACCACTGCCAGAAGCCTCCTCCAAAATTTGGGTACTACCTCAAAAATGATCTCATGAAAGAGCGTGACAGCTAATTTATCTGAATTTTGGGAGTAGGATCCTGAAAATAATGGCAGTACTTTTGTTTTTTCAAGGCAAACTCCTATCCAGTCTTGGTGGTGAAAATGATAGAATGCCCAGGGGAGGAAAAGGCCTTCAGCTTTCTATCCTGGTACGTTTTGTGTGGAAGCAATCCTCCAACATATTCAGTTTTGCAGGTGATATCCCAGTTTGGCTCTAGTGGAGCATTCTGTGTTGGACCTTGGGTCTGCAAGATCCAAATAGGTTATGGTGCATAACATCAGCAGGAAAGTGCATAGCATCAGTTTTTGTGATGCAGTTCAAGGGGCGTGACTTAAATGAGGAGCCTTCAACCCAGGCACATGAACGAGGTGCAAATTAAGGGCTGTAAATAGAAGGTCAAAGTCAGCAAAAGCATTTTGTCCTGGCCTATTTTATTTGTCAGTAGTGTCTAGACGTTTTCAACCTCGGATCTGCACTTTGGGTTGGTTAGAGAGAAAATGGCACATTTAATTCATTTGCAAGTACACAGCGGCATCTGGTGGAATTGAACGGGGACAGGGAGAAGGTTAAATACATCAGCTTTTTTTTTTTTTTTTAATTTTTTTTTTAAATTTTTTTTTTTTTTTATCCTGGCACCTTCAGAGTGGGAGCAGTTCGTTGAGGGGTTCAGTTCAGTTCGTTGAGGGGTTCAGTTTAGGATCTTGGCACTGCGAGAGTGAAGGGGTGTGATCCTACACATACCTGGCAAGGAAAATGGGTAATGGGTATTCTTCATGTTGGGGGTACAGTTTACATCCAAAAGTGAATAGGTTTTGCTGGCCTCTACCTCTCCTTGCCAGCCTGTTTTCTGCACCTCCCTGAACTTTTTCTCTGGGCATGTGCCGTTGCTTCTTGTTTCATAACTTGCCAAAAAAACCCTCTGTAGTTCTCTTTATCTGTTTCTCCTCTGGTTCCAGCTACATTTGTCATCCTGTGTACATACCGTTACATTTTTATATCTTTTTTCCTGGTAATCTCTAAGCTTGGTTCAGCATCTTCAAAACTGAATAGAACTGAAAATTTCTATTCTCTATGTTATTTACCAGGGGATAAAGGACAAATGTAAGGGAAAAAGCGGGGGAAAAGTGAAGTAATTGGGTTTTCAAGCATGAAGTAATTGGCTGCTCATGAGAAATTAATTGTAAATTTATTAACACCTTTGTGCAACAAAAGAGAGACATTGTCCTGCATATTGAGAAAACATCTGGCAGAATCAGTCCCAGAAAAGAGATTTTCAGGGTCTGAAAAGTCACAGTCCTGAAAGAAAGGCAACTTCAGTATTTCTAAGAATTACCTTCCTTTTTACAGACACAACTTTCCCCAGCGGAATTCTGTACAGAATATAATAAATATAATAAACAGAATATAATAAAAACAGAATTACAGAATATAATAACATAATAACAGAATATAATAAAAAATCAGCTTCTGAAAAGAGCGGGAGAGGAGGAGAATTGCATCTAGAAAGGCTTTTCCCACCCTCTGCAATGAGATTATTTGATTGCAGGATATCCCCTCACTGGTGGATGTGTGGGCTGTGAAACTGTGGGCATTGAACTCCTCTTACATTTTAAATTCATGATGTTGCTCACACTATTTAAGGAGTCTGATGTTCTTAATTTAGCAAAATGGGTGTAATTTCTGCAGTTTATCTCAGTACAAAAGACTGGGATCAAACCCCCATCATTTGCAGTGAGAATAAAATATATTCCACTCTATGGATTTTATTCCCTTCCATTTTGTTCCATTGTATTTAATTCCATTAAATTCCACACCATTCCATTCCATTAAATTCCATGCCATTTCATGATGGTCCGTGTCCATACAACTCCACTCCACTCCATTCCACGCCAATCCACTCCATTCCATTCCATTAATTTTAATTTAATTCCATTCCATAGTGTTCTTCCATTCCTCCATTCTATGAGGTTTCACTTAATTCCATTTTATATTATTCAATTTCATTTAATATCACTTAATTATATTCCATTCCAGTAAATTTAATTCCATTCAATTCTATGCTGCTCTATTATGTTTCATTCTATTCCATGCCACTCCATTCTACGAAATTCCATTCCATTCCAATCTATTCCATGCCATGCCATTTTAAGATGTACCGTTGAAAACCATCCACTCCATTCCATTTTGATTTCAATTAATTTCCTAACATTCCATTGCATACAATGCCATTCCATTCCATGTCATGTGCTATTCCTTTGCAATATGTTCCATTCCATTTCGTCCCTTTCCCTGTCTTTCCATGTCTCTCTGTTCCTTTACATTTAATTTAATTCCATTCTGTTCCAATTTATGAAATTTTATTCCATTCCATTCCATTCCATTCCATTCCATTCCATTCCATTCCATTCCATGAACATTCCGTGAACATTCCATGAACATTCCATGAACATTTATTGCATTCTGTTCCATTGTCTTGTTTCATTCAATTTCATTCGGTATTGTTTCATCCAATGCATTCCATTCCATTCCATTCCATTCCATTCCATTCCATTCCATTCCATTCCATTCCATTCCATTCCATTCCACTCCACCCCATGTCCTTTCTATGTCCATTCCACCCCACGTCCCTTCCCTTCCCTTCCCTTCCCTTCCCTTCCCTTCCCTTCCCTTCCCTTCCCTTCCCTTCCCTTCCCTTCCCTTCCCTTCCCTTCCCTTCCCTTCCCTTCCCTTCCCTTCCCTTCCCTTCCCTTCCCTTCCCTTCCCTTCCCTTCCCTTCCCTTCCCTTCCCTTCCCTTCCCTTCCCTTCCCTTCCCTTCCCTTCCCTTCCCTTCCCTTCCCTTCCTTTTCCTGGAATGGAATGGAATGGAATGGAATGGAATGGAGTGGAATGGAATGGAATGGAATGGAATGGAATGGAATGGAATGGAATGGAATGGAATGGAGTGGAATGGAATGGAACGGAACGGAATGGAATGGAATGGAATGGAATGGAATGGAATGGAATGGAGTGGAATGGAATGGAATGGAAGGGAAGCCAGCCTCCTTTCTGGCTGCACTCACTCTGAGCCCCACACCAATCTATTTCAGAAGCAGAGGAGATGTCAGGGAGCGAGGGCAGGATTTGTGTCCCTGCCTGTCTGAAGTGCTCCCGGCTGCAGCTGGTGCTCGGCTGCCGAGAAAGCCGAGAGAGGCGAATCTCCACAGGATGGCAGTAAAACCCAGCGCGTTCCTCATCCATCTTTGGGGTGAGGATAAAAAGGACTTCAACACACTTTCTGCTGCATTCAGCTCCTGGACTATTTCTAGGACCACAAATGAATTGTTTGCCATCCTAGTGCTTTGGTTTTCTAACTCAAATTTGTATATGTGTGTCCAGGCGTAGGAACGGCATCTCCAAGATCAAGCACAGGAGAAGACGCATAATATCAGCCAAGTAATCCTAATTCCTGTCTGCCCACCTACTTGAACAAAAGAATATCCCTCTTTCTCAACCCTGAAGCTATGTAACTCTGTCCTTCCTTTCAGTCCTAGCTGCATGGTAAGGAAGGAAAGCTGAAGTCTCCTGGCAAAAGCAGCTGGGGTTGGGATAGAAAATCAGGCAAGAAAGAGAAACTGCAGAATCGAAAACAGGAAGCAGGAAAGACAATATTTTGAAGAATATGTAAAACAAACTCAAAAAAAGCAAACACTTGAAAAAGAGCGAAACACATAAAAGGTGATGTACAGATAACTACAGCCAAAGGGAGGGGACAAATGAGAAAACACAAGAGGAGCTAAAGGCCTGGGTAGTCTCTGGATGTACAGAAGTCTCACTTATTTGTTGAAGAATGGTGCTTTCCCTTGAGCTGATCGATCACTCACTTGCCAGCTGAAAAACAGACGGGTGAGCTCACTGACAGGTTTGATTGCCCAGATTCTCTGCAATTCACATCACAGAGTACTGACAGAGGAAGGACCAGCTTTCAAAGTAGTCAAAAAGCTCCACTGAGCAGTGGTGGGTGGGCTGCACTTGCTGAACAGGAGGTGGTTGTTAGCAGGTCATTTATGTCATTTCTCTGTCCTTCCTGACTTACCCAGTCTCTTGCCCATCGTTTATGTCTTGTTTTATCTGAGTAAATGGCAAAGTTTCTGGGTCAGGGACTATAATTTCCTACATATGTATACACAGAGTTCTGCTCCTAATTTGAGAGCACCATGTACTTACTCTAAAAGTTTATGTGATAGATCTGTCAGGGGTCTGAGAGGACTGCAGGGAGACAATAGAGGGATCTGGAGTCAGCATGTGGGTGTGCAGGAGACACTTAGGGTCTTGAGAGCGTTGCCATTCCCAAAACTGGGCCCCCTCTCTGGGCAAAATTAGGACACATGACACCCAACTGCAAATCTCACCTGGGTTTTGCATCCCTGTCTGCACCATTACTGCTACCTGCAGCTGATTGAGCAAAACATTCCTGTCTTCATTCTTACCAGCATCCACACTGTATTCCTTTGTTTTCTGTTTCTTACACGTGCAGGCATATAGAAAGTTTTGCCCACAACTGCCAAGTAGCCAAAACTTTTTGTTTTTCATTATAGATAGAAAAAAGTCCTGATAAATAGATTTGTTTGCAGGACTGCCTGCCTAGCATTGTTCTGGGATTTTCAGTTGCAGCAAGTAAATTCTTGATGGGCTGTTCCAGTGATTATAGTCCTAACAAATGGGAAGTTTAACTGCAGTAAATGGCAGGTATCTAAGCTGTAGGTGTGGCAATTTAACCATTTAATCCAGCAAGATTACAGTGTCTGCTCTTGAATATCTAAGTGCTTGAGTATTTACACAGACAAATGTCCTGCAGTTCAGAGAGCACCCAAAATGTTAAGAACTGGAATGGATTGCCCTCCTTGACGAAAGATAAAAGATATACTATGTATGTGTCAGCTGAGGGAAAGGCAACATTCTCTCCATGATTCTGAAGGAAGAGCATAAACTTGAACTACAAATTATTTAGTGAGCTCTGGGGAATAAGAAGAATAATGAGGTGTACACATATATATGTATAAAACTCAACAGTGGGATAGGGATGAGGAAATAGGAGAGAAATAGGGGAGATTTTGTGCATAGGAGAGACTAGAGCTGTTCAATACTTTGTGCAGGCTGGGTCCTGAATAAGGCTCTGAAGTTTAGAGAGCAAGGTTGCAAGTCAGGGAACTGCAAAGGATTTGGGTCAGCATGATTTTAGGGAACCTCAGCATGCCATCTAGGGGGTTGTGGGGTCTCGGGCAGTGCTTTTAGGGACTTTGCTGGCTGCCAGCCTGTCTAACAGGAGACCTCATCTGGGGCCACAGACCTGCAGCCAGCCCTGTCCATGTGCTGGGCTGCACAGCTGTTACAGTGCCTGGATGTGGCTCTGGGGAAATGTCCCAGGAGCTGCTCCTGAATTGCTCTGACCTAGGAGATCAAGCAGGTGATGCTGAGGAGCTATTTGAGACTTTACATCCGTGCACGTTTGTCTATGAATGTAGCTGCTCTCACAGACATTAAGAAAAGTTTAAGCTGTGGCTCATTTTGTAACTGAGCTGGTTGCCCATGACCTGCTTGCTTTGATGGTTGGTTACTTGTAAAGTGTGGTTTGCCTAAATCACTTGTTTTATCTCCTTGCTATCACTTGTTTTATCTACTGCTTGTTTTGCTAATAACCCTTCTGAATAAGAAAGTTAATGATTAGCAGCTAATATATAATTACAGAGTGAATGTTCTGGCAAGTATTTTATGAGAGGATTTGCAGATAATACAAGTGTTATTCTACAGCACCCTTGCTTCTCGTCTCTATCAAGCATTTGAACTCTTTTTTTTTTTTTTTTTTTTTTCCCAGAGGCAACCAAGACCTGAATTTCTTCGTTTTGGTTGTTGATGGGAATGCAGTATATTCTAGGAAAGACAGAGTGTGACAGCACTTGCTATGCACTGGGATCTGACATAGTGCTGTTTTCAGACTCAATTTTTGTTCTGTCAGGGTGGTAGGGGAGAAATAAAATGTTGTAGGATATTGTTGAGGCTGGTCATCTTGTACCACATGCTAATTACAGGGAATCATGTTTGACACAGCACATGTTGATCTTTGGATTATTTATCTCCTATTGGTGTTTGATCAAAGAGCAAAATCACTCCCTGCCTTCTGTTAGGGATTTTGGAATCTAGCCACAAATTAATGCAGAGAGGGTTTCATTAAAAAATTGTATGCATGCAAGAGCAAGGTATGAAGTCAAACACAATATTAGAAAACAAAGATCTTATTTAGGAATTTGTGGGAATTTTGAAATATTGTTTACTTTCTAATGGATCCAGAGCCAATAAACGGTTTTTTGAGTAGTCTGTTTATTGAAGAAAATTCATTTGAGGGTCAGAACCTTAATGCTGTCTGTTAAAATCTACTTTTGCTAGATGGCATGGAATTAAAGAAATTTTTATGACATCTCCTTTTGAGGGCATAGTGGAGGCAGTACTTGCAGCTGGTGCTCATCAATGTGCAGGAGATGTTTGGCAATTGGTGGGTGAGAGTTGCAGACCAATGCTGCTCTTTAGCTCCGATGAGAATTTCCATATGTTGGGTGTGACTTCAGAGGTGTGCAGCCCTGGTTACTCAGATGCGGATCCACATTCCCAAACTTGAGAACTTTTGAAAGCCCAGCTCCAGGGCAGCCAGGATAGGTCAGTGGGAAATGCATGTTACTTTGAAATGCTGGAGGAAGGCATCCAACCAAGTGATGGTTTCACCCTTGACATTATCGCTATTACAAAAGAGGGATTTGGGATTGAATTTCTGATAAATGTTGGAATTAATTTAATAATTAATTGTAGCATTCATGTGATGGAAGAACAGTACACCCATTATGCTGAATTAATATATAATGCATACATGGATTTTTTTTTGATGTCTTTTATCATTCAGAGCAACTGCAGTCAAAATGGTGATGTGCAAACAATTTAAATTAAAGAACCCACAAATTTTAAAAAAGATTTTTTTTTAGGAAGCTGCAAAATTGCAAGTATTTCTTAGGAGACACAAAGCAGATTTTGCTCTTTGGTATAGAATGAACTTAGCCAACATGTCTTTCCATGGAAGAGTTAAAGACTGCATTTCTTAACTGTAATAGATAAAAATTGTAAGAAGCGAGGAAAATGTATTTGAAAATGGATTTTATTTACATAACATACACCGCTTAAAATGCTCCTTTAATATGTCTTGTCATAGGTAGTACGTTTGTTCAAAGTGAAAAAATAGGAGTAAACAGCAACCTTTGTGCAGATCATCTTCTTCCCATTGTTGTTCCTGCATCTCCAGGAGGATACAGGTTCACAGTCTAGAACATGACTTCTGAAAAGCAATAATTAAATCCCAAACAAACTCTTCCACCTGACTCTGGTCATCACCTCCTTAGGATGGGAAATCAGTGCACTGCTCCCAGAGTGTGGTTGCTTGTAAACATCTTTATATAGGATTCAGAAAGTCTGGGTTTGGGAGTTTTCTTAACATAACCATCAAATAAATATGTCAGGAATGAATTAAGATGCCAAATCCCATCTTTTTTCTATATACAAAGCATATTCATTTAGAGTAGAATTCACAACTTGTCTTGGAGAGGACACATAAACCCAGATCTTAGCTCTGCAAAATCTTACTGCTTTTTCATCAGAGAATCATAGAATAATTTGGGTTGGAAGAGACTTAAAGAAGATCCCTCTGCCTCTACCTTCCACTAGACCACACTGCTCAGAGCTCCATGCAATCCTGCCTTGAACCCTTCCAGGGGTGGAGAGCCAACAACTGTGCAGCCTGTTCCATTACCTCACCACCCTCACAATAAAGAATATCTTCTTAATATCCAATCTATTTATTTTAGCTAAAAGATACTAAGAATAGAATAATTAGTAGAAAAGAGCAGTAGAAGTTTTCCTTATAGAGTAAACTTAAAAATAGCCAGGAGGGTACATGTATATCAGATTGATTCTGGAACACAAAAATTATCATGGTGTGAAGGCACTTCAAAATCAAAACTTTTGAGAAAGTTTCTAGTATTTTCTGGCATTGCTTGTTTGATAGTGGAGCTGAAGAAGAAAAATAATTTTCAACCCATAAAAATAGTCTCTTTTAAGAGACATTCAAATAATAATAAAAAATTAATAAACTAATAAACTAATAACTAAAAAAAATTGAAAATGAACCCATGATTTGGGTTCTTTTGCTATCCTCCCCCCTTTCCCAAACAGTTCTACCTGTGGTAACACAGTCTCTTGGGATGCAATCCTGCTGGAATTGTTTGAGGCACCTGCTCCAGAGGAATGCAAGGGCATTATGTAGGCTTGTTTCCACAAATGTTCTTTAATGTCAGCACAAATTTATACTTCAGTGCTCTGTGTTGGGCAGTGTTCAGGGGAAGAAAGCTCTCTGCAATCCAATATTAGAACTTCTTCCAGACTGCAGCTCCAGGAGCTGTAGTTACATGCTGGAGAACAGATGTTCTTCCTCAGATCTTGGACTTCTTGCATTGTGACATTTGTAATTCATGATCTAGTGAAGTAATATGGCTCAGAGTAATGCTATAAAATAATTCAGCAGCAAACCAGGAGTTGTGGTGGTACCTGTTTATTACCCAAAGCTAATTTCTGCTGCCTACTCTTGTAGACCCCAGCTTAGGACCTAAACTCTTCTTCAAAAGGAATAAAAATTTTCATATGCAGTTCTGATAAGCATGTGTTTGTATTCACATCCAAACTGCACATGTATTGCTGGCTTGTGCTACTGATATATTATGCTTTGGTTTTGATGCCAAAACAATCACTGTCAAATTGGATAATGCTCTTATAATTGATACAGTTTTTATAAATGATCTGGATGCAGGAATGGAATGCACACTGAATAAGTTTGCTGGTAATATCAAACCAGGAGGAACTGTGGACTCCCTTGAGGGCAGAGAGCTCTAGACAGACTACAGAGCTGGGCAATCACCACTGTGAGAAATTTAGCAGACCAAGTGCTGGATTCTCCACGTGGGATGGAGTAATACTGGTTATACGTACAAAGTGGGGATGTATATATATGTATGTATACTGGTTATATGTATATGGGGGATGAGAGGCTGGAGAGCAGCCCAGCAGAAAGAGATCTGGGGGTCTGGGTTGATGGCAAGTTTACTGTAAGTCAACAGTGTACCTGGCAGCAGATTCTATCCAGGCACTGAGGTTTATTGACAGGAATATTGTCTCACTCCGAGAGGAGTGGAGAAAACGTGCAAGTTCTATACACAGGGCCCTTTGGCTGGTGTATTGCAAATTATTGTAAACGGTTTCTTTAAGATGTTGCTCAGACTTAGATTAAATGCTTAATCTCTAGGCAGCTGCAGTTTGCTGAGGTGAAAGCTGCCCTTGGCTAGCGTTTTTTACAAGCATAAAGTGGCAGATCAACACCACAAATTCCATTAGAACTATCTACTTAATTCCCTGAAATTTTTCTGTTGCTAAGTCAACATTTCTCCATTTTGAAGGCCAGTTGCAATTTATGTATCATTATTAGGTAGGTACTTGAAATGAAATAAAAGCAGCAGTAAGAGCTCAAATTGCTGTTCTGTTCCACTCCATCTCTCTGGATTAGACTTTACAAATACCTGACTAAATTATCTACCAGGATGTGTCCTGTTCAAAGTGGGTGTTTATTGTGATGATTTCTGTTCCATCAAGGCATGAAGAATGAAGCTCAGGGCTCTTTTTGTGTGGTGTTCTGTAGACAAGGTCAGCTCATCTGGTAAAGTGAAGTGGAAATATGACTCATCAAATATAAAGCAAAGCCTCAAAGTCTGTGCTTTCCAGAGGCAGCCTCAGAGAAATACTCATATGTAAGGGTAAAGGTAGGTAGGTAGGTAGGTAGGTAGGTCGGTAGGTAGGTAGATAGATAGATAGATAGATAGATAGATAGATAGATAGATAGATAGATAGATAGATAGATGTCATCATCATATTTTCTGAAAAATATCTTTGCCCAGGACTTTGCTCCTGGGAAGCTGAGAAGCCCTGGAGAAAAATGAAAACAATAATTATCTGATTTGCTTCTCGTGTGTTTTGCTGCTTTGGAATGTGTTTGGAGATTGTTTATCAGCAGGTGGTTGTTTGATTGATTTCATGTGAATTGTTTTGACTTAATGACCAACCAAAAAATCACAGTCCAGCTGTGGAAGGAGTCACGAGTTTTCATTTTTGTCTTTTAGCCTTCTGTAAGTATCCTTTCTCTATTCTTTAGTATATAGTTTTAGTATAGTATTCTTTAATATAATCTAGTATCATAAAATAATAAATTAGCTTTTTAAGAACATGGAGTCAGATTCATCATTCCTTTCCTCGTCTGGGGATCCCCCCAAATACAGGAGACAGATAGAATGGAGAGTTTAACCCATGGGGTATGTAGAGATACACAATGAATTCAGCAGACACCAATTATTTTTCTCATCTACTTGTTCATTCAGGCAATGAACAAATGAACAAATGCCATCTCTGTGGAACAGCAGATGCCTGATGCTTCAGAGAACCACGAATGGACCAATTTTTAAAATTTGTTGGATACCACTTTTTTGTTTGTTTGTTCTCTTTGTGGATAAGGCAGGTTACTATGAGCAAGGGCAATATAGAAGACATGTCTTTTTAAAAATTATCCAGCCCAGATGCTTCCTCAGTATTTGAAGCATCCATACTTAGAAATCAGTGCACTATCCAAACTCACTTATTCCATCCTTCTAATCTTACTTGCATAAATGGATTATCTAGATCATATTTTTGAGGTACTAAACTGTGTTAAAAATTTAATAGGTAATTATCACTTTATCGAGTCTGTCTGTTTACTGGAATATTTTGTAGACTCCTAATAACCCTGAAGACATTACAACATAGTAAAAAATATTTCAGTGGCTTACCTATAACGACCTTTACTGAGACAAATAGAATATTTTACAGGGTAAATTTGGGACCAGTGTTTCAAAGACAGTGCAAACTTTATCTGTTTGCCTTTCCTGAACAAGCTGGGAATTAGTTCACTGCCTCAGACATCCTGCAGCTATTTCTCTTCTCTCATCACTGCAGAACTCTGAACAGAAATCTTCTGATCAACAGGAAGGGAAGGGAATTCAGTTTAGTGCTGAATTAATGGGACCAGCAAAATTTGTGTAAGATTTAACAACCAAGTGAGGGGAAGCCACATTTCTATCATGGAGGAAAATGAAAGGCAGCAGTAGCAGAGTTAGACTTTATTAGGTCTTTCTGGGGACAGAGTTTAATAATAGCTGGTAAAATGACAGAGCTAATACCATCCTATATCATCTGAAAGCACGGAGACAAGGTTTATTTTTCCAGTCATTTCTTTGCACGCTGACAAGTGATCTCTGGTTACATTGCTCATTAGTTCTTTCAAACATGCTTCAAACTACATTTAAAAGAGGATGAGAGTCACAGAGAAGTGGGCAAAGCTAGCAAAAAAGGCAGTGTCTGACTCATCTATCTACACATGAAGTTCTGCACAGTGTCATGGAAGTTTCTAAAACTGAGACAAGTAGCATATGTTTAAATGCTATTTATTTTATAAACCAGTATAGACAGGTAAAGCCAATTAAAGCTCCATCACTATTAAAATCACAGAATTTGGTACATTAGAATGTACTAAAAAATACAGTCAAGAGGCCATGTGTCTTCATGCAAGTTGTGGTTAGATGGTTGCCATTTGGCACAAATGCTCTACTTGTGCGCTATTTGCCCCATCTCCCTATTTCAGGAACACTCCCAGATTTTGGCATATTTTTTTTTTTTAGTTTTTATTCCCTATATCTATGTTGGAAAATGGCACCTATAGCAGCTTGGGGTAGGACTAGTGTTTGAAGACGCACATCCAGCCCTTCCAGTCAGCCTTAGTGGTGAGCAGGAAAACCCATAAAGCCCATGAGCACCCCTGGGAATCCTGATGGAGCTTTGTCTCTGAGTCCTTCATGGTTTGTTTGGCTTGTTCCTAAATGGGCATCTAGAACCCTGAGTGGGCCATAGCCCCCTTCCCACTCCTGCAGCTTCTCAAGTGCTTGGGGAGGGTTATTGCTTTGCCCTTAAGCCAGGGCATCTTAGAGAAAATCATGGTAGCAATGGATAACAGAGCAGACAGTTCAGGTAGGGTTAAAGTATTCATTCATTGACATCACTACAGAATTTCTGTAGATCGTAACTGGCTTGAAATAATATTATCTTTTAGATTTATTGCACTTTTAATTATGCTGTCCTAAACATGCAGCACTGTCATAGCCTATACATTGAGCCCTGCAGCTAGATAGGATTAAATTGAAACCCAACCAGAAATCATGTTTTTACACTCAGGAAATCTTTTTTACCTGGGAAAAAATGTTTTATGATGCTTCAGTATATCTGGGGAAGTGTATATAATTATAACTTTCAAATTTCTGTCAGCAGCAAGAATAAATTTTTCCTTTTCCTTTTTTTTTTTTTAAATTTTTAGGCCTACACACTTCTGCAGTAAATCAATGTGAGTGTTTAAAAAAAGAAAAGAGGAATAGAGAGGAGAAGCTTCTTTGCTTGACTCTCTGCATCCCATGGACACCATAGCAGGTTTGGAAACCATGAAGGTTTGCCCTAAAATATCTGTTAAGCAAGATTTCAAATACTCCAGTGTTGCATTTTTCCCAGCCTAGCAAAAAAACCTCGAGATAATTTTAGTAAGGAGGTAATATAAAAGAGGATCTTTATTTGAAGGCCTCCAGAGGCCTGGAGTTATGGAAAGATGTCCACAAAAGGCCAATCCCCCCTTCCTCCCCCAGGGGCGAGTACATTTTTATAGATTGTAGGAAATTATAATAATGGATAACATATATTTTATCAATTCTAATAATTGATATTAAACATATATTTTATCAATTATAATAATTGCTAAAAAGCACTGATTAGGAGGACAAGTGGTGATGCAATTCCTCCCCAGGTCAAGCCCCTTCTCTGGAGCCCCCCTTCAGCACCACTTGTACTTTGTCCATGAAATGTATCTTGAAGAGTTGTTCTTGGCCTTGGTTCCCAGCAAGAACCAACATAGCATTGGGGCCTGTATCTCCTGGGGCTTGGAGCTCTGGGATTTGTTTTGTCTTTCTGCTCAGGGAAAGGCCATGGAAATGTATTGGGAAAACTACCTCCTAATGCAATAGGTGACAGAGTTACAAATATATGTGTGAAGAATACAGAGAACATAAAAGAAATAAAGGCAAGCCCCAAATGGCATGACCAGAAGGTAATTGCATCCACTAAAGAGCATCAACTCTTTTACTAAGGACTTAGATCTTCCTAAGACCTCTCAGAAGTCAGTACTTAACCTCCCTCATTCCTTCCCTGCAGTGTCCTTGGCCACATGGCTAACTCAGAAGGTTCAGTATCTCCAGCCCCTTTTGGGGTTTGGCATGTGCCACTGTGGGTGTTTTACAGAACCTGCGAGTGTGTGAAGGCGTTTTGTCCCAGCTGACCCGTGAAGCATTGAAGCTGAGGGTTAAATTTGGGTATCTGCATACCAAGAGCTTCCTTCTGTCCTCAAGGCCCTCCTGACCTGCTTGGTCTCTCTGAGTGCAGCTCCTTCCTCGTGTCAGGCTGAAGGACAGTCAAACACAAGGGCAGTTTGGACAGAGTGGCACAAAGGCTCAGGACTGGGGGCTCTGGGAAGATGCAAACTCAAAATGTACTCCTCCTGCATTCAGGTTAGGGAGAATTGGCACTGCATATGACTCTGTGTGATGAACCTTTGATAACTCCACCTTTATGGTAATTCCTGTTAAAAAAAATAAAATTATTGGTTCTGTCAGTCTGTTTTTCTTCACTCAGCATTTCTCTTGAGGAGGCCACTCTTTCCTGACCACCTTGTGCTCTATCTTCAATAATTTGGTCAAAGGAATGTGAGAAGGAAGTGAAAATATCAGGTTTGGGATCAGGCTGAGTGCTTCTACTGAAAATTAGTGGCAGTCTGAGGTAGCCATACATTGTTCCCATTGTCAAGGCTGTGATGTGCTTGACATATATGAGGCTTATGGCTGTGCTGTTGTGTGGAAATACATAGTGGAGTTAATACTTTTGGCTTTGTCCTTGTGTCTAAGCAAAAATTTTTTTTTTGTTTTTTTTGCTAAGCTGCAAACCCTGGTCATGTCTGCCTGGTGGAGAAATGCATTATGTGGTGCTGATTTGCATGATGATGCAGGATCCACATGTGATGCTAAGCTAAAAAGAGTTTCCAGCTTCTCAACACTGTTCCTGGGCAAATCCATGCTCTGGAAAAATATGTGCTGGGTTTCTTTACATTCGGAAGCCCCATCCAACACTGAACCTGTTAAGTCTTCTCTTACAGTGAATCTGGTGTTCACTTTTGTAATAATGACTGTCAGTATCAGCTTTTTGTAGCTGTGTGTGGCAAGGAAAGCTTTCATAATTAGTGGGGCCCTATTTCAATTTCAGTTATATTTACAAGTTTATGCTGGCAAAAATTAGTAAGATTATGAAGGCAGATTTAATAAGGTTATGAGGATAACAAGCATTTAACATATCATCCAAAATGTAATTTGTTTATTAACAGCAAGGGGGCTACAGGGAAACAGGGGAGGGATTCTTTGTCAGGGAACTGTAGTGACAGAACAGGGAGGAATGGGCACAAACTGACTGAGGGGAAATTCAGGTGACATATTAAGAAGAAATTATTTTCTTTGCAGTGAGGGTGGTGAGATGCTAGAACAGGTTACATGAGGGTGCCCAGGGAGGTTGTGAATGCCCCATCTCTGGAAGTGCTCAAGGCTGGGTTGGATGCGGCTTTGAGCAACCTGGACTGGTGGCAGGTCCCTTCCTAGGGCAGAAGGTTTGAACATGTAATTCCCAAAGGTCCCTTCCAGCCCTTAAACTTCTATGCTTCTATAACAGGGCTCCAATTTCATTATTTTAATGGTTTTAACATTAGAGATTTTTATTATTTTTGTTCGTTTCTAGGGCAAAACTAGACAAAAACGGCAAAGAAAAAAGTTCTTTTTTTAACATAAACTCTACACTGCCCTAAAATTAACAGAACCTATTGAGGCAGGAGCATTACCCCTAGGTGTGATCAGCTCAAGATTACAATGTGGATGTGAAGTCCCTCTCCAGGGAACATCCATCTCTCTGGGACAGAACTATTAGGAGAAGTGAGACCCTGTATTCCTTCAGGGGATTCTCTACAAAGCAGCTTTAAATTCCTGTTCCACCATCAACTTCCTTTTGTCCAAAATCCCTGCTCTGAAGCACATATAATAAAATATGCAAAAATTTGACAGTCACACTGTCATCATGATTTACTACATACACGGAGATTATTTCTGATGGTACAGGAATATTCATGTTGAGACACCACAGTGTCCCTCTTTCCCAGCTGGTTTTTTATCATGGAAGTTCTGGCAAGCAGTAATATGATCTGGGAATACAATAATATGATCTGGGAAATGGAAGGAGATTGTTCTTGTGCTGAAAATAAACGTAACTGTTGTTCATGGAAGTGTCTTAGAATGAGAATTTTAAAAAAAATTTTCCTTTGAATTTTGAAGTAATCAACCTGCCTTTCTTGTAAGTATTATGCAGTTCAAAACAGCCAAAAATATTTATAAATTGTGTGACCAGAGGAAAAAAACAAGTGCCTTTATGATGTTTCTAATTTAAAGGGAAAGCCAAACCCCAAAAATGTTTTAAATTGAAGAGAAATTCAAACTTATATTTAAGTAATTGCAAAAATTAAAGGACAAATATTATTTCATATTGAATGTTAAGAGACAGAGATTAGTAGGGAAAAATTGTTAATTACTTGGATAGAATTAAGTTGAAAATTAATGTGTCCTTTTGTAAGTTTTTATTGCTTAATTACTCCTTGTTTTACCTACCAAGAGATAGCATGAGACTGTAAATAAGTGCTGTGTTGATACCTTTAGAATTATAGTGTTAAATGTTGGCAGAACTTCAGTTGACTTGACTGGTTTATATGTTTTAACTGTTTGGGTTTTTTTGGTTTTTAAAAAAATCTCATTTAAATATATTATTTGTCTCGGTTTTACAAGATTCTGTGACTGGCTGCTCTGCAAAACACAAGTCAGACGTGCCATTAGGGCTGCATGTAAAGTCAGGATAATATCTACAAATCATCTGAAGTGATTTGCAATAGTCTGGAGAACAACTGCTACCAGCAGCGGAAGGGCACAAATAATCCTGAATGTGTCAGCTCATCGATTCCTTTGTCAAGTCCACAACGAAAGGATGAGAAGTGGAGGCATCTCATTGCTGTATGTGGAGGGAGTGAATATGTTCAAATAAAAAAGGAAAGTAGATATTGATCACAAAAAAATAAATAGCACTGAAACATAAAATCGTGGGCTAATCTGGTTTTATTTAAAAGGAAGAATAAGCCCAAGGAGGTCATAGTTTGGGAGCAGGAATTCATGTCACCAACAGTTCAAGACATAGGAATAAGCACAGAGAGTAAGCTGAAAAGCAAACTGATGAAAAGTACCCACCTGAAACATCAGGATGTATAGGGGTAAAGAAGGATTGCCAAGAATCAAGACATGCTAGATTTTGATAAAAGCTTGATGCAAGTACTCAAAGGTTTGTCCCTTTGAAAAAAAAGAACAATGGATTAATGCTGAAGACAGATGGGATGTAAATTTAGATAGTATGTTGGCTTGGTGTTTTGACTCAGGTTTTTTATGATGGTATTGAACTAAAGCAGAGATTTAAAATAGCAGTGTGTGGACAGAAATGAAATGCTCTTCTTGGAAAAGAGAATTTGACTTTAGGAGTTTGTTGAATAGTAACTAAAGGTGAAAGGTGAGCTGATAAACTCCGCAAGTCCTGAACATCTCTCTCATGAAACTGCCAACTCAGTAGCAAAGACCTTTAACAAATTTCCCAACCTGACCTGGAGAATAACTGAAGAGATATTTAATTTTAAAAAGAAGGAGGGAGAACACCATTGTGAGCTGTAAACACCTAAGTGTGCCCATAATGGCCTTGAAGGCTTTTGGAGGAACATACCACCCGAGACCTTGAAGTGCAAGTCTGATGGGATGCATCAGAACAGGCTTGTAGTGGAGCAGATGGCTCAGACTGAGCTGGTAATTTTCTTTAATGGAGTTACTAACATATATGACATGAGAACTGAGACAGATCAGCACTGGTAAAGCATTAAACATGGTGCCTTGGAAAAGGGCAGGTGGAAAAAAGAGAAGAGCAGAAAGAGCAACACTGGCTGAAAGTTAAAATTATTCTTGTGCAAGAAATTCTGATATCCTGAAAAGCTCTGGTTCATTTCAGAACAAAATTTTTTGTTTGCTTGTTTGTGTTTCTTTTTTAGCAGGAGAGAAAGGTGATTGTGGTGGTGCAACATGCAGAACATTTTGGTTAGCTTCTGAACTGAAAATAAGCTTGTGAGGGCAGGATCATAAATGTCCTGTATTCCCTAACCTTCTCAAACTGAATAAAGAAGCACTGGGCACCCTGGGAGCCTGTTGTTAGGAAAAAAAAAAAAGGTGGATACAGCCAGGCCTACATTTCATCAGAAATTCACAAAAACTTTTTCATCAGACAACCCCTGTGGTTTTCTAATATGTTTCTTCTCCAGTGACCCTGACTCATCCTCAGACTTGGAATTTCATTCAGTCAGGTTTGAGGCAGATTTTGACTTCAGCTGTGACCCTGCTGGGTCTTGGTTGTAGTTTCTACAGGGGATTCTGATGAAAAAAGAATGCCAGGGTTTTCTGTGAGTGGGATGAGCTAATCCTCTCATTGCAAACTGTTTCTTTCCTTTTCCACTGCTGCTCCAATATATCTGCCTTCATTTGGCTTCTTTGCTTTATTTAAAGGAATAGAACCAACCATCTTGATTGTGATCACCTGGCACGTACAGGACAACCAGGGATCAGACTGGGAAAAAATCAGGGCTAGGAAGGTTTAGGAAAGTTTAGGAAGAGCAGGTCCTGTCTCACCAACCTGACCTTTTATGATGAAATGGCCCATCCAGTGGGTGGAGGAAAGGCTGTGGATGTGTCTACCTGGACTTCAGCAAAATCTTTGATGCTGTGAGGAGACCTCATCACTCTCTACAACTCCCTGAAAGGAGGGTGTAGCCAGGTGGGGGTCGGTGTCTTGTCCCCGCTGACCAGTGACAGGATGGGAGGACGTGGCCTCAAGCTGTGCCAGGGGAGGTTAGATTGTTAAACATTGAAATGGACTGCCCAGGGAGGTGGTGGAGTCATCATCTCTGGAGGTGTTCAAGAAATGTGGTTTAGTTGACAAGGTATTGATCAAAGGTGATCTCAGAGGTCTCTTCCAACCTAAACAATTCTGTGATTCTGCAGCTGTGCTCAGACTCCCTTAGAAAAAAATGTTTCCCTGAAAGCAATTATAGCACAATTTGATTAAAATAGAATAACAGGATAATTGAATTATCTTTAGGATCATTCAAAAGAAAAGTAATATGAAGGGCTTGCCCACAGTCCTATGATGTCTGCTTCTTCATAATTTCCTGAAATATGCTTGCTGGTTAATGAATCCTTCCTGTCACATATGGTGATAATGATTTCTCTTTTCTGTTGAAAGCAATGTTTTCCTTCTCTAATTTTCATCTTCATCTGCCTTGACTAAATGAAGCAGTAATATTTTCTCGAGAAGATTGTTCCAACAGATTTATTTTTCTTTCCTTTGCTATGCTGAAAAGCAGGACTTGTTTGAGAAGGAAGGTGTTCAAAACTCAAAGCTAGCAGCAACTTTTCTGCTTTGAAGCTGCTCCTTCTCAAAGCTTGCTCAATAATGATTATATGAAGTAAAACCTTTTGTTGTCTATATCCTGTAATCTCAAATCCTTTTCACTGCCTCTTTGTCGCTTCATGGAAAATGTTTTTCCAGTGTTTCTCAAACACTGACACATCCAACAGCTCAATTTCCCAGATTTGTCCCTTATCTGTGATATCCCACAGTTTTTTCCTTATCTACCCTCATCTTGCCAGATTGCACCTCTTCAAAGTCTCATTATAATTTCATAGACAGTACAATGACTCACCTATAATCTGTTTTGTGGTAACTTCTAAGAAGGCAAGTTCTTTCTAGAGACTGTCTGACAAAAGATGGCATTTTGTGTTTGCGTCCTCTTCTCTTCTCTTCTCTTCTCTTCTCTTCTCTTCTCTTCTCTTCTCTTCTCTTCTCTTCTCTTCTCTTCTCTTCTCTTCTCTTCTCTTCTCTTCTCTTCTCTTCTCTTCTCTTCTCTTCTCTTCTCTTCTCTTCTCTTCTCTTCTCTTCTCTTCTCTTCTCTTCTCTTCTCTTCTCTTCTCTCCTCTCCTCTCCTCTTCCTCTTCCTCTTCCTCTTCCTCTTCCTCTTCCTCTTCCTCTTCCTCTTCCTCTTCCTCTTCCTCTTCCTCTTCCTCTTCCTCTTTTCTCTCACTTGCACTGTTGGACACATTATGGAAGTTCTCTGAATAGTGCCCTGCTATGTCCTTACTCCTTCCTTTGTGTTCTCCACTTCTTCCCCCCATTCCCACCTACTGTCCTGTGATGAGGAAACCATTTCAGCTTCCTCTGAAGGCTGGTACATTCTTAACCTATGACTGCTGAAATAGAAACTTATTTTTCACAGGGTTAATGGCAGCTCATCCCTTCAGGGATTCTGAGAATCCCAGACTGACTTCAGAGGCAAACTACCATCCCATTTGGGGAATATCAAAGACATTCAGAAACTCTTGGGTTATGAAAATATGCAAACTGCTGGAGGACAGAGGGCATCACAAGGAATTGCCTGGAGAAATGCTGCTTCATTCTCTCAGATTTGATTAAGGAATGGCTAACCTGTGCTATAAACCACTGCAAGCATGACAAGTTTTCCTGCTCAGGGAAGGATGCAATTAATTTCTGATACTGGCTGAATTGAATGAAAACAAGCTTTTGTGTCCCTATCTGTTGCAGCATCATATACTTAACCATTAGAGAATCATACAGGATCAAGTGTTTAAATCCTCAGTATGTCAGGTCTCATAGTGCTCAGCCAGACTGCTCATCACTCATCATTTAGATCAGTCCCTTTACAGTGCTGTAAAGATGGGGTTAGGTGCTGGTTAGAAAGACCCATGCATGGAGTTTTGCATGCTTGTGTATTGTGTGCTGCTCCACTCAACAAAAACACTGTTTGGACAAAATGTAACTCTCCTCACACGAATAGTGACTGGTTAATCTCCCTCCAGCAGTATAAACCCTTCTCTTATATTTTCATCACAACAATTTTCATCACATCACAATTTTGATAAAAATTGTTTCGGCATAAGCCAGTCTGAGCTCCTATTTTAAACATACTATTTTAAAAAGAGAACTCCCAACATTGAAATTTTCTTTGGAAAATCTTGAGAAAGATGAGTACAAAAGATCCTCCTCCACTCATATGATGTACACTATAATAATTACTTCCTAGGAAGAATTTCAGTTTCTGTGGTCTGCCTTTTCCAGCCAGCTTAGGCACCTCTCTGTAAAGATGTTACAGAACATTTTGCACAAAAGATCAAGGTGAGATTAGCTCAGTAAAATGCAGATAGTATACAGCAGAAGGGAACAAAACAGTACTTTGCATGGAAATTCAATCCCAGCTTTATCAGTGCAGAAGCTAATATCACTTAAATATTTTAATGACAGAATCTGATACTTCCTGGAATCTTCTTTTCTTTCAACTTGCTGAATTAGCAGTGTAAATTAATGAGCTTAAAGTCATTTGATGGGAGCTGGGTGAGTGGCTGTTCAGTATCTTCCACATTAATCTCAATATAATCTTTTCTATCCAGAGGTGAGGAAGGAAATGACCTTTAGAAAAAATTTGGAGTCACTCTGTGAAGACAGTGTGTCCTACTGACAGTGATGCAGGACCACAGTGGTGCTAGAGAGGTTGAGGCTGGGTTACTCACTCCTCTAGACCTTTCCCTTCAGCTTTGAGCCTCCATCTGATGTAGCCATTAAGGCTTAGTGAGTCTCAGATGACCATGGCTTCCTTCAGTTGCACTGCCTTGAAATAGAAGAAACACAAAGTGATGTGATTTCCATGTGGAAAAACACATGGATGGGCTCAAGAAACAGCAAATATTGGGGAGTCTAGTCTAGTCTAGGGGAGAATTCCTGTCTGGTCTCCAAACAATTCAGGTGCCTTAACCCTGAGCAAGACCTACTATGGGATGATGCAGAATTTATCTCTGAGTAGCATCAGTACAGTGCTCTGCATCTTACCCAGAGCTCACTCTGGCAAATTCTCAGTTGTCTTAGGGAAGAGGGAAAATGGAGACCAAGTTATACACAGAGGAAAGGACAAAGCTGGATGCACACAGCGAATTCTTCCTGGACTCTGCAGAAATAAGCAGGAGCCCTGAAGCATAGCATAAATGCAAAACAAACATTGTGTTTACAGAGACAGCCCTGGGTGCTTAAGACTCTTTTCCCTGTAGCTTTTTTCCCTGAATATTGACCAACAGATGACACCTCTGCTGTTCTGCTTTTAAACAAATGGGGAACAGACAAGCTGTTGCACAAAGTCTCCAAATACAAAGTTATATCCCTCCTGCTCTTCTGTGAATCCAACCCAAATATGTCAATTTGCTTTTCTTAATTGCTTTTTGTTTATTTCCTCAGTTGGTTCTCCTTGTGAAACCTATTGGCACTCTGGCTTAGATTTTTGGATGGTTTACTTGTTTTAACCCATTCACAGCATCACTCATGCTGCAACCTGCTTCAGGAATAGGGACATGGGCTGGTCATCAAGAGGGCACAGTTCAGCATTGGGCTGCTCTTCTGATCCCTCTGTGACAAATCAGAGCCAACCTGTGGGGAGAGGATGGCATCTCTCACAGGTGGTCTTGGCACCCCTCAGCATTCCTGTCTTTCCACAAGGCTATGACTCCTTTGTCAGGAGCTGTCACTGCTTCATTTTGGGTTACCCCTCTAAAACTATCAGAATTCTTAACTCAGTTGTGTAGTTGATGAACCCATTTGACATCCTAAATTTATAGTTGATGGGATTTTAATTTGTTTGGAAAAATAAATTTCACTTCATTGTATAATTTATCTCAAGCTCTCCTCAACAAGGGGCTCAGTGCCAGCACACGGGCACAGTGATGCCACATGTGAGGGCAATAAATGCATTGCAGCTGTTTTTCTGGCAAATACCTGGAGTGTAACTAAATAAACTAAATGAAAACCTAAGGCTGAATTTTTGCAGGAGCTGATGGCTGCTGATCACAAGCAGTATGTCTTGTCACTGGTGGGTGCAAGGGGAATCTTTTGCTTTCAAAACATACTAATTAATTGAGTAGCCATTACATGCGTGACTCGTTCCTCTGAAGTGCCTGGGTGCATGGGAGCAGTATAAATCCAAAAGTCCCTTCTTAGATTTAATCCTGATGAATTAATCAGCAGACAATATTGCAAGCAGTCCCTCCAGACTGAGTGATATTTACATAAGAAAGAACAACGTCCTCTTCATTAGTTATGCATGGCTCTCATATAATTGAAGTTTCATTTTGTTGTAGGCCCTAACAAAGCTTTAGATTAAAATACAAAGCCATTATTGGATGCTGGTACTAATTAGCCTTTAATGGCCCAATCCTGCAAACTCTGAGGCCCACAAGTAATGAGACTTTATTGAGACTTCCTCACAAATGAAATTGTAAAGGGACATATTGTTTTACAGAATTGCATATTAGAAAACCTGAAAGCATCTTTTCATAAGAAAAATACTATGGTTGTTTAACAGCCACAATTCTCGTTCCCAAATCTTGGAGATACCCTGTTATGAAAAACAAATAAACCACAAAATCCTCTTATGAATCAATTATAATGGTATTTAATCCAGTAAATTTTATTTTCGAAAATGAGAAAGTTTAAAGAGAGCAATTCTGAAGCAGTCTTGCCAATTGCAACAATTGTATTTCTACTCTTAAAATCTTCAGGTCAAGATGTATTTGGGGGGATTTATCTTGCTCTCTGATGGTCTCAGTCCACTGAGAAGAATTGCTTGCACGAAATTTTTATCTGCACTATTGAGTGCAGTAAGAGCCTCAAGAGACAGAAAAATCCCTTCCTTTCCTCTCCTCTGGACTCTCTGGGACCTCGGGAAGGACTTTATTAAACTGCTGACAATGACATCTTGATATATGAGACTGCACATTGGGCTGCAGGACGAGGAACAGTCAGATAATCCCAAATGCCCTGCATGGAGATCATCCTCATGTTTTTGTCAAGAGAAGTTCCTGGGGAATGGCACAGAAACCACGTGAAGAAGCATTGCACAGAGCGTGGAATGAAAGCTGTGGTGTGGGAGATGTTATGCCCTGTTTGTAACCGCTGTGATGCATCTTCCTCCTAGAGGGGACAGAAATCTATGGGACCCTGAGCCATGCACACCTTTGGAGAAAGGAGAACGAGTAAAAGTTTTGGCTCCAGTCTGGTGGGATAGCCCAAAGGAAGTGAAGGTGTACTTGCAGACTCCCTGCACGCAATGGCACAGGAGCCTTGCCTGTATTTTCTTCCTAGCAAGATCTTCTCCTGAGGGGACAGTGGAGCAGAGAGGTGTACTGTCATCAGGAAAGACAGGCAATGTTTAGAGCCCCTGTGGTAGTGATCCAGCCTCAAAAGAGAGGGAGAGAATGGAGAAAGGAGATCATGGCTGAGAAAACATGTGTTTATGTATGGTGTGATAGACTAAAAAGCTAATAGTGAATATAATTGCCCATCTGCAGAAGCAGGGGGCTCTTTGCTGAGGCCAAGTTTGCAGCCCCTAAATGAAGAGGAGATGGAGAGCTTTTGTGTGTGGTGCTAAATCCTCTGATCTATATTGGATAGGGGGTGTACACCCACTCCAGAGGATGACCACAACAAACTGATCTTTGTTTGGATAAACAAACTGAGCCCTGCAATTGATTTTGTCCCTGATAACCTGTGGCTGATGTATTAAACACAAGGTTTTCTGGCCTTATAAGGGAAAAAGCTGATAAGAAGCAAATCCTGCAGAAGTGGGGTGATGTCTTCCCTCATGCCAATTCCCTCTGATAAGACACAGCTGGCTCAGCTACACAGGGGCCAAACTGCTATCATGCCATAGAAGGTGTCATAAACCATCAAGGAGCCCCAAAGAGCTCATTTCTGGGGCCTTCCACCAAGGGACTGTGCATGATCCATGGTGTTGCCTCAGAGAGTGTAAAATTCACCCCCTCAGGGGAGGCACCTGGGTGTTCCCAGCTGAACCTGAACCATATATCAACCCACTGAACTTTGTGTTTTGTGGGCTTCCCCCACCCACAACAGATCAAGACTGTGATCATCACTTCAAACCATGGACATTGAAATTGCAAAGATCAAGACCCATTGCAGGATCCAGTGGTGGTGATATCTCTCCAGTCCTTTATATTCGTATCCATTCTTTCTCTTTCTTTCTTTTCCTTGTATATTGTAGAAGCGAAGGGAGACGACCCATCCTTTGATCAGCATCGAACTCCGATTTATTGATCCACCAGCCACTTTTTATAACAGTGTTAATTAAGTTCATACATATTGCAAAACCCGAGCTCATAATTGGTTACAGATTAAACACCAACCCCTCCTTTTGTTTTCAATACCTGTGGTTTGTTATTGAAACCAAGATTTGTTTTCTCACCCTGATATGAGTGGTTCTCAAGGCTTCCATGTTTGTCACTTTTGCTTTCCCATACCTTATCCAAGGACAAGGTATTTACTTGTTATTGAAGACAGGCTTGAGAACTCTTGCTGTTTACAGAAACGCGCCTGGGAAACAGGCTTGAGAATTAGCTGCTTACAGCTACCTTTTACTTTTCCATCAGCTGTATATTTTCATGGCCTTTTTTCCTTCAAGCCATGTCTGAGCAAAATTCTCCAACAGTATATTGCTGCTGTTCATTTCTCTCCCAGCACAAAGGGCCACGCTCATATCCCCAGCCGCAACCAGCAGGCTGGGGAGAGAGGGAAGGGGGCAAGGAGAACATGTATAATCTATTTCTCTGTAAGTGGTGGAGGCAGAGCAGTTGTCTCAGGAAGGTTACAGAAGTGGCAGTCTGAGCTGGACTGTGCTTTTCCACGAAGCTCCATCCAGATAAACTGCTTTTTGTTCAGTACAGAAGCTCTGAAGCAGGCCAGCTGCAGTAGACTGAACAGGAGGTGTTGAGCTATGAAGACTGGATAACGATGCTACTCTAGAAACCATAACGCATCCAGCCCAAGATTGCTTGGACTTGTGGGAAGGAAGTCAAAACCTGTCATTTTTGGCTACCCCTTGTCATGTCTGTGGCTTGTCAAAGTCAATTTACAGGGTCCCAAGCCCCAGCACCACATCATGTCAGCAATCTGTGTGTAGGCAGAGAAGCCAGCAGCAGCCTCTGCTAGCACACAGTGCCAGCTGCCAGCCTGGCATCTCACATAAAACCTGCAGCACTCCTCAGTGAGGCCCAGGCTTCTGCCGTCCTTGGGCTCCCCAAACACAGGGTCTCCTCTGAATTTCCACTCGTCTAACTTGACTGGGGACCACTGGAGACAGATAACACCTGTCAGGCTTATAGATGTATTTTAAAATCACAATTAAAAGAGCAGAATTACTTCAGGTGTCAGTCTAAGCAATCCCACGACTACCAGCCCTGGCTGGTGGCCTTGCATCCAGATGGTTTTGCTGAGGAATTCACCAGGAGGAGTTGATGCTGACAGGTGTCACTGTAACAACATTCAGAGCTGGTGGGTTTCCCATCCTACTTTGAAAAGTGTGACATTCTTATTCACCAGGATCACTGCTCCCTGCAGTGCCCAAGAATTACATCCCACTCCTGCCCAGGAGCCAGGGAGTGAGTGAGAGAACTGGGTTTCTGCCCTCTCCTGCCTAGCAGAAATTCTGCTGTTAAATATAGCAAAGTCAAAATCTGTCTTAAATTTCAGCTTCCCATCTCCCCTGACTGTGTGTGTGGTCCTTGCATGGGTTCAAAAGTCTCAGGGGGAAGCCAAGGTTCCTGGCATTATGTATATATTGCATTTTAGACGGCATGTAACAAGTGGCAGAGCTGCATCTCTCTCTTCTCTCCTTTCTTGAAAACTCTTTGCCTAAAATAGCAAATATCTAGTAGTGACAGTGAGCAAGACAGAGAAGATTTAACTAACATATTTAAATTATGAAGGATGTAGTTAAAGCTGCTCTCACACATTATAAGAGAATAAAGGGGTCACTGGATGAAGCTAATGGCCAGTGCACTTAAAAAAAATTACAGGAGGCACTTCTTCATGTGGTGTGAAGTCAGCCTATGGAATTCATTACCACAGCAGGTCAGGGAGTCAAACACTGCAGACACATTGAAAAATGGGCTGGATAATTTTATGGCCAATAATAACATTTGTAGCTCTGGCTGTTGGACACAGTCGGAGTAGCAGGTGGTGGCATTCACAGTGCACAGTGATAGCAGCAGGACAGCCAAGCCAAGTGCTTCTCTCTGGGTCCTTCCAAGAGAAAATGCTGCTCTTTCCTCTTACCCGTGTCAGCCTGAGATGTGCAGTGCACCAAGATCAGCCCACTCTTCTAACCAACCTGAGGAAAGAAAAAGAAAAAACATTGTTCATGTTTGCCCTGGGGAAGGAGGGTCAGGCAAAAGCTCTGGCTGGGCCGGTAAAGTTTGGACCATTCTGAGAATGTGCGCTGGGCACAGTTTCAGGAGACTGGTGAAAGTTCATTTTCTGTGTGTAAAAATGCCCTGGCAGGGGCTGACAGCACAACTCAGGCTCAGGATGTTGGTATGGCTCTTTTGGAGACCTCAAAAATCTGCTTCTGAGGAAAACCCAAGAAAGCTCCCAGTTGGGGGATTTCTTCCTAATCTTCATCAAAGGTAAATAAGTTGCAGTTTCTCATTCTAACAGGCAAATTTTGTGTCCTTGGGAGGCATCTAGGATCATGCCACCACCTCAGTGATTGCCCAGCAGGTATGTCAAGGAGAGCACAGAAAGAGAATTTTTCTATATACTCTTATTCTTCCCTGCATTCTGTTTTCTTCTTTCAGTCCCTTCTGCCCGTACTGCTTTACCATCAGATTTATTCTGGACACTTGTCCATGTGCAAATCAAGTAAAATTTTTATTCCTGGGGAGAAGGAACACTGAACTCCTATTGCCATGCAGACAGAGAACCTAATCACAAGATGGAAAAAAAATAATCAAGAGACTGGCTTGGTGAGAGAAATGGGATCTTCCACTTGTTTTCATGCTTTCCACTCAACTCTCAGGAACTTTTCAGCATAGACATACAGGGAATTTAGTTGTCATGTTTGCTGGTGTCCAGAGCAGCCTTGCCTCTTGTTTTCTCTATCAAATAGCCCACAGGCAGACTTGCTTTACATAGAGCATAAGCTGTACTGGCAGCTACTTATCAAAGTTGAAATCAGAACTGTGATTCTCAATTTGGGATAAAGGGCCCCATGTGGAGCCCAGCAGCTAGGAATCCATAATGTAGACAAAGAAGATGAAGTAATTGGAAGACACTTTAAATATTTAAAGCCTTTCAAATGCAAGAGGTTTGAAATGTCTTTCAATTAAGCCAATATCTCTGATTTTCATTGCACACAGAGGTCATGATTTTATCTTAGAAACGCTTTCTTTAACTGTTTGACAAGCTGAACTCTGCCAGGCCTACAGAGTCAGGCAAGCATTTAATCTCAGTCAGATTTCTGCCTGATTAGAGAATGTTTTCTATCTCTGAAAAGCAAGCAGCTTGTTTAAATGTATATAGAAACAGGACTTTTATGAAACAGTTCAATAGGAAAGGATGGAGGGACACTTCCTATCCTTCCTTGCTCCTGTAAGATTTCCATTTACAAAGGACTGTTGCAAATGCCTGACACAGTTTAGTCAGGCATGAAGGGGCAGGAGATGTCTTGGACAACCAGAATTCAATTTGTTGTCCTAGGGGCAAGATTTATGATTATCAGAGGGATTATGATATAATTTTTCTGTTCACAGGACTTATGTAATTGAACATCTCTGCTTTCAGACTTACTGGAGACTCCTGAGCCCTTTCTAAGCAAGGGTATTATTGAGTATTGGAGACCCTCTGATACAATGAGGAGTCACCTCTGCTTCTCACGCAGGGAACAGAGGAACAGCAAAAAATGAAGGAATTTTCTCAATGTCTCCTTTGTAATTGAATGCAAAGTGCATGGATCTGGCAAGCCCTGCTACCTATCAAACCAGTCAGTCACTATTCAGCAATCTCATTTTCTCACCTTTTTCTTTTGTCTTAGCAAGAGTTTTCCTCTAGTTTTCAGTCAGTCTTCTTATTTTCTTAGTTTTTTTAATGTTCATGCAAATCACCACTTATACTTAATCTTTAAAAATTCCTAAGCACAATGACTGACAATGGCATGAATTAGTTGTATTTAAAAAATCCCCTTGTAGTCCTTATTTAAATTATTCCCTGAACACCCATAGTAAGGTATTAAAAGCTGGTAAGGTTGTCATCCTAGGTTCACTTACCAAATATTTTTGGCACCTCACGTTGCTTTGTGGTTTATGCTCCAGCTCAAATCTTTACCCAGTGCTGGTTAATTATCCAGTCACTATGATTATATCATAACAAATTTATTGGCATTTTAGATGCTGCAGTCTCATGATGTCAGAAAGGAATTTTAGAGATGGCTCACAGTTGATTGGTATCATTAAATGTGACATATATAAAGCTGCAAATTTTAACTTTCCACCCCATTCCCAGTGAAGGCAAATAAAACTCCCTTTCAGGCACACCAGTAATGCAGACAAGTAAACTTTGAGAGCACTGTGATGTTTATGAAGTGCAAGTGTGTCATAAAATCAATCATTAATCAAACAAAATGAACAGCCTGTGAAGTGAAATTTTTGAGTGTTGTACACCAGTTAGTTCAAGAACTGTAACATTTGCAAAACTAATATGCTTGAGAAAAAAAGGAAATATCTTACCAATGATCATCAGTATTTTTCTGAAAATTCATTTTCCCTAGTGACCACAATATTTTGTTACCTTCCCACAAGCCTGATGATTTATCTGTTAAAAACAATGGTTCAAACAGCAAGGAAGTTGTGGCTCAACAAGTGAGTTGTGCTTTGTGTGCCAAGACAATCTGCACACCCAGAATGAGACGTAGTCTAGCCAACTGTCCTGGTTCCAGCCAGGACAGGGTTAATTTTTGCAGTCCTTAGGAGAAGCATGTCCAGGATCTGGAGGTTATTCTGCACCACCTCACGTTATTTTCTGGGGACAGGGGAAGGGAACCGTTTTTGGGAAGATGGACTCTCTTCTGGTTGGTTTAGCAAGCTGGAGGGAGTGGTTGGGTACTGTTCATTGTTGGGGGGTTTCCATGTGAATTTTCCACCTCTTTCTTCTACCCTCTGTCACTGGCATGGTTGCTGTTGCTGTTCATTTCCTTATCTTGTTGCTAGACTTGTCTTCTTATCTAAAACCTGCTCGGTCAGTCTCACTCTGTCCTGGGTATGATCACGGAACAGATCTTCCTGAAAGCTTTCTCAAGGCATGTAGAAGACAGGGGTTGGCATTAGAGAGAGCCAGCAGGCCTGCACAAAGCTCATATTGTGCCTGACCAGCCCAGTGGACGTGTATGACTGTTTTGGTGGATAAGGGAGGAGCACGTGGTGGCATCTGCCTTGGCTCCTGTTAGGCCCCTGACATGGTCCTATGTAATATCCTTCTTGCTAATTTGAGTACACATGGACTTGATGGATGGACTAGTCAATGGATAAGGAATTAGCTGGGTGCTAACATTTAAAAAGATGGAATCAGAAGCTCTGTGGGGATCAGTGTCCTTCAGGGGCCTGTTCTGGGACCATTCTTGTTCAGTATCTTCACTGATGACAGAGTGGGATTGAGCACACCAGCAACCGGTTTGCCAGTGACACCAAGCTGAGCAGGGCTCTTGATGTGCCTGAGGGAAAGGATGTGTCAGAAAAAAGACCGGGGCTAAAATTAGAGAAAACTGGGAAAAAATCCTGAGGCTAAAATGATTGTCACATTCTAACCGAAGTTAAATCAGCAGAGGAATTCTGCTGTGGTGAAATGTTGGCATGCATGAAATCCATTTCATAGCAGCTTCCCACACAACTCAACCTGCAATCTTAAGCACATACTGAGAGGATTGAAATGGAGGGCAAGATGGAATGAAGACACCATAGCCAGACTCTGGCAATCCCTGCAGGAATGGGAACTTGATGTTCCCAGGTAGATGATAAACCACATAGCATCTGTCAGCAAGGGAGAGAGGAGATGTCCTGCTGCTGAACCAGCAGCTGTGGTGAAATCACTCTCCTCAGGTGAACTTTACTCTTTATAACCTCATTGCCACAACTAACTCACACCTACATCTCATCTGCAAGGCATGACCATCCCTCACTGGGAATGGGATCTTTTATTTTACTGACTGTACCTCAGAGGCAAGAGAGAGAATTTTACACCAATCAGTGACAAAGGTATGCACGGATAGAGTCACTCATGTCCATGCCTGGGCTCTGCTGGCCCTGGAAATAATTCTGTTTAGGAATTATCTTGTTGGTTTTTACTGGTCCTGCATTGGGAGGACAGAGAATCCTGTGAAGGGACACGTTGCTGCACAGGGCACACTAAGGTCAGCAGTTCCTTCTACCTTCTGGTTTGCTCTGTCTTTTTTTTCAGATATATCAGACCAGTGTCCCAAGTCCCTCAGAAGTCCATTGTAAACTGATCTCCAGCCATTGGAAGAGCTAGTTTCATCATTTGTCATCCAGCATCCAAAATTTTAAGGCATAAAATCTTTGTTTGTGGTAAAAAAGGAGGCAGTGTCTGTCAAGTCTGCACGTTATCAACAGCAATGAGAATGTTTTCTATCTGAGCTGCCTAATAAGAGCCCAAAGCAACAAATCAAGGGGGAATTTGGAGCTAAATTAATAGATAATGTAATGTGAACATTCAAGTAAGCACTCTTGTGGATTTGTGGCAAGTCAAGAATGTGGCTGCAATTAAAGGATTTTCAAGAACACTTTCAGATGACAGCTTAAAATATTGATTTATTTTAAATTTAAAAGGAAAACTACTGTACTTCCTGATAAGTAAGCATAAATTCATTATTTAAAATACAAAATTTGAATATTACTAGTTAGGAGCTAATCCAGAAGTGTGTATAGCATTGATTGATTTTAGCAAAGCTTTAAATAAAAGTTAGAATATAACAATCTGAGCTCTTTCACCCACACCCTCTTATTTCTTTCTATATAGCTGTGGATGGATTTAGCTCTCTCTGAGCAAATGGATCTATGGCCAAAACCTATGGAATTTGTCAGCAGGTTGAATCATTAGCTTTCCTGGCAGGAATGTGTTATCTTAGATTAGAAAGCTGATCTCAGTTAAATGAGCTGAAGCAGATGCAAAGATATATATGTGTGATTTTGAGAAGGAGACAATTTGATGTGAAAATTCCCATAACTTCACAAAATGTGAGATCAAGACAACCATTTCAGATAACACTGGTACAGTCTTCTCTTCCTGCTGAAAAATAGCAAATATCTTAAATGTTCACCATTGTGCAGAGCAATGAAAATAGTTGGTTCAGTAATCAGATTGAAAAGTCAGGCATTTCCTTATAAACACATTTCTTTTCAACAAGATATCATAATATACATGCTGATGCAGGATGTTCTACTTGATAAAAAAAATCTGTTTCTAAGTGTGTATTAATTTTTTAATAATAAATACCACTTCAGCCAAATTTCTAAATGAAACCTTTCAGAGGGAGAAGAAAAATACTTCCTTTCTTTTTTTTTTTTTTTTTTTTTTTTGAAGTGCAATTTTTCCTGTCTTGTCACGCAATTTCTTGTTTCATTTTCAGTGGGCAGAGGGCAGATTGTTCAACAGATGGAGACAAAAGCAGTAGGTCTACTGAATTCCTGGACATCTTTTGTTTAAAGCCAGAAACTGACTGAAATAATATATGCCCTTCAGAAATAAACCATCAGAGAAACTGGCTGTAGATTTAAGTGAGAAATGCAACTAAAAGTTTCAAAATTTGACTTTATGAAATTCTTCCTTGATTTTCTCCTATCTGACAGCTCATGGCATGATATTGTGTAGGAAAAGACTCTGTAAACCCAAGCTGTTCTCATTTCATCATATTGTTCTTTTCAGAGCAGTGCAATATGGATGTTTTAAAGCAAGTAAACAAGACATAATTGTTGTAAAAGCAAGAATAGGAGTTAATTTGTAAACAGGTTCCACCAGATCTGTTGCAAATTTTCTTTAAAAACAAGAAGCATCTGGACTCTGCTTAAATACCCTGCTCTAGCAGGGTATATAATTAAGGCAATCAGAAATTGTGAACATTTGAATGTGAATAAAGAAAAGGGAGAAATCTGAGAGAAGCAGAGAGATGGTGGCTGAGCAGGAGACTGGTGATATCACAGGAGGAGGAGGAGGTCTCAAAGGAAATGACAGTAAAGAGAAATATAAAAAGTCTTGTGGTGAAATACCGGAATTCCCAACTGAAAAATGAATTTTAATAAACTGAAACAGGTGAAAAAGGGAGTGATATGGAGGGGGGTCAAGGGAGAGGTGTCACTCTAGCAAAAGATTTAGGAGCTCCGTTTATAACAATATTTAATTTCAAAAGGCACACTTTCATATTTGAAAATAAAATATGCCAGCTGATTCTGAAATCATCTTTTCCTATTGAAATATGCACAGAAAAATAAGAAGACTGTCAAACGAGTTGAGTTGTAAAGAAATTCAATGGCCTATTTAAAGTGTACATTTTTCCTAGCTAAAAAAAAAAAGAAAAATTCAAATGCCAAGTGTTTGAAGGACTACATTTCACAGTCTCAATTACAGTGTACAAAGGAGAGACTTATGGATTTATCCAGGTGAGGACATCTGATGTATAAATCAGGCTTAGGAACATGGAGTGGGAAAGGCCATAGACACAAAAGAGTGCATGGACAAGGGGCTGAATGGGACATATTTATAATCACCTCTTGCCTTTTGTCAGGCCTGCTGGGAACCCCCAGCACTGAAGGGGATTTCCTGCTCTCTTGCTGCACATGAAGGAGTTATTTCCTGGCCAACACCGACTCCTGGAAGACAACTCTCAGCTCTATGTCTTGCTCAAACTGCTCTGTGAAGCTTTTGCGTTGTTATTCTTAAAAACTTAGAAAAAAACTTAGAGATGCTGCTTTACTCTTTTTCTTCATATTGCACCATTAGCTTTTCTGTCTTGTACTTTTTACTGCAATTTTTATGGCTCATACCTCTATCAACAATTTTCTGGCTCCAACCTGTTGTCCTGCAGCCTTTTGAAAACACAATGGCTAAAACTTATGTGATTATACATTAGGAGAATATTATCAGCTGAAACCCCCTCTTCTGATGGATAGGAATCAGCTTGGTAGGAGTTTTGACTGGAGTCAGTGCAAATGTGATGGGCAATTTGGACCAGACAGTGGCTCTATCAAGGCTGCACACCCTCACTTCACAGCTGTTTAGATTCCAGGCATGTGAGTTGGCAGCATCAACTTCATGAAATTCAGCAGAGGAAAATGCAGAGTCTCCATTTGGAACAGAACCAGGATAGGCTGGGAACTAGCCGGGAAGCAGCTCTGCAGAGACTCAGGGTTCCAGTGAAAACCAAGTGGAACAGGAGCCAGCAGTTGGTAAAAGCCAGCTGTACACTCCAATCTGGGTCGTACCCTGGACAGGGAAAGCACCTTTCCCTGGGAGCAGGCTTTATTCAAAATGGCAAGGAGGATGCTGATAGGAAGCAAAGTTAACTGCATCTGCCACTTCAAAAAGGACATGACAAAGCCAGAGCAATGCCCCTCATGGGGAAGCCAACAGGTACCTCTGCAACACAGGAAACTCTGATGGGCCAGGAAGGAATCACTCTCCTGCAAGAGAGGGGCACAGAAATGGGATGTGGCCCAGAGAGGTCGTAACATCTTCATCAACAGGGTGTTCATCTTATGCTTATATTCAAAGCATTTCAGAGAACGATACACTCTCTATTTTGTGCCTGATGCTCTAAAAGGTGCATGTGTAGGATTAAGAATTAAATTTTAAAAGAGTGCTCTTATTTTCATCCTAATTTACACATCTGCATAGGTATAAAATAGTAATTTTCAATTTCCATTTTTTCACTCCGTTCCTGCAGAATCCTGATCCCATTTCTTGTCTTGCCTACTGTCTCCTGCTGCAGAGCTTACCCTGTGCGCAGTCACATATTTTCCCTCCTTGTGTCCCTTTTGAATTGCCTTGCCGATCCCTTCAAGGAATTAAGCTGGCCAAGGCATACCATCCCTCAGAAATTTGTTAATCTAAACTTCTCCTTTGATTGAGATAAATCTGCATTTCCCTCTGTTATATTTCTGATTTTCATTTAGACACACCTTTAGCCTCTGGACAGGGAGAAGCACCTGCAAAATGCTGTGTTGCGCCATGAACGGCGAGGTCCTGCAAATTGCCCTGGGTATTGACCAGGAGTTGTTAATTTTGCTGGCCTTGGCAGTGGAGAGTGCGACAGTCTAATGACAAGGGACCTGCCCTGCCAGTAGTTAAGCATCCCTAAGGCAGTGGATTCTGAGAGGTCACTGGACCCAGCGTACTACTACAAGTGTTCCATCAAAACTGTTTGCGCTCCCAGTATCAGACCGTAGCTTTGCTCAGGGATTCCTGGCTCAATTCCAGTGGATACACAAGTTAATTGTAGAAAACAGACCTCTGAGAAACATTTGGATTGGTAGCTGCACATTTGTGAGATGCATCTTTTCCTGCCCATAGCAGTATGTGCCCATGAAACTTTGTGCTATAAGGAGTGGTTGTCTGGAGCAACCTTCCTTCTGTGGCCACATATAGATTTCCCTACTGAGTCACAGGGATTACTTATAGCTGAAGACATCATCCTTGGTTTTTGCACCCAAAACTGTGCTGTTAAATGTACACAAGAGACATGAATGACAAAAAGCATTTTTCATGTAAAATATCAAAGCTTTTGATCTGTTTTTGGAAACCAACTTGAACTCTCAGCCTTTGCAGATCTACTCCTCATTTCTGGCATGTTGTTTTGAAAGCAGCAAATTGAGAGTATAGTGAAACCTCTGCTGCTACTATGAAGTTATGTATCCTCCCATTAGTTCTCATGAAGATGAAAATAATCTTCTGCCTGAAGATAAACAACCAACCATGACATTTGGAAAGTTCTCAGTTCCAAGTTGACTTTGTTATTCCCTACGGTCAATAAAATCACTATTGACTTTCATTACATGGAAGAATGCTTGTTTTATGACAAATAATGTATTGTCTTAATACTGTAAAAGATGTACTGCCAGAAAACTTTGCTGTTTTCTTTCCAAAAGGTGACATTTACACAAGGGAAATTACTCACTTCAGCAAGATTTATAAAACTCTTTAGAGCTCTGTTCTCCAGTGCTGCTAATTACAGCACAATGCATGGCAGACAAGCAGGGCAACCCACAATCATAGGAATACCAGTCAGACTTAGACGCAAGCACACACTTTTAAATGCTCTCTTCAGAGTCAAAGAGGGTATTCAGCTCTTTCTGGGCAGAGCTGCTGGAAGTGTGGAGAGTTGTCATTAGGCTGCCAACAAGCCATCTGTTCCACCGTTGAAGCCAGGGAAGAAATGGTGTAATATATCTGAAGCCTTACAACATATGTGATGGCTCTGGGATCTCTCTTAGGTCCCTTTAATAATTTCATTTACATTTTGGATCTGAGTGCTCATGCTGTTCCTTCCTCAGGTGGTTCCGAGGAATGAGCATTTGCTCATCCTATGACTTGAGATGTTCAGCAGACATCTTGTTAGCCCAAAAAGTCCATAAATACTGATTGGTCTGTCCACTGGGCCAAGCTGTAAAATACAAAGCATTGAGTGCAGTAGGAAGAACAAATAAATGGCTGCATGTTTTCTCTTCCCTCCTGACTTCTTCTGGTTTTGTAACTCTGCTGAGTTTGACACTGAGCTCACCTGTGGTGAGCAAAAAATAATTTAAGGTGATTCATTTAAATGGAGGCATATATTGTCTTTTGCTGTGAAAACCCCTTTAAACTCAGCTACAAAAGCATCCTCCATTCAAATGCTCCCATGAAGGGAACCCAAAGCAGAAGAGCCTACATATTCCCACACCTCTGGGGACCTGTGAGCCATGAAAGGGTCTGTGGTGGATCACCTTGGTCACAAGGAACAGACACACAATCCTGTGTCCTGAGGATGCACAGGAGAGTGGTGTCTAAGAGCTGAGGAGGATTAGAGGATCAAAAATAAGATGCTAGGCATTACAGATAACGCAAGATCTATTCTCAGGAGAGGGTAATTAGCTGCACACGGGGACAATTTGAGGAAAATCAGTGAGGAAGCAAGTCTGTGGAACAAACTTTGGGAGTAAACTACATAAAGTGGTTTTTAAAGGAATTGCTGTGCTGATAAATGAGTGATGCAGTTGTCAGATAGTTGATTTCCAGGAAAAGTTAACTAAATTTCCAAAGAAGAAGCCTTCTGTGAAATACCCAATGTTTTGCTTTAGCAGGGAATACCTACGCTGATTCTCATGAAGAAAATGCATTACAAATTAAAAGATTGGTGAGGCATGAAGACCCATGGAACTAAATTGTATAATCCTTTCCTCAGAATGCATATTCCAGAGAATCCAAGTAATATATGATGGCCCTGAATCACCATGGTGCTCAGCTCTGTGCACAAACATAAGAGCAGATCCAATGTCATCATTCCTGTGTCTGCTGGTTGTGCTGGTTTTGGCTGTTGGTTTTCTTCACAGAAGCTACTGTGGGGCTGTTTTGGATTTGTGCTGGAAACAGTGTTGACAGCACAGTGATGTTTTCATCATTTCTGAGCAGCGTTTACGCAGCATCTGCCTCTCACACCATCCCACCAGTGAGTAGGCTGAGATGGATGGGGATCTGGGAGGGGACACAGCCAGGACACCTCACTTCAGCGGACAACAGGGAGGTTCTTTTAAAGCTGGGGGAAAAATAAGGATCTCCATAATTTTGTGCTGAAATTCTCCAAGTTCTGCATCTCAGGTCACATATTGAGGAGATTAAGCATGGTTACTAACTCTAGTGCAGGCTTCCCTTTTGACAGTTTGAGACAAAGCCTACTGAATTTAGACATTCCCTTCCCTTATATTAAATGTCATATTCAAGTCCCCTTAGGGTTTTTAATGAGTCAGAATGTAGAAGATTAATTCATTATCCATTATAAGGAGCAACACAGAAACATGAAGGTCTGGTATGTGATGAATTCATTGATTTTAACAGCCTTAGAGGTTTCTTCCCCAGCAAAGTTCTAACTCCTCAAGAAAACAAAGAATTGTCTCTCGCATGCACATTTTTCTCTCACCCCAAATGAATAAGAATGCTTACATTTTTATTGCAATATCTCCATTCATATGACTTTCTTAATGAATGGCAATTGAGCACCTGCTTGTGGCTCGAAACATTGCTGAGATCCTTCAGTGAAATTATTGAGATGAATCACCATTGTCGATGCTTTCTGAATGAGACAAATCTCCAACTAATCTGCTAGCTGCAATCCAAATGTAATGGGCTCATGGATCATAAATCTTCTGCAGGGAAATATGCCTCCATTCTGTATCAGCCAATAAACAAAGGTGTCATATTTTCCACCGCCGTGCCTACGATGGAGGATAAAGGGGAGTGAGAAATTGGACAGAATAGAAAAGGCACTGTGCATGTTTGGATTCAAATTGGTTTCAGGAATGTGACTGTTATTTACATGTGACAGAAAAAATTAGGCACAGCACATGCATTATGCAAACTCTTCAAGTCAATGTTCTAATGTGCTTAGATCACATTCTGGAAATTATCTCAGTTATGAATATCGGTCCCAGAAAACCGTAATACAATGGTCATAAATGCATCTTAACTGGAAATATGGAGGAAGCAGTAAATATCTTCTTGGGCCATAATAAGCTAATGGTGTCAGTGTGAGTGAAGAATTGTAGCCAGAGACCAGACAAATTGAGCCTCATCATGCTCTAAATGTCCTTGGAGCAACAAATAAATTGTGTTTAACTGCTCTTTAGTCCAAAGTCATAAACATTAGTTGGACACATTAAATGGATGAGGAACACCAGAGGCAAAGAGCTGTGGCTGTTTTCTCTGAATATTGGTTTTGTTCCATGGTTTTTTTATACCAATGTGCCTTCTTTCCCTAACACAATTCCAGAAAACTGTTTGGTCCATGATATATTTTGTGATGTGGTCCTAAATTCCTTTTCTGAATGCTGGATGACTTCAAATTCTCCAGAGGGCTTACATTTATCTTTCTTTCACAAATTGTGCCTGTAGGGAGTCAGTAGAGGAAATCAAATATCTGTGCAAGAGCTAAAGCAGTGGGTAGTGTCTGTGGTGGAAGCAAAAGCCAAGAATTTAGAAAGGGTTCACAGTTTGTGTATAGGAACCAGGAAGAGCTGGAGCTGTGAGAGCTTCTGGACAGAGCTTGAGGATGAGCAACACAAGCTTGTAGTCCAAATCCTGACTAAATATCTGCAAGGAACAACGTGTAACTTCTGAAGCTCATGTGTAACTTCTGAAGCTTGTGTCTAATTAAATTTAAAGTTGAAAATGGATGTTTTGCTAAGGTTGTAAAATAATTTCTAATATCTGGAAGACATTTTAAGAGATAGTTGCAGTAAAGAACATGAGAGTTTGTGTGTATGCAAGAATGATAAAATAAAATACCTCCTTTAATTCTGAACTGCTTTTGCGGGTGGATACAAGTCTTTCAAACCTATATATATATATATATATATATATGTATATGTATATGTATATGTATATGTATATGCATAATCTTCAAGGTTAATTGTTGGTTTCTCTCTAGTTATTGATCAACACAGCTGCAAAATGAAAAATGTGAAATGTGAGGAATTAAAGTAGAAACAAATATTCTTGCTTGTTTTCTATTAATTTGGAGACTACCACAAAGCAATGCTAATGGTATAATTTTCAGTGAAAATTACATGCTATTGGAGATAAAGCCAATTAGATTGCTGCATACTTTTAAATTATGTGAATGCTTTCCAAACATTTTCATTACATCTTGAAAACAATGAAGCAAATAATAGATGCTTCCCCTTTTAATTGTGTATTATCATTGAGCTCCCAGAAACATAATAATATTTCCAGAATTTCCAAATACTCTCAGCCACAAATTGTGATTTTTGGGGTTGTCATGTGCAGAGTCAGACGATGGCCTTGATGATCCTTAAAGCTCCGTTCTGACCCAGGATATCCTATGATTCTATGAAGATTCATGGTGCCACTAGCTGCAGACAGCTGCCACTTGTGTGATGTTCCAGATCACCCCATGTGGGTGATTCCAGTTCTCTTTCCATTTAAAAGAGAACTGGAATCATCTTTGATACTGCCTTAAAGGATGACCATGAAGAGAATTAATCAAAGTGAGAAGGGAGCGAACTGTACAAAATCTCTCCACATATAAAGAAAAAGGAAAAAGAAAATGAGGAAAGGTTAAAATCCTTTTAACAGTTTTTTGCATTATAGATCTTTTCACCTTTTTATGTTTTTCTTTTCCATCTTCTTTTCTGCTACTGTAATTAAGAGCTAAAAATATTTCTTGAGATGCTGTTTCCATGGAAGTTGTAGTACCTTGAAATGCCTCTTGGTCACAGCGCACTGTCTAATGACTAAAGAGAGAACTAAACTTTGGTTTACATCTTACCTGGAATCTTTTCACTTGCATAGAGGCAGAGAACCTGCATGAGGCCAGGGAAGAGGGAAGAAGTGAAAGCTTTGGGTTCTTATATTTCACCCACCTGTGTCATTTTGATGGAAGGGGTTGGCCATGCAATAGCCAGGGTGATGCTGGGTAGGTTGTTTTTGTTAAATCTCCTCCCAGATTAGTGGAGCTGTGCACAGAAAAAAACATGTCCTGTTCCTTTCCCTTGAACAGTGCATCACCCAGTGAACCCTACTCACAGCTAAGTACAAGATATGAATTTAGAGAAGAAAATCCTCCTTTTAGTCCTCACAGCAGGTATTGCTAATAAAATTTTACTTAGTGGAGGCAACCCAGCACCAATGTTCTGATAATTAAAACCCAAAAAGATAGCTAGTGACTGGGGGCAGGGTGGGAGAGAGGGTGCAGGAATTTAGTAAGGCTTAACAGAGAACAGGGAATGGCCAGTAAATATCATTTATCATAATTACAGGCTATGTTAGACCACAATTTGCTCAGCCTGACACTATCCAGAGCTGGGTTTCAAAAGAGGGGAAGTCACATATATCAAGTGAACCTCATTAATGCAAATAACAGGTACAGAGGAAGAATATCTCTTGACAAAGCAGCAAAAGGCACATGGTCACATGCAAGGATGTGAAAGGTCTGAAGATTACGAAGAATGAATAACAATATTCCTTCTGCATTACCTGCCTGTACCTTCTGTCTAACTGAACCACTGTTCTCTTGTATGTAGGGGGATAAATTCCAAGTGCAAGCTTGCTGAAATGGATTTGCATTCTGAGCTGTGGGATTAATTTAATCTGTCTTTATGGAGTATATCAGTGCTCTTAAATTGATATTTAAATGGTAGGGACCCTACCAACAGATCTTTCCATAGTGATCACTGCAAGGTATTTAAAGAAGAAAACATGAAATGGGAATCTTTATCTGCTATTATTACAGTTGCCTTAGTCATTATGTAGGGAGAGTGGAATTACATGCATTGAATTATGATTTTGAGGATTAAACCAAGCTGGAGGCCTCTATTCTGACACACAGCTGAGCACCCACATTCATCAGTTGAAGATAAAGGCTGAACCAGCCCAGAATCCAGCAGAGACTGCTGAGAATTAGGTCCCAGAGGGAGATCGTCTCACAGATAGCAGTGAGACTCTTGTGAGCTTCCCACTCACAGTGCATCCTCACTGGCAAATCCTATGTGGGAACAGTGGTTTTGGCTCTGCTCTTCCCCCAGCAGGCTTCTCTGTCATTGCAGAGAATAAAACCAATTAGCCTGAGACAAATGCCCCAGCAGACAGCACATGGTGATAGTGGTTCTCATTGTGCTGTGCTGAACAACAAAACAACTTTATTAACAGGGGTTTACTTTTTAAAGCTACCTCAAAGGGCTGCTTTCTCATGTTATTATATGCATTGTGTTTGTCAACAGAACAATGAATAAATGTTGGAGATAGCTTTCTGATTCTGGTCTCTTTATGTTGTTTAAAATGTTTGAGCTTTGCTCTCTTTAATCTGACCGACATTTATAGATGTTCTAAAAACCAGAAGATGGGTCTATCATATTACAGCCTGTTTACTAAAGGGAAACAGCCCAAAAGTGATGATTTAGATACAACTTACCCTAAAAATACACATTTTTATTTTACTCTGTAAAAATACATCGGGGAATTTATGAGTATGTATGTGAATATACACATTTTTATAATACTCTGTAAATAAATAAGTAAATAAAAGAAATAAAAATACAAATTTTATTTTACTCTGTAAAAATACATAGGGAATATAAGAGTTGTAGCTGTTTGTTTGAATTTTGCATAGCAACTTTTAATCACAATGTTGAAGACCTAACACTGCTCTGTTTTTTTTCCTAAAGTTTTTTTTTTTTGTTTGTTTTTTTTTTGTTGTTTTGTTTTTTTTTTGTGGTGGTTTTTTAAGCCAATGGAAAGGAAACAGAATCCAAACTATGAAATAAATTTGTGGTGATGGGGCAGGTCCAGCATGAAGCCAGTGTGTCCATGCAGAACTTGTGGTGCAGATGAACAGGTGAGGTTGCCCATGGACTTTAAGGACTGCCAGTGCGCACAGTGCTGACTGTTCTCTCCAAAGAAGAATCATCTCACAATCAAGGACAAGAATATATTTCAGTGAAACTCAGACCCATAAACAAACTCCATCAAGCAGCACCTAGCACCTGGTCAATGCATACCCTTCTAAAAGGGTGTGTCAGGATGTAATTGTTGCTATACATTAGTCCCACTCTCTATAAGTACTTCTATCAAATCTGTATTAACAAAGAGGGAAGGGAAATTCCCAAATGCCATACATGACAATCCTTTCTTCACTCTGTCTCCATCGGTCTTGTTAATGATCCTTGCTGAAAGAAATGTGGCATTGTATTTTTTCCCTGTGGGTGAAACCAACATTGGCAATTAATGTTGTTAATTTGTAGTGGATTTTCAGTTCTCGCTATGCTTTCTTTGGGCTTACTTGTGTTTCAGGGAAAGCAGGATGTGGAGTTTATTTTGTTGATACAGAGCAGTGAAAAAAGACAACTTCTGCAGCAGTATTTCATGGAACACTCTAGCATTGCCTGGTGGGACTGTGGTTGGAAGGGTTTGAGGGATGTTTCCACGCTCTCAGAAAATTATGATTCTTTATGTTCTGGGTAATTTTGTCTCACAGAGGATGAAATTATACCAATATTGTTTTCTCTTTAGATAACCAAAATGAGTCAAACCATTGATTAACATCTCAAGCTAGGTGCTCAAGTAAGTTAGCAATAGAATGTAGATAACAGCCAGAGATTAGCATTGCTCCTAGAAAACTGTAGGGATTGCAAACAGAGCTCAAAATAATTGCTCTTTGTTCAGATCCTGACATGTTTTGTGAGATGCAGAAAGCTGTACCCAATCTTGCTTCTCAGGGAGGGCCATCTGTGTCCCTTTCCAGGCAGGGATGTTGCAGTAATGAACAGATTTGTAGTGTGCTATTACAAAGTGCTCAGCATGAACAATATCTGACTGCTTCTGCTTGCAGTTATTTTTTAAAATTGACCTGGAAGATGACATTCTTGATGGCGTAATCTGAATTTGCTCCAAGCTTTGGTCACATGAGAGTCAATGAAGTAATCCTGCTCTAGGCAGTGTTAGATGTCTCCTGATTGTGAGCGGGGCCATGCCATCACATGCCTCACAGCTGCTCAGCACCGTGGGCACACTGGTGACCCTGCTGTCACGTGGAAGAAGCTGGCCACCCACTGTCCCACAGGGCAGGAGCTTGATGGAGGTCATGGACGGTGAAAGAAGGGCTGGGTGTGAGTTGTGGTTTGTGAGATGAGGTGTGAGATGTGAGATGTGTCATGTGAACTTGGTGTGAGAGGTGAGGAATCAGCTGGAGAACATGAAGTTCTGCCTGGGGATGGATGAGGAGCCAACAGACAACTTAAGGGATAGGATTAAACAGAAGATGTGTAAATGTGACTTTATGGTGAATGTTGCCTGTAGGCCACCTGACAGGAAGAACAAGCGGATGAGGTTTTCTAAAGGCAGGCAAAACATAAATTCAGTGAAGGCAGGAAGTATGAAGTTTGAATAACTAGGACAAAATAAGGAAGATGTATGGTACTTCCATCAGAAGCAAAGCACCAGCTGCTGTGTGCTCACACATCTTGGAAATAAGATAGCTGGTTATGAATTCTGGGCTCCAAGATGAAGAATGTATTTAGTTAAAAAAGACATGCAGGACACAGGCACATTGTAGAGCAAGAGGCTGCATGACACATCAGGTTTAGTACCCAGTCAGCTTCTGTGGAATGGAATAACGTTCTCATTTCTAAATGAGAAATGGATAATCCAGGTAGATTTCCAGTCTGGTGGGGAAAGGTGCGCTTTATCCCCCCACAGCCTTCCCCTCTTCCCTGCTTAATTACAGGCACCTACTTGAATGCACACAGATGTTACAGCTCCTCCAAGAAAAGGTGCAAACACAACCTGAATTCCATCCTTCTATGACTGGCCCAGCCGCTGAGGCTGAGGTTTAAAGAAGAAATTCATTGTGGTGCACATGAATGTCAGTGAAAAATTCAACATCATTGAGAACAGGATTTTCTTAAGGGTCTGCTGAGGACCAGATGCTCTTTATAATCTGTGTTTATAATTACAGAAAAATTACAATCAGGAAGGAAGTTTAAGAATGCCCCTAAATCAAAAGCAGGCATTGCTATCCAATACCAAATTCAGTGACACTAAAGCCCCTCTGCTGATGTACAAAGGTGGCATGGAAATGATACATGAATTCTGCCTGTAGACAAATAACATATTTTATGGATTACAGTACAAGACTTTGCAAGAAGGATTTTTTTCCTGAGGGAAAAAAAAGGGGACAAAGTGCATACAACTTTAACTGTGTATTGTCTGTATCATAGTAAAGATATATCTCTGCAGAAAAATATGCAGAAGGTTCAAACTATATCAGATTTTTCTGTAAACCTTTTGCTATTTTTATAGTATCCATTCATTTATAGAACTACCTATCTTGAAAACTACCTATCTTGTATAACACAATGCTATACAAGATTAAATGGTTGCTGAGCTCACCATACAATGGAAGAAGTCTTCTAGTAGCCAGAGAGTTCTGGATAAGACTGAAATAAAACATTGATAAAGTGTTAAGATGTCTATATTAGGATGTCTTTGATTATTCCTCAAAGGACAGGAATACACATTGCATTTTCCATGGAAATCAAGCATAGGATCACTCTGTCACTCTAAAACGTCATCTGAAGAACTTTCCTAAACTCAGCAGATTTGCAAACGCAGTAAATTCAAAGTCCTTTTGTATTTTTAAAAATTTTGTTCCAAATCTTATCTTGTTATGAGCATCACTGACGCTTGGAATCATTCTGCATTATTAATAATGTAGTCTAGGAATCTGAATAGATCACACAAAGCTCCTATTCAGTGTATAAGTGCCTCAATAGCATTGTTAATTAAAATGAATATATTTTTATTTTTATGAGGAAAATGGCCATATTTTTGTAATTAATTATTCTTGCCATGAACAAGCCATTAATGTAAAACAGGATGCAAACTGCCTAAGTAAATACTCAAGTATGTACATACACAAATAGGTGTTTGATGACACAGTGCTAGACAATCTTCCTTGGTACTTAGTAAGGAAATTATTGTCAAAGCAACTTTGTTTTTTCATTCTCACTTTCCCACCTTGGTATGTGGCTCAAAGTTTGAGAATGTATTGATCTTTGCTGAGAGAACATTTAAATTGTTTAAATCAAATAACGTGTCTTACAAGATCTGAAGCTTGCCCTCAGCTTTCATGGCATCTCTGGTAAACTTGACATCCTGATTTTTGGGACTCTTTCAGAGAAACTTCAGCTTCCCTGGGGAAAGATGCAGAATCAAAGTTTGGTTCCAGCTGTCATGTAGCTTATTGAAAACCAGGAATTTATTTCAGTGCAAAAATAAAGTAAACTAAATCAGAGTCAGGCCTCAAGTGTTTCCCTTGGTGGAAAAGGAGGCACCAGGAGACAAGGTAACTTGCACTTTCTTCAGGAAAGAATCTGTAAGGGTCTGAAATTTTGGCTGGGATAGCATTAATGCTCTTTACAGCAGCTAGTATGGGTCTATGTGTTGATTTGTGATGGAAACATGTGGCTTCCTTGTTCATGGAAAGAAGTAAATTAATTCCTTGTCTTTCTTTGCTTGCATGCATGGCTTCTGCTGTACTCATTAAACTGTCTTATCTCAATACAAAAGTTTTCTCACTTTTTCTCTTCTAATTTTCTCCCCTATCCCAGTGCAGGGGGAAGAGGAAAGAACAAACAGCTGTGTGGTCCTCAGTTCCTGGCTGGGCTTAAACCATGACACAGAGCAAAGCAAACTTTCAGCTTGTACTACTGGAGTTAAGGATCAGATCCATTCATTAAATAACAATCCAGTTACAGGACAGCAATTAAATACTCTGTGGCTTTAGGCTGGAGCTATATGAAAATTTTCACATGGAAATAGCCTCTTCAGAAATTTGGTCCTTACCAAAAAATGGATGGAAAATTCAGCTTCTGAAGTTGCCCAAGAGATTTTTGGCCTCCATTTCTTTTTGAATAAATGCAAAGAAGATTTTACTAACCAGGTTAGATCTTGATCTTTCATTCTTCAGGCTTGTTCAACAAAATGTCCTGGTTTGAAAGTGGGAACTTTGTCTGGCAATGGAAATTCAGAAGATGAAAAGGCAACATCCCTGTTTTTCAATGAATGCTGATTTCAGGCTATCTGAATTATATCTTTCAATGTTTTCCATCCCTGATTTCTACAACTGTGTGAAAACTGTCATGAATTTATTTCAGTGCTCAGACAAGATTTAGTTAAATAAACTACCCAGCTTTGAGCACTGCCTTGCAGAACTAAAGGTGAAATCAATAGGGATTTAAAGCTCTCTAGCAGTGTGATGAAATTTAGGAATTCTCCTCAGTTGAAGATAAGATATTTTACATTTCTCCTTGGGGAGCTTGTTAGCATTAATTTTTCTGTATTAAAAGCTTGTTAGCATTAAGAAATTTTGATAGTATTAAATGTACTTAATGTACTGAAAGTTCCCTCACATGGAAAATAGCAGAAACCTTATTTTGCACTATAACCTGCAGCTCTTTTTCCAGTAGCATATGATGTAAAGTGATATACACAGTATAAGATGACCAGATTTTAATCATTAAATATGTGGGATTTCCCACCTGTGCACAGAGCAAGGTGGGGGTATTGCAGGGGATGTGAAGAATGTAATTACAAGAGGTACAGAGGACCAATTGTGATGGCAAAATATACCAGAATACACACCTGAAGGGTTGCAGGGAACTCCTGTTTTCATTGTGTGTTCAGCCCAGCACATTTCATTGTGTGTCCAGCACATCTGTCTTTCACTTGCTTACCCCTGGCAAACCAAAAATAATTGCTTAGATCTGGGGGTCCTTTTTATAATGCAACGCAAGTATATTTTCTGTCATCTCTGTGGGTGCCCTATGGCACCAAGTTAAACTCTGCCTTTCAGTGGGTCTGAGGAGGGCTCAGGAAGGTCTCATGTTCTGGCTGGGTATTTCAGTATTCACTTTTGTATTTCAGAAATGTTTTTTTTCTCCACTGTGTCTGTGCCAAATGGCACTCTCAAAATTTCACTGCTTAGTCCAGGATTGATTTCACACTAGAATCATTGTCTGCTGATTAAATCCATCCATCTTCAGAGAGAACAGAAAAGCTCAGATGAGTTCAGGCCCTAGACAGAAAGAAGCCGTGGCCTGCCTCAAGATTGTAAATTCAAAACTCCTTCATTCTTTTTGAGGGATACTGTGACAGGTTAACTCTGCCAGATGTTTGCACTCTGGGAGGCCAGAGCTGAAGTCACAGTCAGCAGTGAGAAGCAAATCACTTTCACATCTTTCCCCACATTAGGCCATTAAACCAAGGTGCTTTTTCCTGGGTTTGAAGTTATTAATGCATGCAGATGGGTCTGTGGGAAGGAATGGCCAAACAGCTGCTGGGAGACTCCTGATCAGTGGAGCGAAGAGGACCCCAGACAAAGCTCTGTGGGGTTTTATCAGTGAGGATGGTGTGTCACAGTCCCTGTTTTTAGGGAGACCTGATTACATTTTGTCTAATTATGCTAATAGCCTAAACTAATGCACATAGATGAAAGTTTTTTTTTTCTGCAAGAATCTACCTCAGACAAAGAAAACAAGGTGTTTTCTATTCTAAATGCCGACAGATCAAATCTTCTGTGTTCCTTCTCAGACACTTGTTAGCACAACAGAAAACCTAGAATTCCCCAGCACATGGAAGCAAGGTCTACACACATAATAGGTCCCACCAGCTCACCCTATGACACATCTGAAGCAAGAAATACAAATAAAAATCAAATACCTATAAGGGCCTGTGGGTTGACACTTTTGTTGCTATTTCTTTAATGGAAGCATCAATTTAACAATAGTCCCAAGTAGAAAATCAGCAATTTACCAAAAGTGTATATCCTCTTGCATGGAAAAGAAAGACTTTTGAGGACAGCAGAAAGCCTACAGCTCCAGGTAGAGACAATTAAAAATCTGAAAACCAGAATTGTCTTTAATGTCTTTTTCTCTTTCTACAAATAAGGCAAATAACACAGGCATCTATTTCCTACATTCCTGGGCCAAAGATTAGGGGATTTTTCTTACATCTTCCAGATGAGAAGAATAATCTGCTAAACCTATAACCTTTGGGAATGAGTTATTGTTGCTGTCCATTTGATATATCTATGCAGAAATGTTATATTCAGAATATAACACAACTGGATCCAATTGTCCAAGGCATTAATACACAAACAAGGGAAAGCCAAGGACTCTGGAGGAGAAAACAGTTAATTTTCCATGCATCAGCTTTTGCTCAGTAAAAAATGTAATAGATATTGTTTAAAATCTGGCAGTTTTAAAGATCTTACAATATCTGATCTTATAGGAGAAATCAATTATAAAAACTCAATTTAAGGAAGTAATTATTAAAACTCTACTTACCATAAGGTAATTCATTACAAGTGTATCTCCCCCCTTTGCCTGTAATTATAGCTAATGATCAGGGACAGAATGGCTGATAATGTACTTTCTGTCCTTTCTCTTTTTGGACTATATCCACTAGGAAAGAAATTTTATTTTACTTTAAAAGATGATTTGGTGACAATGGATTAAACGTCAATTCCCATTTCCAGATATGTTTTGTCTCCTTTCTATTTAATTTTCAGGAAATTTTGTTATGGGATTTGTGAGAAAGCTGAAATACCCCATTTTAACTCCTTCACATCCCTTTCTTTAATGAGCTAACTATTAATAATTTCCTTTCTCTTTCACTCTGACAGCAGTTCCCCAAAGTTAATTCTTTTGTGATTTCGCCCTGAATTTGGTGACAACTTCAAAAACATCTGGAGAGCTCCAGGTTTCTGCTTGATGAGACTTATGATTAAACTGGGTGGGCAAGATAGTTTTCTTAGTGACATGAGAGCAACTGTGTCCCCTCTTCATGGCATGGCCTTTTCTTGTATAGGAGAGGGCTAGTTGAAAATCCACTTATCTCCACTGGGAGGCTTTTGTGTTTCTTGGCTAAAAAGTTATTTAAAAATTTATTTCTGCAGTTATTTCTTACAGTTAGGTAGCCTGTCTTGTCCTACACTGAGTGGGTTCTGTAGGACAAGTTTTCTGTACAAATGTTAGCTAGACAAGGCAGGCTGGAGAGATATCAATATGCAATGCTTACCTTTGTTTTCCCAAACATAACACACTGCAAATGCAAGACTTGTGGCATATTTCAAAACAAGCAAGTTGAAAAAACACACACAAGTAAATGTGAGCTCTTTTGATTGGCTCCTCTTTGTTAAGATAAAATTTTGGCATTTTTATACCTCTGCAAAGTAACGCAACATACATTTTCCCCCTTTTTTAAAATCAGACCTGAGACTCTCATGTAAACATCTGATCTCAGTAGAAACAAACAAGCAAACAAGCAAACACAATCTGCTGAAAAAGACAGAGCTGACAATACCAGGTACTGTAAACCTTAAGAACAAGGAAAATTCAACCCCCTTGACCTTAATATACTCTCTCCTTTTGAACACGGTGTGTGTGCACCAACACACACAAATTTGTGTGAGGAAATGTGTTCAGGTGCTTGAACAACTGCAGTATTTGTCTTACAAGTATGCAGGCTGCAGTCTGAAAGCTGAGGAATGTCATCATGTGGGTCAAGCTGAAGTTTACCTGCTCTTGCATATTTGGTGAGTGGGGATGATGAAGAAGACAGAAATTAGTTACCTCCAGACACAAAATGTGCTGCCGCTTCAGACAGAGGCATAAAATTGCCAAGCACAGGAAATGCATACATCAAAACAGAGCCCCAGAAGGCCTTTGTGGAAGTCAAAGGTTCCCTTGGACTGTGAAGCCTTGAGTTTTGATCAGTTCTTGTGAGGAGGAGAGCTCCAGGGGCTAAACACACTGCTGGGAGTAGGATGGGAGCAGTGGGTGGGAACAGAGAACACTTTCGGCTCCAAAGGGAGCCAGGAGTGCTTGTGCAATCAGCATGTCATGGGTTAGGGTCTCAGAGGAGCTCTGGAAAGCCACCTCTGGACTGCAAATGCTAAAGACTCAGGGAAAGGGAGATCTCAGCCCAAAAGTTCAGCAGAGGAGGGGGGAAGATGACAGGAAATATGTTCCTGCAATGGTCTCTTTGACTCACAGCAGTTTTGCGTATGCAAAATTTCTTTTTCTCCTCTCTCTCCTGCCTCCACTGTGCTATTTTCAGGGTCCCCGGGATGAAGCAAGGAAATTATTGAATCTGACTCCATGTTCTTAGAAGACTAATTTATTACTTTATAATCTATGTTATATTATATTAAAGAATGTGATGCTAAACTATACTAAAGAATAGAGAAAGGATACAGCCAGAAGGCTAAACGATAATAATGAAAAACTCGTGAGTCCTTCCAGAGTCCTGACACAGCTAGACTGTGATTGGTCATTAAGTCAAAACAATTCACATGAAACCAATGAAACAACCACCTGTTGGATAAACAGTCTCCAAACCACATTCCAAAGCAGCAAAACACAGGAGAAGCAAATGAGATAATATTGTTTTCCTTTTTCTCTGAGGCTTCTCATCTTCCCAGGAGAAAATCCTGCCCAAAGAGGATTTTTCAGAAAATATGATGGTAACACTCCACCTCAAAGCACAGAGCAATTCAACATGTATTTGTAGCTTCCTTCAAGTACAAAAACCAGTTCAAATTTTCTTCTGTGACCTTCTATTTTCTAAGTGAAGAGGAGAGAATGCAGGGAGATTCTTCTTTCCACCAAAACTACATTTTTTGCTTCAAAAAGAAAAGTGTCAGAAAGGAACAAAGTAATGGATTTTCCCCCAACATATTGAATATTCTAAATTGGTTTTAATTTATGGACAAACTTTTCTTGTTTTAACTTTGCATTGCCCTTCCACATTGACAAAACATAGCCAGCCTCAGGTTAAAATGGCCAAAGAGCTCAAGGCTTGATCAGTTCATCTCCAGATACTGACAATGTCAGATTAATTATCTTCAAACTAATAGATGAAATGAGTTCAATAACATTTACTGTACCATTCAGGCATTACTCATTCTTCATCAATCTCTCCTTGCCACCTGAATTGCAATTGCTGCTTGGCTAATAAATGAAGAAGTTGCTCCTATTAAATGAATTAACTTTTCAGGTACTTATTAAAGTGACAAATTACTAGCTTGGAAGATAATGAATCTACCTGAAATATTAAAGAAGGAAAAGATTGATTTCCAGCTGTTCTTTGAATCTACATTTACCTTTAGAGTGGGCAAACACTGTAGATCAGTCAGGAGAGCAACAGGAGGTGTTGAAAATATTTTTGGATGACATTGGCAAGAGACAGCACAATAGATGACAAAAGGAGGTTAATGTTAAGTGTTAAAAAAGTGAGTTTTTTGAAAAACAAGGGAATATGGCTACACTAAGCTCACCTAGTACCCTTCTGCAACATATGGAGAAACACTGTCATTAAAACCAATCCTGCATCTGCTGTCAAATGGGCTCGAGAAGCCCTTGGAGATGCCTGGAGTACTAAGGATGTTTAGCTGGACTATCATTTTCCTCTAGGACCTCATTATTTATTGCATCTATTACTGTTAAATGTACTGCAAAAGCACTGATGGCCCCAGGCAAATGCTGTGTTGAATTACTTTGGTTGATAATTCCTTTCTGAAAAGCCCTGCAAACTAAACAGATAACTCAGGCAGAGAAGTGCTATCATTCCCTATATTACAGAGGAGAGGACAGCTGCTCAGGGTGCCAAAGATATTAATTCAAAAGAATCAAAGTTCCACCTGGAAATTTTATATCACTCATTGAAGGCCATTCCAAAAATCAAAGAAGATCATATCTCCTTTGTTCATTTAATTATTTAGTTTTTCTCTCTGTCCCTTGGATTATCAGTTACAATTATCAGTTTTTGCTGCTACCAGGATCTTTCCCTTGGGCAGCAGCATTGAGGATTTTCCTTGCAACCTGCTGTTAGTGAGTCCCATTGGGTGATGCAGCAGCTCAATACAAGAGAAGCCTCAGTTTTTTTGCTCTTCTTTCACGTATCTTCGGCTGCATGTCCAACAGAGGGTAACAAAGGTGGTGAGGGGCCTGGAGCACCTCTCTTATGAGGAACAACTGCAGGAACTGAGCCTGTTCAGCTTTGAGAAGAGGCAGCTGAGAGGGGACCCCATCAATGTCCATAAATAGCTGAAGGGAGGTGTCAGGACTATGGAGCCAGGCTCTGCTCATTAGTGCCAAACAACAGCATGAGGGGCAGTGGCAGAAAATGGAGCACAGAAGTTCCACTTGAACATGAGGAAGAACACCTTTAACGTGCAGGTGACTGAGCCCTGGAACAGGTTGCTCAGAAAGGCTGCAGTTTCCCTCACTGGAAATATTCAAAAGCTGCCTGAACACAATCCTGAGTAAGGTGTTCTAGGGGACCTTGCTTGAACAGGATGGCTGGACTGGGTGACCTCCATGGAAGTGGTCCCTTCCGACCTTACCCATTCTGTGATTTGGTGGTTATGAGTTGAAGATTGATTGTTTTTATGTTTAGTTAGAGAAGAGAGAGTCAGGTGTAAGTAACAGAATGGCCTTCAAGGAGTGCCATGAAGTCATTGCAGGCACTGTAGAAAAATTTGAAACAGAAATGTATCTTTTAGACCACAATCCATGTGAAATGTGAGTAGCCAGCATACAGATGTGTATTTCAATGCCATTACCAAGCTGTAACACTGCATCTATAGCTTCTTATATAAATAATGGCATAGTTAATTGCTAAAATATGGCACCCCTAATGCTTATAAGACTATCAAAGTTGGGCTTAATAACATGCAAGGGCTACTTACCTATACCAGGTACTGTAAAATTCTCAGAGATTTAGTTTTTATGAGTTATCAGCTGGAGGTATCCAAGAATTGTCTGGATATAATCGTCTGCCATGTGCTCCAGGATGACCCTGCTTGAGCAGGGAGGTTGGAGCAGATGACCCACAGTGGTCCCTTCCAACCTGACCCCTTCTGTGGCTCTGTGATTTCTACCACAAAAACCCTACTATTTTGCAAATTGATTTGACTTAGAGAAATAAGCAGCAGAAGAAGAGGATCCTTTAAGAAACAGGGATTCTGCCCTTGAAGACAGGGAATGCGGATGAGCTTCAGCACTGAATGATGATTTATAAGCAGGACTATTGAAAAAAAATTGCTGTGTCATGCCAACCTCCCTACCCCCGCTTTGCTATGCTGGTGTATGTCCAGCCTGTCTCCCTAGATCCATAGGGACTTTTGGCTCTTGCCTAATAGGACTGATGAGGATGTATCCCCTACATCCTGTCAGTGCAGGCATTGACATTCCACTGCAAACCTCAAATAGCTGTAAATATATGGAGAAAGCTCTTATCTCTGTCACACATGACAGTCTGAAAGTTGCCTTGGCTGCATCTGTACTTAAGTCACAGAACAGCTCTGACAACCAAACATTAGAGATTCTGCAAGATGCCTACGAGAGGTATTTCAGCATTTTACTGAAATGGGGTGTATGTCTCAGTGATGAGATGTGGTAGGACAGCAGACCTTGCAGTGATAAATGCCAGCCTGTGCCTGGATACAGGCAAGCATCTTGCCTTTTCTCTCTTGCCTCTTCCCACTGGATTCAGACCAGTAAGGGTGTTTAAAATGTAACAATGTCCAATTCACATTTTCACATGGAAAAACTTTTCTGTTCAAAGGGAGTAATAAATAACACAGAAGTGAGGCAGAGGCACAGACTTCAGAGACTAACAGAGACCCAGAGGCACATGCATGTTGGGTAGGTTATAGCAGAGACAATGGCAAAGACCCGAACTCTCAGGTCACAAATTGATCACTTGGAAACTGCCAAGAAGGGGATAATGGGATGGATTTGAGGATTTTTTACATTTGAGGGAGGGCCTGTAAGTGTTTCCCCTGTCTCTGTGTGGATCTCTGGAATACTTGCTATTGGTTAAACCTGCAAACTGGGAAACAACAGCCATATCCATCAGCCTGGGGCAGAAGGGAGTGCTGGCTCTTCAGCCACACAAGGCTGGTGTCCAGAAGCTGGGCAAAACAAATCCCTGAGTCCTGGTGTGCCTACTAGAGGTAGTGACCTCATCCCATAATGTTGCCTGGGAGAAGGCTGCTTCCTTGACATAGAGTCTATCCAGCCATCCTTCCTCCAGTGGGATTAGAGAATTCCCAGGCAGACAAAAACATATGGCTTTTAAATGCTATGGCCATATCCTCCTATGGAGAGCATTTTTCCCCCTCTGACACCTCCAGTGACAGCTACACAAGCATCTCTGCAGAACCCCATGCTCACTGCCTCTTCTGAGGTCTCTGTGCAAGCGTTTAGTTCTGCAAGTCATCTGTTGGAAACTGAGCTCACTGGGGGAAAAGATCATGTAAGCTTTGCAGCCTGGCAAACCTCTGGGTAGAAATTGCCTTTTAGTCTGTGTTTTCACAGTATCTGGTGAAATACTGTCTCAGGCTTGGTTGCTGTGACAGAACAAATGTAGTGGATGACAACACTCACTGAGCAGTGAAACAGGTACACAAAATTGTCATCTCCCCAGCATATTTATTTATTCTATGATGCTTTTGTTATCTGTGAGATGTCCTTTTCTTTCCCTTCTCGCTCACTGAAGTTATCAACAGCTTTGATTTTTGGGTCATTTATTGACTTTCCAGAACAGAAAAAGATAAGCAGAGAAGCTTGAACAGCATTGAAATGAGAATAGGGGCTCCTTCTTTTTGTCCCTGAAAAAAACAAATGTAATTGGTGGAGTTGAGAAATTAAGCTTAGGATGCAGATGAATCAACAAGAGCTAAAAATAAAATGTTCTTTGCTATTTGCATTATTGACACTGAGATCTAAATACATAACCTCTAGGGAAATGCCAATAAATCTAGTCGTATCTTAATAGATACAACCCAAAAATAAATCACCTGAAGAGAAGGCATTTCTCTCCTAAACCCAGCACTGGTGTGATTCACACTGCCCTTACCATGAGAAGAATCCCCATATATAATGATCTTCTTAGAAGTTCATATTCACTAAAAAGCATTTGCTGAATTATGGTGCCCTCCTGTTTCCAGAAGGACAGACTGGATCACACCTCAGACTTGTTCTTGATCATCCTTAATTTAATATTTTTCACACCTGGAGATTTTTTCCCTCTCTCCTTACTGAAGTTCAGGGGCTGTTATGCAGATAGTGAAGGTTAGAGAGTCTAGAGTTCTTTAAGCTTTCATTTAACATTACAGTCTATCAGCACAATTTCCCTTGCTTCATTGAGAAGTTAATCTGATTGGACATTGCTTACCTTTATTATTTTTACCAGAGCTTCTTCTCTGCAATATGCTGCTGTGTTGGTGATAAAAGTGGTTTTTGCATGAGATACAGAACCTATGCCTTGAATACTATGGATTAAAGTTTTCATAGGTGCCTTCTGTATAGAAAAGGTTTCATAACTTGAGCTAGATTCACGGCATCCTGTCTGCATTTTAAATGCAGATCTAAGCTTGTATTTTGATCAGAGTGTTAATTAAGCACATCAAAATAAGTAAACATTAGGGCCTGTCATTTCAATATTAATATGCAATTAATTTCAAGTCAGCAGGATACTTAGGTATGTTTGCTTAAGGCAAAGGACTGGCAGTGTTTAGACTGGTTCCTTTGCCATTCCTGCAGAAAGGCAGGTGGTTGGAATTAGTTCACTGCCATGATCTTCTGGTACTATTTTATACAATTCATTAAAGAAAGGAAACATTTTTATCTTTGCATATGTAAGAGGTAAAAGCTGGTCATGTAGATGTGTCCTGTCAAGAGGGGCATCTCTGAATGTTTGTGTAAAGTAATATTTACATAAACGACTGATTCCTGTTTCCTTGGGTCTGAAATAAGGAACAATGTTTGCCATCTAACATGTACAGAGGGAGACAATATCTACTTTTCTATAGAATGAGTCCAGAAAACCAGCTCAGGTACTCTCTTGACATAGAGACAAAGTCCAATTAGATTAAGCCTTTGAGACTCTTCCAGGTTAAAGCTTCTGTTAAAATGTACATGATTATTGAGTTGTTTGGACAGATGTAAAGATTTTCTAGAAACACTTGGAAGATTTTCCATGGTGTTTATACATCTTGCATTTGCTTTTGATAACATAAACATCTCTCATACTCAGAAGAAAGCAGTGGTTGGGTGTCTCTACTTGACTGAAGAAAAAATTCAGTTTCGGTTACACAGATATGGATATCTCAAATATAGTTTAAAATAGTACTAGAAATCAGAACAGTCAAATTTTTCTGTGACAGCAAACCATAGGAAGCAGTTCAGTTTACATGATAGAGCAAGAGAATAGGGAACACTTGCACTAAATTAAAATGTCAATAGATTTTTTTTTCTCTTAGTGTTTGGAATAGGAAAAGAAAAAAAATAAATCACAATGTAATCTGAATTAATACTACACGAATAATAATCCATCAGATTTATTATCAGCTAAGTAAAAATGAAAATAAAATAAACTTCCCTGAGAAAAACAGATGAGAATGTACCAAAACAGAGAAGGCTAGGAGGAAGCAGAAAAACCCCAAGCACTCTTATTGGTATATGTAAATGGCTAATTGGGTGGCTAGCCTAGATTAGCTACCTTTTTTTTTTTTTTTTTTTTTTTTTTATTTGTGGAAATGGCACATTACCTTTCTACAGGAGTTTTTCCTCCAAACAGATTTTCTCTTCATCTAACTAAATGTCAGCCCCAAGGCTTGAAGGAACTCTCATTCAGAACCTGCCTGTTGGATCAGATCCTAAACTGTAAGTTATTACGCCCAAACAGACACAAAGCAGATCAGTCACCTCTCCTTTTGTACTGGTTTTGAAGCTGCTGGCAGCAGATATCAAGGAGTACCATGCTGGTGTGCTCTCTGTACAAGGTTTCTGGCTCAAAATGTGTTTGCTCATGCACAGGATTTTGGTGAAGAGAATGAGTGCATAGAAGTGCTTAGGATCAGTCTGCAAGGCAATAAAATGCACATCCCTCACGTGGAGATACTGAGTGAATAAATGCAGTACTCTGTGCCAAATGCTCCAAGAAATAATCTAAAGCAATCACAGTTACAGCAAATAACTCTGGCTCTGGGACATCTGCACCATCAGAGTAGTAACACTTGTGAGCACTTTGTTGAAGATGGAGATGTTAGAAAACGCTTCCAGTCCTTGATCTGATGGCTGAGTCCCATATGTCAAGGGTTAGTCCCTTTTCCCTGAACATCAAAGAAGGGCCTTGTGTCTTTGGGAAAGACACAACAGTTTATTCCCTGACAGAGGATGCCAGCCTGGGAGATTGCTCATTTTATTCCACATTCCTTGCTGCTGGATTTCATACACAGAACACAGACAAGGCACAGACCAGGGCTGGTTGGCATTATGCACTCTACCTGTCCCCTTCTCCAGGAGTAGGTTGTGAAACCACCTTCCACTGTTCTGGAGACAGCTCTCCTAGGCTTTCCAGAGGGTTCCACCACCTGGCTGAGACCTTTGGCCTTTTTTCTTGAAGTATTTTTTGCCTCCGGCAGATGAAAGCAATTCCCTGTTTCCGGAACCGACAAGAGTCTGCTCTAAAATGAAGGATTTGCTCTGAGCTTGAAGCTGCTAGATAGGCTCCAAATTATTGGTTTTTTTTAAAAACCCACACTGAAAACCTGTGCTTTTACATCACTGGTAGAAAAATAGCAGTGTTCTAGGTGTACCTTTTTTCCTGTTGAGTAGTACTTTGCTCAGAGAGAGTCAATCTGCTGCACAGATTCCTTAAACCAACCCAAACTATCTGTTTATTATTGACATCTATCTTCCATAGCTATGAGATCTGCCCTCACAGGTTTTATTAGAAAATGTATTTGGTTTTAAGATGATGTGTGTGAATGTGAGTCCTTCTCAGATTCCCTGTTAGCACTTACATTTTTTACCATTTGCTGAGGCTATAGAAATATTTTAGCTCTGCAGAATTACAATAAAGGCCTGAGAGATTGCTAGAGATAAATACATTACCTACAGAGCAGATGCAGAAGATACAATAGGGTATTCAGAAAAGCTCTCAAATTCTGTGTTCTTCTTAACAATTAATAAAAGAAAATAAAAGTAGTTACTTCTTGCTTTATTAAAATGCTGATGCAGTTGTTTTCTGCTTTGGGGTGCTGACAGTGAGTGGAGGATGAAGCTATCACAGTAATGTAAGATGCTAAATAGCATTGACATAGACATTAAGCTCCATTAAGAGTCATCCCTTAATACATTTATTAACTAAAACAATGAAAATATATTAAGAATTACAAGATAAAATAGAATTCATATTTTAGAGGGAAGTTTCTTGAGTCTGTCAGGCTGCATTAAGAGAAAGAGGGTAAAACTGCTTAGATTTTAGCAAGGGAGAATGTTAAATCTTGATTTCTGCAAACTTGCAGCTCTAATGAGTTCTGGTTTCATTTGTGTCATAGTGCAGTATCTTACACTTTCTTTTGGAAGGACTCCCATGCTAAAAAATAGACCCTGTGATGCACCACTGCCACCCCTTAGCTGGCTCACCAAGTTTGTTGGAGTTTTGTGACCATGTGGCATCCATATGGGATCTGCAGTGTCACAGTGGGAAGAGGGGAAGAATTGGGGCATAACGCAAAGAAACCACAAATCACAGATGTCATGGCAGCAACTGAGGAGAAAAAACTTGGTGTGGAACTGAACTGAGGTGAAATGTTTCCATATATAGAAAAGAAAACGCAGGTAGGTCTCTTATCTATATGAGCAATGCTGGCCACAATTCATGGCGAGATAATGAATGCCAAAGTATTGGAAGTTCACCAGGGGAAAAAAAATTGGAAAAGCCTATTTGTTTTAGATTAAAATCAAATCTTTCTTGTCTCAATAGTGGCTTTACAGTCAGGTCTCAGTTCAGCTGAGTTGCAAATGAAGAATCTAAACAAGAGGCACCAGCTGTCTGTAAATGTAAAACCTCTGAAGGGGTCAGGTGGCAGCACTTTCTCTTTCTGACAACTCTGGTCACATTTACAGTAAAGCACCCAGCTGGACTCAAATCAGCTGCTCTGTGTCACTCAGGGTGCCCTGAGGAATGTGAAGCTGCCACCACCACTGTCTGCCATGCCTGACATGCCACAGCCTCATCTGCACAGGGCTGGTGGCTGGGCTAGGTGGAGACTCCTGGGGGAGACAGAGATGTTTCAAATGGACCAGACACCAGGAGTGAAGAAATTTAACTGGGGCTCCCTAAAGAACTCAGCTAAATTCACTTGTCAACTGTATGTGTTTATGGAATGATACTTGGGGCCTCCCTGTTTGCTGTTTGTTGCGGTTTATCTAGAAGAGCAATGTCATTTTCTGTTCAGAATTACTTTTTCAGCATAGGTCATGAGACAAACCTGTCACTTGGGAGCCAGTCCAGTAAAATCAGATTTTTGGAAGGGACTTTAAATATTATCCAGTTCCAACTCCTCCACCATGGTAAGGGACTCCTTTCATGAGACCAGACCTTCCTTGGTCTTTCTTTTCTGGAGAACATACCTGTAGAAGCCTTTCCAATTATTCTTTGTGTCCCTTTCCAGATTGAGTTCCAGCTTCACCTTGGCCTTACTCACCCCATCCCTACCTAGCTGAACTTCATCTCTACTCTTCCTAGGTCACCTGTCCTTGCTTTCAATGCCTATTGCTTCTTGCCCTTTAGTTTGACAAGCATTTCCCTACTCAGCCATTCCAACCTCCTGCCCTCCTTGCTAGATTTCTTGTTCTTGGTGATCACCAGCTCTTGCATTCTTGGGAAGACTTCCTTAAAAATCTGCCAGCTCTGTTCCACTGCCTTGTCACTGAAGGCAGTCTCTCTGGGGATCCCCAAAATGATTATCTCCCTGGAAAGCTGGAAGTCTGCTTTCCTAAACTTCAGGGAAAGTTTAGGAAACTCCTTGCCTGACCCATCTATCTCCCAGTTTGTTGTGAACCTCCTCATTGGGAGAGTGTGGGAAACTAAGAAGGCCCTGGTTTAGAGCAAGCACCACTGAGCAACAACCAAAATATCAGTGTGTTGTCAAAAATATTCTCATACTAAAGCCAAACCAGAGCCCTGTGGCAGCTGCTAAGAAGAAAATGAGCACTACCCCAGATGAAGATCTGCAGTGCGAGGACCTGGTCTGAATACTGACTTTGAAGGATACATCTGCACTGGAAAGGGAGTGTGAAAGCTTCTAATTCCCTGCTCAGCATCTGGACTGCTTCCCTAGCAAACTCCCCATTCTCTGAGTTAGAAACATTAAAAGCATCTTCTTTCTCTTTCTTTAATATAATTCCCTTCCCTCCCTTAGTTTTTCTTGCTTTCCTTCCAGCTTTCTCCATTAACATGAGAACTTGGCCTCTGGTTGGACTGTGGAGCAGCTCTGGCTCTTTTCTCTGCTCTGAAAAATTGATATTTCCACAAACTTTTAAAAGCACAACTGGGTAGATGCCCATTGCTGAATTCCTCCTTTAGCACCTCTTTTCTCCTCACAATGCCTATGAGCAGTGACTGGATAATGGTGCATTCAGCTACAGAGTCACTTCTCCTGCCATATGCTTCTCTTTTGGCTGCCAAATACAGGGCTACTGCTGTCACATGAAGCAGGCACAACATTTTTCAATTCCCAGGGAGGGCCTTCTGCTGGAAGAGATGGAAAAGTTTCTCTGTGGCTACAGAAAATTAATCTTTGTATTCTTTTTTTTTTGAAAAATTGCTCACCTCCTACCCTGTGAACACAGGAAAGATATTTGTTTTACTGTTTATATAACTCCTTTAATTTCAGAAGTTTAAGAAAATCTATAAATAGAAAAGCTGATGATTTAATCACTTGAGGAAAATTGACAGGTCATAATAAAAGGAAACCAAGCACTGATGAGACATAAAAGCCTCGAATACCATCTCAATATGATCGTACTGGTCTGCTTTGCAGTAGCATTGATTGAATCCTGTGGCAAAATGAAACAAAAGACTTTGTAGGTGGTTTCTGTCTGAAGAAACACCATGCCAGAAATTCTTTCACTCTAGGAAACATTAATATCTCTTGCTTTCTCTTGAGTTACATTTGAAAATTTTCTAGTTCATTAATGAAATATGTTGGATTTCTTGTGGGGTGTTGGGTTTTTGTTTGTTTGGATTTTTGGGGCTAATGGTGGTGGTGTTTTGTTTTGGTTTTCAATTTCTGATTTAAAAAAAATAAACTTCAAGCCAAGCAACCTCTTTCTGTGAATGCTGTTTGTCAGTCAATAAATGATATTTTAATTGTAAAGATTTTGACTGATCTTCAGTTCACTTAAAGCAAATCACATGCAATGCTGCAGATGCAGCAGATGTGGTGTAGGTACAGGAAAACAAAGATAGGATTGAGGTTGATTATAGAGTACAAAAGTGTAAGTAAGAATCACAGGAGCAGAAATAATGATTTATTCTGTGGCACTGGGCCTTCACTGATCCAAACCCCAAAAATCCATAAGTGATAGAGGAAAAAAGGAGATAAAAATCAAATTATATGAGGCAGGCTTTATAGGGAGAGGTAATATATTTCATTCAATTGCCTGAGACATGGAAATAAAGCAGGCATACATGGCCTTTTGATAAGTTCCTAGAGAAGCAGCTAATTTCCAAGTGGAACTCATGAGGACTACAACTGCCCAGCATTTCATATAAATATTTAATCATCCCTGGATAGAGGTAGTTTGTATCCAGGCAACCCAGAGGAGGGTGAGAAGAAGGTATATGATTTTTTTTGGTTGTTAGGTCTTAAGGAACAGTGAGCAAAACATTTTCTATTACCTGGATGATTCTGAAATTAGCCTGGGGGAAATTGAGGTTATGTTAATTCTCAGGAAGACTTTAAAGTTTCTTTATCTGACCATGATCAGGCTGAGGGCAGTAGAAGGTTTGCCCAGCCCAGTGTGCTTTAAACTAAAGCCAGTGGTTTCAGGGAGTCATATCACTGATGTTCCACTGGTACCACAGGTATCGTGGCCACGTGCTACCTCATCTCTAGGGAGAAGCTCTTCCTATAGGAAATGTTAACCAAAAAGCTCAAAATCAAGATAAAGACCTTGGTCCTGAACCTGAGAAATGAAGCAAAAAGCTGCAGAGATGAGAGTGCAAGTTGGGTCGTGCATCAAAACGAATATCAAACCTTGCTGCATTATTGTATCACAAGAAAAGCAGCTTCAAAGAATAACATGCTCAATTACTTTCTGTTGTGCCAGTCTTTTTATTTTCTGTCACCCCTTGTAGAGCACTGCTGCTTGTGACCATGTCCATGCTTTCCTGACTGCTTGCAGTGTCTGAAAGGCAGCTAGCAATGAATCTCTCTGGCCTGATGCCCCCTCAGAAGGTTCCTTACAGGGTATAGCAGCAAGAGGAAAGCAGAGGAGCAGGTGGGCATGACTGCACGTCTGGGGAAGCCATGGGCACCACCAACTTTCACTGGGATCTGTGCTCTAAAATCCTGTGTGAGCTTTATGAGACAGCCTTGAGACTGCAGGGGTGGTTTCTGCAGAGAGGGTGGGAAGAGACAGCAATGTTGGCTGTACACCTCTGCAGGAAGACAGCCTGGAAACAGCAGAAGATTAGGAAGCTGTTTTACATTTGCTTTACCAAAAAAAAAAAAAAGCCTTTCTGAAGTCCAAGTTGCTTCTCTTGTTTTGTCAAGAAGATTGTTGTGATGCTGAAGTAGAAGCTTTTGTATTTTGCGTTTATTGCACAGCAAGCTGAGAGCCAACCTTCTTCCCTGGCATATTTAAAGTATCTTCTTCCTTCTCAAAGAACAAATATGTTCAGTCTCTGGTTTTCTTTTCTTGCTAAACCATGAAATTCCTTAGAGAAATGAACAACAGGAAAAAATAAAGTAGGGGCAGAGCAGGGTAGGGAGAGGAGATTTTGCTTGGTATAAAACCAATCTCTCTCCAATTTAAAGTAAGGCAACTTAGGTGACAAATAATTACCTCAACACCTTGTGGGTCAAGACTTTTCTTGCTTGAATAAATTTTGAATCAAAACACGTTTAGGTTTGTCATTAGGAAGAAATTTCTCACAGAAAAGGTGATTGGACATTGGAATGGGCTGCCCAGGGAAGTGGGGGAGTCACCATCTCTGGAGGTGCTTAAGGAAAGACTGGGTGTAGCATCCAGTGCCATGGTCCAGCTGACAAGGTGGTGTTAGCTGACAGGATGGAGTCAATGATCTCAAAGGTCTTTCCCAACCTAATTGATTCTGTGATTCTGTGACTGATTCCATTCTAGGGTGTGTGTAGTTACGTAGCTAATCTGAAATGACAGGCTAAACTAGCACTATTCATATCAAAGGAAATGAACTTACTGGGGTATCCTCTCCACCCCTGCCTTCCACCTCTCTGGGTAGGAAATTCCATTTCAGCTCTTTGAATGTTTCTGATATCCACACCTGGAAAATTACTGCCTTTCAGCATATCTCAAAAGCTAGAGCAGAGGCCATCTCTGTTCTGACACAATGTGAGGCTGATATAAACTCACCAGCTGCTTTTTTTCCACACATGAAAGGACAGCCTGTGGAAACAGATGTTTACCTGATTAAGATGCATAGGGAAATCTCAGTACAAACAAGAAACAGGTTGTTGGACATCCTTCCTGTAATAAAATCTGAACAGTAAAGTCCTCCAAGAAGATGCAGAATTGGTTAAAGGGACTTAATGACCATGCCCATGCCTTCAACCCTGTCAGCACCTGCTTGAACTGCTTATGCAAATAGCAATGTAGCTGTGTCAAAATATTTCAGCATTTTCTTCAGACAGCAAGTGATGAACATTTCTCACTGTAGCAAAATAATTCCTCCCTGCTCTCTGGCAACATCATCCCTGTGACAGCTGCAGATCAGTGGTGCCTTTTCCCAGGGCTTAGGTCTGTTGTTAAAATCAAGGCAGAACCTCATCTTTTTGCTTTCCTCCCAGCGCAGTCACCTTTCCAGGAAGGAAGGAAGGAAGTGGTGGAAGGAATGAAGGAAGTGGCGGAAGGAAGGAAGTGGCGGAAGGAAGTGGCGGAAGGAAGTGGCGGAAGGAAGTGGCGGAAGTGGCGGAAGTGGCGGAAGTGGCGGAAGTGGCGGAAGGAAGGAAGGAAGGAAGGAAGGAAGGAAGGAAGGAAGGAAGGAAGGAAGGAAGGAAGGAAGGAAGGAAGGAAGGAAGGAAGGAAGGAAGGAAGGAAGGAAGGAAGGAAGGAAGGAAGGAAGTGGCAGAAGGAAGGAAGTGGCAGAAGGAAGGAAGTGGCGGAAGGAAGTGGCAGAAGGAAGTGGCGGAAATGGCAGAAGGAAGTGGCGGGCGGGCGGGCGGGCGGGCGGGCGGGCGGAAGGAAGGAAGGAAGGAAGGAAGGAAGGAAGGAAGGAAGGAAGGAAGGAAATAAATGCTGGTGTCAGGAATTATCCAGTCCAACTTCCTTCTTCTAATGGGTTACTGACAGCAGTAATTTGTTGAATGGAAGAAAGTGCCTCTGCTTTTTCTGTGTAATAGCCAGTGACTTGATCCTTTGGAAGGCCATGTGTGCAGACTGTCAGATTTCCTGTGATTTATGACTCTAAAAATGCCATTTCTGGATGCCCTGGCTGGCAATTTGACAAGAATAGGAAGGCCTGGAAATAAGTAGTCAGCGACATAAAGGGTGTAGCAATTATAATTAATAACAATGTTGTGTCCTTCTTTAAATATTGCACTCATCAGACTCTTCAAGTATTGCATACATCCTAAGTAATTGTATCTCATGCCCACTCACCTTCCCACAGTAGGTGATAATTACTGTCCCATTGCAAACAATAGACCTGAGATGTTGAGAACTGAAGACTCATGACATAGTGGAGGTGTTTAACAGATGGTGACACGGTTTTGCAAAGGTGCTGAGTGCGCCTTGTCTTACTTTTAGGCCAAGGGAACAGATTTAGCAGGCAAATGCCAGGCAATGAAGATTGTCAAGTCTTCAACATGTGGGATATTTTCCTTGAAGAGGCTCATGCTTTTAAGCACATCATTAATTACATAAGAGTCCCAAATTTCAGGCTGCTTACAAAATCAGAGAACGACAGAATGACAAAATCACAGAATGCGTGAGGTTGGAAGGGACCACAGTGGGTCACGTGGTCCAGCAGGATCACACTAGAGCACATGGCACAGGATTGTGTCCTCATGTCCAGGTGGAATTTCTTGTGTTCCATTTTATGCCCATTGCCTCTCATCCTAATTGCCCGGCCACTGAGAAGAGCTGAGCTCCATTCTCTTGACACCTCCCTTCAGATACTCACAGACATTGGTGAGGTCCCCTCAGTCACCTCTGCTCAAGGCTGAACAGACGCAGCTCTCTCAGCCTTTCCTCATGGAGACATGCTCCAGTCCTGTCATCATCTTTCTCACCCTCCATCGGACTCACTCCAGGAGCTCAATGTCTTTTTTTTCCTGAGGAGCCAAGATTTGGACACAGCACTCTGGGTGAGGCCTCGCTCCATCTCAGTAGAGGGGCAGGATCACCCCTCTCCACCTTGCCAAAGACTTCCTTCCAACATGCTTCATCCTGCTCTCCTGTGTCAGAGGTTCTGGAGGGCTGGTCCAGCCAGCGGAGACACATGCTAAGAAAGCATTCAGTAACTCTGCATTCCCTGCATCCATTGTCTGCAAGCAATGTGCTATGCACTCCTTGCAGGTGCAGAGCAAAGCCTGGAAAGATGCAGTGAGGGAAGAGTAAAGGCCAGAAAGGAAGTTTTCTACTGTTTGTAGTAACCTAGAGACTTCAAATGTTGGTAAGAGGATTTTTAGCCTGTGAGGGCTGTGACATTTGAATCTCTTTAATTGGAACTGGTTTAGATACCACATTCACTGTGAATTAAAGTCACAGATTTTCTACTAATATGTTTCAAAACTTTGACTAAAATTCCTTTTAGCAATTGCAAACATCAATCATTCACATATGCCCAAGTTGCAGCGGTATCTAGGTCCTCAGTTTAGACTTACAAAATGTTGATTAAAACAAAAGCCTTTGTCTTTTCAGGACTGCAGACTTTCATTTAAGAAGAGGCGCCTTTACATTTTTCTGTGAGACACTGCTTCAACTTGTGCATTAAAAATTGTTTCCAACACACAAATTTTCCAGCAATATTTTCATTGTGTTTTTGAACTATTGAAATCTATGATCTGACCAGTAAGAGCTTGTTAAGTGGCTGTAATGCAGGGAATACAAAGCTAAGTGTGAGTCATTACAGAGATGAAAATTCAAATCTGAAATCCTCCCTGGAAAAAGTGAACAGGTGACTGGATTCAGAAAGCAGGTGACCTCTTCCAGACCTGTGTTCTTGTGAAGATCCAGGTTGCTGTGATGAGGACAGCTAAAAATGCACTCTGCTTCTTTCAACATTAGTTGGCAATACAATTTATACCATTTTGCTATGCTTGTTTCCCTTAGCTTGGGAGCTGAGTGAATTTCATATTGAATAATTGGGGGAGACTTCAGACATCAAAATTACAAGAATCTTGTAAATTAGGTCACAGAAAATCTGTTTGCAATTCAGAAAGCATCTTGGAATTCAGGCCATACACAGAAGCTCTGTTTCCTGACACTGTTAATAATTGCACTCCCTGCTGAGACCAGATATGGTCCATGACACATAAGGTGCAGGGGAAGCCTGATGACCTCTTGAAAAAAGTTTTCTCTGCAACTTGAACTTGATGAGTTGCTGATACTTGCCTTTATGTCCCTCCCTCTTTCTCCCAGCACTGAGAAAAGCAGCCTGTAATTTTTGCCCCATTAGGAGTTACTGGTGGCAAGAAGATAGGAGAAGGAATTGAACCATCATTATATGTTGCTGACAAATGTCTTTGAACAAGATTCCTCTGAAATATCACCAGGAGAGAGTGATGTGCCCTGTACTTTCTCAAATCAGACAAAGGACAGCTAGATAGCTCTCCATGACACTGAAGGATATATTGAACACGACAAAACTGATGTCCTTTGATAGATCAAGATGACATATTTGTCCTGAAAAGGTTTTGTGACAAAACTTGGTTGCAGCTGAATTATCTTTGACAAATTTTTCCTATGACTTAAGAAAATATTACATTTTCTCTAAATTTCACTCTATTTTGCTTTTGCCTTATTTTTGTTGTTTGTCATTGTTCAGGGAGATAAAATGAAGAGGAAAAGAATACTAATTTTTAAAAATAATTTTCACCTCCATGATACTTATAAATCTTCCTTCCCAAGGAACAGGTCAGCATAATCAGATACTTTAAAGCCACCATGGAAGAATTTTGAAGCAAGGCAGAAGATCTGCCATAAAGAGTTGATATAACATTTCTACTGGGATAGGTACTCATCTTGATATGTAGATTAAGAGAAGTACTCATTAAGCACATTCAGCAAAAATAATTTAGATTCTTTGCAATAATCTTTTTGCTCAACTGAATTGTGGTAAAACCTGAAATCATTCTACACAACTAAGGAATAAGACCCTTTGGCATTATATCTGTAGGTTTAGAAGATCATTTTACAATGAATGATCTTGCAATGAAATGCTTGCTTCTGCATTTATTTGCTTTTAAAAGGGGTTCAATATGCTAATTTATACAAAAGAAATCCTCATCAGCCAATTATACCAGATTTGTTCTAAAGTCTCATTGCATTTTACCATGAAAAATTCTACAATCGAGTTGTAAACTCCTCTAACATGACAGTTACATTTTGAATAAAATTACTTAGCAATTCATTTTGTTCTTAATTCACAACATCACATAGGTAGTACTTTTTCACCTTATTTCTCTGCTGTTTCTCTATCCAGCCCATTGCTAATAGAATCAGAGAATAGTTTTGGTTGGAAGGGACCTTTAAAGGTCACCTAGTCCACTTCCCTCTGGACTCTGGGATCAATCCCATCAGGCCTAATAGATTTCAGTATGATCTGGTTCCTAAAATAGTCACGAACCAGATCTTTTACAGTGAGGGGGATTTTGCTCCCCCAGTCCTCATCTTGTGATCCATCCATTCCAGAGTTGTGGGGAGAGAGGTTGCCAGTGAAGACTGTTGAGTACCTCAGAATCCTTGTCTGCTGTTACCAGTTTGCCACTCATGTTCATCAGGAGAAATACGCCTTTCTTGACCTTCCTTTTCTTTTTCATGTACCTCTGGAAGCCCTTACTATTCTTTGTGTCCCAGCTCCAATCAGACAGCTCCAGCTTCACCCTGCCTTTGTAACCTCATCGAAACACAACTGAACTTCATTTTTCTACCCTTCGCAGGTCACCTCTCCTTGTTTCCACTGCCTGTGTATTTGCTTCCTGCCCTTTAATCTCACAGGCAGGTCTTAACTCACCCATGCCAGTCTCTTCCCTTTGGTTTCTTACACAAAGATGAATGGTTCTTGTGCTGTATGGAAAGTGTCCTTAAAGTCTTCCAGATTTGTCCAGCTTCCTTGTTCTGGAGGGTAGTTACCCAGAGGATCTTATTGACTAACTCCTTGAACAGCTGACAGTTTGTTTTCCTAAAATTTGGATTAAACCTATCCCACTTAGATCTCAGTCTCATGATGGGAGGATTTTCCCAAAAAAGTGTTCAAATGTCTCACTTTAGAGGCAGCACAGAGACTGCTTTTTGGTTTAGATCCCTAGAATTAAATGTCCTTCCTATGCCCAAAGCCAGATCAAATGAACCTGATCCATTTCTTCCATCTTCCCTATCCATTAGATCAATTAGGATATGTTATTCCATATTTCATGGTCTGCAGATAGAGCAGCAAGCTCCTCTGCCCACCCATTCCCAAGGAAATAACTTATTTCCACATCTGCAGACAAATTTGTTCTGCCTACAGAGAACAACATTCTCATTTTTACTTTGCTTCTTGTAGTCTCTTTTTTCCTTTGGAATTGTTTTGATATTTGGGAGGAAGAGGGAAGGAAGAGGAAGAGACAACCTAAAAAACAAGAATAAGAGAGTAATACTGCTGCAAAAGTAAGGGATGAAGGGAAAGTTACAGTAATAACCTTATTCCAGAGTGAAAAGGTTCACACACGCAGCCCTAACTCCTTCTATATACAGGCAGCTCCCACAGAAGCCTTCAGCTGCCTTTTCTAATTAAGTGTTGTTTCCTTCTGCAGATGAGCTGAAGCAGGCTGCAGGTGAGAGTCCAGGAAATTCCAAAATTACAGTGACAGGGAAACCAAGCAGCAGGAATGAAATTCTGCAAACCTAAAAGTCCTCAGCTGGTTTTAGCCCTGGATACACTCACACAGTGCAGCTGTCCAAATTGCATAAGCTACCAAAACTTAAAACACTTGTTGGAACTCTTCTACCCCTGGGTCCCACAATATGAGGATGAATAGAAAAATCTTTTCTTTTAGGTATAGGGATAATCCTTTTCCAGGCTTCAAAATCACTTGGCTTCTCCAGGGCAGCTAGAGACAGAATGAACATTTCCTTCAGTCCTTTCTCCCCTGAACTAATTCATTCAGGCTTAAAATAAAGAGGATATGATTTCTTAAAGGCCAAAATGCAAAGATCCTCAGAATAGAAAGATATATCAAAGCGCTGAAATATGGAAATACATCTACCAGGAACTTCATGGCTCTTTCCTCCAGGACAGAGATATCCTAAAGAACCATCTGTGAGCCACCTGACTGTCATTATCTAAAGCATATAAAACTGTGATAAAAACCAGTACTCCAGACAGCCACTCCACAATTCCTAAAAGCTGAGGGCATGAACATGACAAATTATAATGCAGTGCACTACAGTTCTCCCTTGAGAAACAGTAATCCATAAATGCCTCTGTATGTGGGAGTTCAAAACAAGTCCCTACTGAAGGCAGAACTGCCACTGCCCTGAAGTACTGCATTTCTCCCTCTTTAAAAGGGTTAGCTGCCCTTTAAAGAACAAGAGGGGGAAGAATTAAGTTCAAGCATGATTAATAGTTCAGTGCAGTAGCCTATTAATGGATGAGTAATTGACTAATAATTGCACACCTTTCTATGTCTGCCCTTAAATTAAATCTTGCCACCTCAATCCATCAAGTTTGTTTACTGGAACATCTTGCAAAGTGAGCAGTTGTCTGTATAGGCCCATTTTCTAGCAGGAGAAGGGGAGCAGCAGTTTTTGGTCTCTTAAAATATTAGCAGCTCTGGAGCTTAAGTGATCGTGTGTGTTGATATTCAAGTCCTCTTAATTTAACAGAGACTGCAAGAGGATTTGATGATCAGATTCTACATGTATGGCATGTTGTAGTCACAGCTGTCCTGGGAAGCTGACATCATTCCCCATCCTAACCATCTTCTCCTCTGAATACTTGTGCTGGAAGCTTTTGTAGGAAGCATTTTTGCATGATGGACATTTTCCATGCAGTTATCCTCAAGTGACTATACTGTTAAAAATGGGAAACTTTCCCAAATTTCAGGTCTTTGCTTTCTCCTGCCATGGTGGCCCAGTGAAGGGACTGGTGGCATGATAGAGCTGGGAAGGAACTGAGCTGGCAATGACATCTGCAGTGTTTCTAGTTCAGTTAGCAAATCTGCTAAATCCATCCCTACTCCTCTCCCACTGCTCAAATTAGGGTGTAGATTAGGCAGTGCAGATATCACTCCAGGTTAGCTCGTATTGGGTCTGGTTTCATGAAGTTGTAGCCCTGAGAGAAGAGACCTCCAAAATGCCTCCCTGTCCCCCAGGAAAAGGGGTTAGCTGGGGATGCAATTTCTGTGACTGAAATGAGTAGTGCTGGATGAAAGGGAGCTAACTGAGCTAACTGCCTGCCCAGGGGCTGTAATGAATGGAAAAGTCAGGAGACACCTCAGGAGTGTTATTCACACCTCAGGGGCATCTGCTATTGTTTAGGAATAGTGAGAGAGCAGGAATCATTACAGAGTCAGCCCTCTCATTATTCAATTGTTCTCACTGGGTACAGGGATCCTAAAGCTAGAAATGAATGTGCTACTGCTCAGTGTGTCCCTTTTGAGCTTAGAGGCCCATCCGGGCAGCCTCCAGGTTATGTGAGGCACTTCCTCCAATTAGAATTTAATTGACTTAGAAAGCAGATGAGAATTTCAATTTTTTTTTCTGTATGTCCATCAACCTTGTTTCTTGCAGTAGTGTCATGGTTTTCACCTGACAAAGCCAGAGCCCTCATGAGTATACCTTCTCCCTGGTGTCTGAAGTGAGATGTGACCAGGAATAAGCAAAGCAGGCTCCAGCTTAAACATAAAGAAAAGTTTATTAACTAAACTACACAAACAATTACTAAACTACACACAAAAGAAAAAAAAAAGAAAACACAAGGAAAATGAAAACCTCACAAAAAACACTCTCCTCCTCCTCCCCCCTAAATTCCCAATACAATACATCCTCCAAAATCACCAGTTCTGGGTCCAGCACCACCCTTTAGAATGCTCAACTTTCAGTTCCTCAAGAGGAGAGGGAGTCCTTCCGTGTGTCGTGGTGGCCTTTTCCGTCCTTGTTCCGGTGCTCTCACCACCGAACAGGGATCAGGACTGCTTCCAGGGTTGTCTTTTTAAAGATGCTTTGTCCAGTTCCAGAAAAGCACAGTATCTCACCTTTGGGACATCTGTCCCCCCCATATTTTATATACCCCCTGGGGCCAAGGGGTACCCACACTGAATCTTCTTTGGCTCTGGGACATTTCTCCCCCTGGACTCAGTCTCTGTATCACACGGAAACATGGCTCTGTCCATGGCTACACAAAAGAGTCCAGCATAACATGCCACTCCATCTTCTCCATTCTTCTAACATCTCTTACTCTCTCTTTGGTCCAGACCTCCATCACTCGCTCATTTCCTTCGTCCTCCTCTACTCCTACCTCTTGTCTAGGAAGGGTTAATGTTCTGTAAGGTTTTCATTGTCCAAAAAGGGTTAAAAACTCCTCCAAGCGGCTGGACTCCTGGCTGCACCCTCCCCATCTCCTCAGCCGGGCTGCCTGCTGCCAGCACATGTTTACTGAATTTCAAGGTAACAGCATACAAACACAGGCTGCACTCTCTGTCTGTCTGTCTGTCTCCAAGGGGGCAGGGGGATGGCTGCCTGATGTCTCTTGGGGCTCCTCCACCCTTCCATCCTCAAGGGCCTCCTCACTCCCATCTCTGTCCAGGCCCAGGCCTACCGCATGGCTGCCCCTCCCCCGCCCAGCAGCAGCAGCTGGATGGGGGAAGGGAGATCCGACCTCCGTCCCTCGAAGTCCCAAGAGAGCCTCCCAGGCCCAAAGCTCTGCTTTTAACCCCTGGGTGTTCTCAGAGGTGTGTCCAAAAATCCACTGGCTACACCAGGTGCCAATATCAAAATCCAAGCACCCATTGGTTTGACCACAGCATCCCAGAATTCCCACTTCTTCCTGGTCAAACCACCACAAGTAGTTTCATTTTATATATGACTGCTTGATTGCTGATTGTTTGTTGTGATACTCCAGCGTACCTGCAGCTGAATTCCTGAACTAGATGCACAGGGCCTCCTGACCTTAGTAGGAATCTGCTGGCAGTGTGAAATAATAGCTAGAAATGCTGCAGTAATCCAAGCCAAAATTGTACACTGATCTTGCTTCAGGGTCCTAAAACTTACATACTTTTGGGACCTTTAGGAGTTTTTAAGACTGTAGGCCTTGGCAGACTGTCAAAGGTAACTTCAGATTTTCTGGATTTTTCACAGTTTTGAGGTTTGTTCATTCAAATGATCTACAAGACATCAGGAAAAGGACTGACAATGGCTGCATCTTGTTATTCCTTATGAGCATCCAAAGCAAGAATCAATAGCTACCAGGATGAAAGATTCTTTTTACCCCATTTCCTGGGCTGTCTATCTGCATCTGTTAGAGGCTATTTTTAAGCTTCAGTTTGCACATTTTTTCAGGCCCATTGGTTTATCCTTCAGACACAGCACACCAGTCAACTTGGAAAACCATCAAGCATCATCCTGAAAAGCCTCAGTCATGGTACACCAGAGGAAAGGGCCACACAGATATTGCCACTGCACAGTCACTGGACAGCTGGTGTTCCCTAGGAACACCGTCTGCTTTCTGTCACAGCCACAATCAGACTGGAGGGCTTCAGATGGGGTAAAATAACACACAGTCTCAGAAGTAAAATCCCCTGTTCACAGGGAGCAAAATGCTCCTTCTTAGCTTCCACAGGTAATAAATTTTCAGGCTGATATTGGTACAACATCCAGACTCCACTGTGTAGCAAAGCATTAGTTGTGGGTTTGGACAGATCACTCTGGCTGGCTCCCAAGGACTCATGTCACAAACCTGGTGCCCAATCTCTGAGTAATATGATCATTTCACATCAATTTGGCATAAAAATCCACACTGGAGATTTTTCAAACGATAAAAATTTGGAATTTCCCTCTTCTCTAGTGAATAAATAATTGCTGATCTAATTAAGCATTAAAATCCACAATGAGCTGGAAGAAATTGACATGTGTAACTAGCATAACATGTGGTATGATTGCCTGTCATTATGAATGGCAACTGCTGTTTGCAACTCATCTAATCATAAAAGTCACATTGTCTTTTTTTCACCTTATTTCCTCTGACCCTCTTTTACTATGGCTGAGATTTCAGAAGCTGTTGAGAATATGTTGTTCTAATTTAAGTGTTTGACAATAATACAGGTTGTAAATCTGTGAGAAAATGACAGAACACCTGGTCAAAACCTGGCTGAAATCCATTATCAATAGTCCCTTTTAGCATTAGCAGCCTTTGAGAGAAGCCCCAATTACAGCAACATGAACTCTGTCCAATTAACAATAAAGAACCAACACCCTGTTCCTTTGGACAAGCCTGCTTGGAGCAAATGCTATTATTCAGAGCACAAGTAGAGATACCCTTAGCCCACCAGAAACCAGCAAAAACAGTTCAAATAACTCAGCAGAGGCTGAGATAAAACAGTTGTGTTGCTATGAGTAAAATGAAGCCTCCAGCTTCAATCTGAAGAATAAAGAGTGTGATGGATAATTGCTGAACTTCTAAACAGATTTCAGCTGCCTCTCCCAGCAGTGAGCTGGGACTCAGCTGAAAAGCCAGCATGTAAAAAGCCTTATCTCTTAAAGTTGCCTGGCCAGAAGTTTTCACATAGCTTTGGTAGAAAAAAGTAGGATGGGTTCAGTAAATCTGATAATCAGCTCACTTGAAAAATAAATGCAGATTGTGCCTTTTGTTGGGCAACTGTTGGTAGCAAAAAGGGTGGTGTCCAATGCCAGTTTTTGACAGATGTTAGCCTGAAAGCTCCAGGATATTATTTTGAGCTAAAGCATACTATGTTAGTGCAGTTATAGTAGCAATACTTCTAGATGAAATAACATTTGGAATTAAAGACATTTGGGAGGGCCTGCAAAAAAGAAGGAAATTAATTGGTGATGGGAGTCTGAGCAGGAGATAGTGGTGGGAGAAGAATGTGGCAAGCTGTACAAGAAGAGCTACAATCAGAAACTTGTAATGCTGGTGCAGCCTTTGCAGAACCTGCAGTTGGAATTTAATTTATAAAGTAAATTCCACAGCACTAAGAATGTCCAAAGATTCTGAAGTAATGGGGTACAAGATAAGAGTCTGTAAACTCGTGGTTCAAAGCACAAACCACCCTGGCATCAATTGGGAGGATAGAAATTGACTGTATATAGTAATGAAAAACATCTGCTGGACACTCAGAAAAGCCTACTTCCATGGGAATTTCACTAGGAAGAATTTCCAAGTCAGCTTGCTAGTTGGAATCTAAATTAAAACATATGAAATATCTTTTAAGACATTCTTTACCATTCCTTTGATTCAAATGATCTTAACAGTATAAAACCCTTCAATCTTCTCATACTTAAACCACAATGAAACATAGTACATAGACTCCACCAGGGGAAGGAACTGGTTGTAGTGAAATGAAAATAACCATTTTCATGCAGTGAAGGGAATAATTAGCTGAAAAATTGTGTGTTCTTAGAATGTTCCATGTCGTTATCAGTGCCTACCTTCTAAAAAATTGAGTAAAATATTCCTCTGTGCGTGCATGTGTCTGCATGCCTGTATGTGTACAGGTGCATTGAAATAACTACAGATCTCAAATAATTAAGCTGTTATGATGATTGCAGCTATTTTAGGCTGCTCTTCAGTCCTGGAACAGAAATACCTAGAAGATTCTGCACTGACAGACCACATTCCAAATTCCATATTCCATCAGCCCATCTCCCAAGAAATAATTTCATTTCATCTTGTTTGTAGTACAGGATCAATTATTTAAGCTTCCGGGGCCTGAAGGTTTTAGAAGAAAAATATTCAAATTATGTTTTTCTAGTGAAATATTTAGGCCAACACCTGACAGGCAATTTTCTTTAAAAAAATAAAAAGGCAAACACAAGACCCCAAAGTCATTAAGAAAATCACACGATAACAAAGCTTTGGGAGTGAAGTCCTGCTCCTTCATGTCTTGCTGTAGGAAGATGGGAAGGATGAGCATCAAACAGAGGTTTACAAGAGGGAACTGCAGCAGGACTGAAACTGCCTTACTGAGGCACCACTTGTGAAATGTTGCTGATTGTTTTGTGTTTGTAAATGGGATGTTCTGTAGACCAGAATTAGCACTAAAGAGGGGTTGTTTAAACATGAACCTGTGACATGAATTCCTAAGTTGGTGTCTACATGGGGAGAAAGATCCAATATCAAGCTCAAATTTTGTTAAGACACTTTAATGTTATGACTACTTATGAATGAAAGTCTAGTTCATTTGATTATGAGATTAGATATATTAAGACATTTAGACCCATAGGCATCCAAGAAGACAGGAAAGATGCTTCTTCAAAGCAGGAAAACAGGCACAGAGAGGAAGGCTAATAGAGACATAATTGAGTATGATGTAGATGACTGAAACTGGCAAAACACATGAAAGGCAATGCAGTGTTTATTTGCTTTCTCATTGACTGAGAAAAGTTAGTTGTTAAAGGATGTCATGGAAAAGATCAAATGCTGAAGCAGTGTGTACAGCAGCATAATTAAATAACTCAGTGATCTCAGCAGGAAGAACTCAAGGTTTGGAGCACTATTTCTCCCACTGTGAATTCAAGCTGGGCACCATCATCACTTTGCATTCCCACTTTGAAAAGTATTTCCATTTGGAAATGGGTGAATGGCAGCTAGTTGCCACACAACCGCTGACAAGGAGAAACAGGCATCAATTTTCACTCCCATCTGACTTGATAAGTATTTTCTGTTCAAAAAATGAGTCCTGTCCTCCCTCAAAAATATGTACTTTTTACTGATTTATACTTTCAGCAATTCACTCTTCAGTCAAGGACTGCTATCTTCAGAACCAAATACATGTTATTAAATGTCAATAAATACTTCACTTTTTGGAAGGACAATGATTAATTGCTGCTTTGTGATTTAATAGCAAAAATCCTGATTTTTTGCATTCATTAGAGAAAGGCAAAGTGTAATGGAAATTGGAAGGACCTTCCAAGTCCAATCCTCTTTTGAGGCAAGGTGAAGCACTCTCAGTCCATTTCTGGTTATAAAAAACAGTTCCCAAAAACCTTAGAAATCCTCCTATCTCGTATTTGAGCTTGCACTTATCTCATTCCCAGTGTGTCTGAATAAACATTCCCCTTTCCTTTACTGACCCTTGCTACAGGAAACTTTATTCTGTGCCACACTTTTCTGCTGTGATCCCATCACATTTGAATAGCTTTTCCTGACACACCCCCAAATGCTTAATCTTAACTTTAATTATCCTGCATTTTCTCCTCTTAAATGAAATAAATCGCCATGCTGGCTTTCATCCCACCTACCTGCTCTTTTTGGATTCACAGTAAATTCCTCCCTGTAAATTAGAATCAAACTCTAAAGCAGTGAAATTTCCATTTCACTTGGAAATTTCTACCTTCTAAAACCACACTCTCCAAGGACTCACAAGGGTCTGTGATGGCACAAGTTCCCTAGAAAATCTGGAAATAACAAGTAAGTCTTTGTTTAAAATACCAAGATTTATTAAATTTTCCTTTCAAGCAAAGAACACCCTGTCTTGTCTAAGTACATTTCTTAGCATTTTCATCTACAAAAATTTATCTTCAGTAAAGTTCTTCCCCTCCTTTTTTTCTCCTGGCATCTGTGTATAAATGTCTCCCAGTTTCCTGCAGCCGTCCCTCTGTCTTCCCTGCTTTCCCTAGAAAGGGAGAGCAGGGTCTTGACCAATTTTTTTTAGCAGTGTGTTCTGTTTTCCTAAAATCAAGCAAATCCCCTGTTACCTAGAGTCACTCATTCAGATGGAATGATCACATCCCATTGATTCACAGTTGGACCTGGTTCCCAAAAGCCTTCAGCAACCTGGAAACACAAAGCAAGGCTCAAGAGCATTTTCTGTGTGTAATAGAGAGAGGCTGGGCATTGACCTCCTTGCCTTCTGACCACTTGTTCTATTGAGTAGCTTGTTCTTGGTTAACCCAGACTATTGACATCACTGCCAGTGAATATTTTTGAGGTATTTTCTACCTTAGACCAAAAGCCAGCATATTTTGATGCCCTGACCACTTCCAGGGAACTGGAATTCCTTTCAAATCCTGGGGCTGTCTTTGTAAAACTCTAATGTTCCCTCACATCATGATGTTCCCTCTGTTATGACACATGACGGACTCCATGATTTTATATATGCAAAACCTGAAACAAGAAAGAGGCAAAAGGATTTGCTGTTCAAAAGTTAAGGGTATTTTTTAGGACAGCATGGGAATGCCTGATCAGATGAAAACGCTTCTGAAATAACCTGTCACAGTCATGGAGGCCTGCAAATCCTTTCATTTCACACCTTACCTTTGCAATATTGTTGCTGTGTAAATGTTTAATGTAGACAAGATTTAATGGAGATTCTCATGGGGCTTGTTCTTTGGCCTTTTCACTTCTGCCTCCTCTTTCATGAGGCTTCTTCTCTTCTGGAGATAATTGTGGCACTCATTAGCGAAGTGACAGTGAAGACCCTGTCACCACTTCTGATCATGTGGTCTGTTAGCCCACAGACCCAGCTAACCCAGACTTGCAGCAATAGTGGGGATAAGCCACCTAATTATCACAGCTTTTTGTATTTATTTGAACACAGAAAGAGAATCAGGGCAAATGGCCAAATCTGAAGTGGAACTTATGATCATTCCTACACAAACTTGCCAAGGCAGGGACTCTGTACTATGCAAACAGTTTTAATCTAGACAGAAAGTCCATTGTTTGCTCTTAACAGGTACAAATTCTTTTTCTAATGCAGTTGTAGGTTGAAAAAAATGGATTATCAAAAGTTTGGATTATAAGACTCTTGTATGTAACCCTGCATCATCCTTCCAGTCATAAAATGGTGGTCAGAGCTATTTTAAGCTCCTGAAACTCAGGGAAAAGTGAGGGACTTAGCAGTGCAATTTTGTCAGAGCTTCAAGATGCACACAAGCAACTAACACTGCTGAATTACCTGATTTATCTTCAGTTACATTCTCCATTAAGCGCTACATTGACCTCTAAATGTTGCATGTGTGAAAAGAAGTCACATCAGTTACTATGTGCAGACCCAGCAAGAAGAAAATTCTCACCGTTTTCTAGTCTTCCATGTTGTGGCAGAATGTCATTTTTCATCTTCTGTAGTTGAATGCTTTGTCTGCCTCTTTCTCTTGGCTGGGTGCTCTGTACCAGACTCCCATCACCCTGCCTTGTTGGCCTTCATCTTGATTCTTACCCATAAATACAAATTTTCATTGCCACCATTGAGCTCTGGACAGTCAAAACATCCAGGGTTACCCCACATCCTCTTCCTCCTTGCATATCCCTCCTGAAGGGCCTATAGGCATCCCCTGAGCACTCCAGGTGCGTGTCATCCCACCACGTTTCTGGGATTGGTTGTATATCCAAGTTCTTCCACTCCACGATGGCTTTGAACTCCCCCTGTCTGTTGCTCATGCTGTGTGCATTGGTGTAGAGGCACTCCAGATCCTGCCACCCCTTAGGGAAGAGAAGCCTGAATTCCTGTGTGGTTGTTCTCAGGTACTTCTGCAGTTTCTAACGCATCAATCACTCTTGTATCTGTGCTGCAGCATCCATCTCCATCCCCTACCTGCACTGAGAGGGCAGACAGAGGGACCTTGCCAGCACACCATCCCTCAAATTAAGGTCACTCTGCATTTCCCTTTCCAAATTACTCCTATCAATGCATATTGAATGAAAAGAGGTCAGCATCTTATTTGTGCCTCAGAGAATTACATGTTATTAATTTTTAACATTTCTTCACTGTGGCACTCATTTAAGATCTCAGAAACTCAAGCCATTTATCAGAGAGAGAGAAGGTACAAGCACAATTTCAGTCCCCTTTAAAAGGTGCAAATCTCAGAGCAAAGTGCAAGTGTTAGAGATAAAACATTCCTCAGTCTATTACAGTTGAGGATAAGTCAGAACATAAATACAACTCAATCCTTTTAAGCTGCAAATTTCTCACTCTACTGCAGCTTACGGAACAAATCTCAGATCAAATCTGTGAGAGCCAGAGGTAAACTATTCCTCAATTCACCATAATTTAAAATGTCTCATAACTCACTGCACAAGGCACAAGGTTCAGAGTGCCTTTAGCTTCAGCAGGAAAGGCAAAAATGGCAGCTTAGAATTGAGGTGTGGGGAAACTCATAAGGATTAAATACAGCCATGCCAGTTTCAATGACAATTATGACAGTGACAGAAAGCTTTGATTTTTATCAAGTGATGTGATCCCTTCACTGGTGTATCATTCATTCCTGGCTGTCTTCCATGACTTGGATGTTTCAGAGGTCCTCAGTGATAGCAGAGTGGCTGAAATGTACAGAAGATCTTGTTCCCTGCCCTGCTCATTTCTAAACATCCTCCCACAATCATAAGGCTGAGAAAACATTGATTATTTCAGCTAACTTCCATAGAGATGTTTTCTGAAGTACCATAAGAAGCCTCCCATGAGTTTTTGTCCCAAAGGTTAGATTTTGACTCTCATGGCATCCCATAATCTAGTCTCTCTTTTCCCACCAACCCTGTATCTCACAATGAGGTACCTCTGGTTTGCAAGGACAGCTATGCACATGTATATACGTATAGTAACTCTCCATTAAACTCTCCAAAGTTTTCTTCTACCATTTTTTACTATAAAAAGGCAGATAATATTTATGGTCACTGGATTTCATTATCAGAAACAGATTTCTGTGCATTTTCCACAGAAAATGAGAATCTTTTGTGAAATCAATTTGAACAATTTTTTTTTCCCTAAATTGAAAATTAGTCTGCATTAGTGTTAGAGCTCAATCTAGAAACAAGAAAGGGCTTAGTCTGATTTTCTCACTTTTACATCTGTGGGCTCCAGCCAGAGAACTCAGCTACCCACGATGCTGTATTTTCCTTCATATCAATGTGGAATTTGTGCTGGAATGGTTTTTGGTCCAGATCCTAAGAGGTATTTGGGATCTTGTGCCGAGAGACCTTTAACTTGTCTGAAGTTTCCCCTTACATCAATCTTCTTCACAGATATAAAAGTCAGGGCAGTACAGACCTCATATCTCAGTTTAACTCATGTCAGCATAGCAAGAAGTGGATTTTCCTGGATGATTTAGAGAGCTCATTTACTTAGACAATATAGTAAGGGCATGTAACAGATCCTTCATTTTCCAGTGGAGACAAGATAATCTAATATATTTAGAATAAGAAAAGATTTAGATCAGATATTTCAACTCTCAGGGGACAAAATTTCTTTCAAATTCCTTTCATCTCTCTCCCTCGCTGTGACTGTGTATTTAACACTAGGAAAAATAACATATATTTCTTACTGCTTCTCAGAGAGTTCTTGTGTCAAACCTAACTGAATCAAGAAGCCCAATTTTAAACCAACCAGGAACAAAACTCTCATTCTCTGCATAAGCAGAGCACACTGGGTGAAAAAGAACCAATTTAAGGAAAAAATGTTGCTCCTGTCACTTTGCTGCACTAAAATGCTATAATTTCTATTTTGCTGATGAGACTGTATTTTCATTATAGGTCCCATGTTTTCACTGTATATCTTAGTTTCAAATCAACACCACCATATAAGATTATGGACTTGGTAAAATGTAGATAATTTTTAAATGAAAATGACATGGTCAGTCTTGAAACTAATATCCAAAAACAGAATCTAAAGCACAGGCCAGAATATGCAGTTATTTTTTATCCAGAGGTGATATCTCTCTTGTCATGGATGTAGCAGGAGAAGTCAAATTATTACATAGGCATTGAATGAAAATTGATCAGGATACAGAGCAGGCTATGCTATGACAGGAGAAATAATTCCTGGCAGAGAGTCTGATCCAGGGTCTAGAGCTGGCACCTGGAAGATCTCCCTCCACAGTGCTGCTGGGAGTTGTCAGTGTCTTACCCAGATGCAATGCAAAAAAACCAATTATTCCAAGGTTAATTCTCCTTCAAAAAGAAACTATTACCTACAGATTGCTAAACTCAGCACCACTATATCTCAATGTTGTGCCATGAGTCTTGCCTGGGAACCATAACCTGCTCTGCTCCATGTTACAGACACACAAACTTTGACCTCTGGAATTAATTTTCTAAACACAGCATGTTTAAACATCATAGTTTCTGCCTGAAGGACTAATAATATTCCTTTGCAATAGTTACTTATTTTATCCACACATGCTGGACTGGAGGTTTTGAGAGTGTGAAGGGTTTTAATAAAAAGAGAAATATAATAGTAACTTTGTGTGTGTCACCTTTTGAGTCCCTGCTGCTGTCCCTCAGGAAAACTGCATTTTATTGGCAGCAATTTTCACTGCCCCTTCTACCACACTGCTCACCTCTCAGTGTGACATTTAAGGGTGGCCTCTAAAAGCATGACAGCAGTAGCATTGATGTTACATAAAGAAGCAATTTTGACACAGGTTTGTGACTTTTCATATTGCTTCTAGCTTCTTGCTCCTTTCTCTTGGCTGTCACACACCTCTCTGACAAGCATTAAATCCATGAACAATAGGGGAAAGAAAACAAAACTAAAAAATGTGGTGCTTCTACTGCAAAAATATGCATAGGAAATTTAATGTCAGCATAAACAGTGCCAGAAAGGTCTGTGTAAGGGTCTTTACTATCATGTTCAGAGCTGTGGTTAACATGAACTCTGTGTGTTTTGTGTGACAGCAATTATGCCAGTGAACAGTTTCAGAATGACTTAACCCTGAGCAGCCAGAGTGAGGACTGCAGTAGCTTTTGACAGACATAAACCTAGACAAAACCCATCAATGATCCTTTCCCCACCTTCTCTAGGTTCCTCCACATTGATGTTCATCGTGACAAAGTCATGGCGCCATAGAATGGTGTGGGATGGAAGGGACATTAAAGACCATCCAGTTCCAACCTCCTTGCTGTGGGCAGGGACACCTTCCACTAGACCAGATTGCTCAGAGCTCCGTCCAAAGTGTCCTTGAACACTTCCAGGGATGGGGCATCCACAACTTCCCTGGGCAACCTGGTCCAGTCTTTGTTTTTATCAGAAGTTTTTACCATAAAGCTACAAAAGACTTGGTGAATACTTTCAAGACAGTGAAATATTTTGGGAAAGTTGTGTGCAATTTTATTTTATTTTTGAAAATAGAGTGGCAGCTTTGCCTTTTTATTTCTATTTTCTTTTGTATGGCAATAACATCACTTTTACCTTGAGGTTCATGCTCTGTTTGTGTGATTTAAAATCATACAAAAGTTTTCTATGTGCAGCTTCTTTAACTTTCTCTTGCTAGCAAGTGTGCTCTTTTTATTGTTCAAAGATGTACATACTTTTCCTTATACAAAAAGAGAATGTGAACAAATCTCTAACAGTTTCTTCAGGCATACAAAAAGAAATTTTATTGGTATTTTTGGAGGTAGAGTAGAAGAAAAAGAAAAAAATGGAGGAACTGTAGAAGAAACAGACAAATTGTCTCTATAAACTAGGCTAGGGTTGTTTAGAAGCCAGGCAAAATATCTCTGTGGACCTAGGAGGATTAGGAAGGAAAGGAGATTTTCTAACTCTTTCAGGTGGTATGTGCAAGTATCATCACATTTTGTTTAGAAGCAAAGCTTTAAATTTAGAGAGTACATAATTTAAAAAGCCACTGTCAGAGATATTTAAAATTAGAGACACTTGGTTTTTATCAGTAGCATCATTCTAGCTACCCTCACGTGTCATGCGTACTGCAGATCAGAAAAAAGGAGTGAAAAGACCAACAGGGATAGGTTTTAAGAGGTATTTAGGTACTTAATGGGATTCTTATGATTTCCAGTTTCTTACTAAGACTGATGTACTACAGAGCTCTTCATCCTGGGAGAATTGTGGCTAGTAATTTGCAGGGCACATCAGAAATCAAAAATCTTAGGTGAAATAATGAATGTCTGCCATTTGAGTCTGACCCTAAATGGCCCACTGCAACATTTTCTCTCCTGACTTGAAATGCATTTTTGAATTCCAAGGAGAATAGTTCACAAATTATTAGACAAAAGAAGGCTTCCAAAAAATGACAGACAGTAGAGGTAGAGGGAAATACATTTTGAGCAACCTCCAAGTAAAATGATTGTCCCTGTGTGGTGTCCAGTGTCAGTAATCAGTTGAATCTGCCAGTTACACCTTTACTCAGAAACAAATCTACTTCTGGAGATCAGACCAGAATACACAGAAAAGCAAAATAAGGCCATTTTTGTCTTTCAAGGGATTATAGCTGTATTCTTTTACATCAGGGCTGCATTTTGTGTTTGTGTTTCTGTCTGTATTTATTTCAGGAAGAGGTCTCACTTCTAGAAATCTGTACTTAATATGCAGGACAGAAAATTTACAGTCACACACCTAAAAATCCAAGAAGAGATGGATGAATACAAAGAAATATTTTAAAGCAGGTATTTCATGCTACTGTAATTCACTGATGTCCTCAAGGCCTCAGGTGACACATTTACAATTTGTCCCCTAAAAGGTGGACATTCATGTTTGTTATTGGAATTGAACAAGCATGAAAATTGCATTGTATGCCTTGTATGAAATGCAGCATTCATCAGTTTTTGTTCCTTGAAGATGAAAGAGGTGTATCAATTTTATGGAGAAGATGCTCCCCTGAATGCTTTTTATTTAAATCTTGCTGAACTGTATCTCCAAAACAACATATTTCAGTCTGTCACCTCAACACCAAGATGCAAAACCAGTGAGCAGCCGTGTCCTTTTGGCAGTAAAATAGGCCTACTCATTCTTATTAATGAAAATTAACCAAAAACTCGCCAAAGGTGACATTGCCATTCACAGAATTTCCATTCCAAGGCAGATATTTTACATTTCACTTGCACCTCTGTGTTTTTGAACATTTTCACAGATTGGAGGCCATAGGAGAAAACTAACAAAAAGTTGACTGAAAAGGGCTTCAGCAGTAAACAGGGTTTGATGCATTGATTACAAACCCTGAAAGATGTTATGCCTTCTAGCTTATTGCATTTTGTTTCATGGTCTTAAAATAGAGGAGTACCCTGTGCTTTGCAAGTTTTATGTAAGTGTTGGGCAAAAAATGCAGCACAGTTTTCTCCCATATGCTTTTTATAGTAAAATCTACTGAGAATTTGGGACTGTTTATATCTTATTGCCTATTGTCTCAGCTTAAAAACAAATCTATGCAACATGAAGTCTGCATCCAGGTCATGGCAAAAGTATCAGCACTCTCTGAATTAAACAGCAAAGTCATGTGTAGTATTTTGTCTGTGGGAAATGCTGCTGTATTGTAAAGGCACTGCTGAATTTGAGATCTCTAGGTAGTTACCAGACATACACCAGATACTAGCAAAAATGAGTGTGGAAAAAAATTTGCAGTATCTCCTTAGAAGTGAGATACAGCCTGATATGTGTCCCTGAGTGGAAAATACCTGATCAATACCTAGGGAGTAAGTACAAAGAAAAGTAAAAGAAAAAAACCCTGGAAAAATTAGAAGATAAAGAAAGGCCTGGCATATGAGACCCTCAAAAATGTTTTGTAGAAAAGAAATAGAAAATAAAGAAATAAATAAAGGAGTCTGAGAAACCAGAGTGCTTGGAAATTTGCTCTTTGACATTCATTAGGCACAGGGAGATGTTGCAGTCAGTCAGATTGTTGTGGAAGGAGCCAAGGAGGAGGACAAAAACTTTAAACCACAGATAAAAACTAGAAAACTTGCTCACCATTTTCTGTAGCTGCTTATGGCTTCCTGATGCTAAAGGCAAGAAGGTTTAAGAACTGAGACTTTTACTATCCAAATGTGGTCTTGTACTAGTAGTGGAAGTTTATAGTATAGTCATTTTTCAGGAGGTCTTTGCTTCTGGAGCACATTTATGTGCAATCCATCATACATCCATATAACACAAAAATCAGTGGCTGGCTAAAATTTACTTCTAAATGTCACGGTCTTTACTTCTACCACACTTTCCTTTTGTATTGTACTTCATATAAAAATCAGGGAAGACTGCAAGGTGATTTTGTTAATAATGTCCTACTTTCTCTTTAATCTGATTACCCTTAAGTTATCAGCATTCTAACTCAAGGTGAATATTGTGATTTTTTCCTTGAGAAGAAGGATTTCATTAACTTATGTCTAAACTGAAATCATAAGACGACCTGCAGAATAAAAATAGCAGAAAGCACAGGTATAATTTTGTCAAAGTAAATCCTTTTTTTCCCACCACTTTTGATGAAGGCCATGCATTACACGAATCTATAGCAATTTGCTCAAGGATGAACTGGAAATACCATATTCTTGGTTTTGGTTAGGCCTTTTAGGAAAATTCTGGCAACAATTAGAGTCCTTTTCTAAATGTAGTCTGCAGTTAGCCACCAGCATAGAAACTTAATTATAAATAAAAATCAGACTCAGGATGTGCACCTTGAAATTAGGTGAATAAGATATGTAAAAGGAGTTCTCTGAGGTTTTAAAAACACTATCAGTGGGCTTTGGATATAGGAAAAAGCCCTGACAATATAGGTACAGGAGAAGGATGTTGCTCATATCAAAGTGATTAAGCAAATTCTTGGTCTGTTTGTGCCTTTACAAGTTCCTTGCATTGTTGCATCCTACTTTCACTGACGCTGAGTTTCTCAGAAAGATGCTTCTCAAGATGCTGTACACCACTGTGGTGTTTGTGAGGTCCCCAGGATGAGGTGAGAGATGGGGAATCTGATTCCATGTTCTCAGAAGGCTGGTTTATAATTTTATTATATTATATTAAAAGAATATTATACTAAAACTATCTTACAGAAAGAGAAGGATACAGACAGAAGGCTTAACAAGAATGATAATGAAAAACTCATGACTGACTCCTCAGAGTCTGACACTACTGATGGTGATTGGTCGTTAAGTAAAAACAATTCACATGAAACAAATCAAACATTGACCAGTTAGTAAACAATCTCCAGACCACATTCTCCAGACCACATTCCAAAGCAGCAAAACAGGGAGAAGCAATCAGATAATTATAATTTTCATTCTTTTCTGAGGCTTCTCATCTTCCCAGGAGAAGAAATCCTGGCGAAGGGATTTTTCAGAAAATATGATAGTGACACACTACCATCCCACTCCCTGAGTGTAGTAGCCAGCATGAAACTAGAAAGGTAGGAATGAAAAGGCCAGTCCTGCTTAACCTCTGGATGATGGATCGTGCCAGCATGCTGTGTCCTCCTTGAACAGACTGTGATGCAATATTTGCCCTTCGGTCATTTAATGTAGAAAAGTTAAAGTGGAGCCACAAAAAATTGGGCCATATCTAACTCAAGGTCTATGAGGACTGGCCAGGGTACAAGGAAGAGTGAGAGAAGGAGACACAGAGAGCAATCTGCCTGAGTCTGAAGAATTTTTTGGCACATAGGTAAGAAGCAGAGGGTAGCACTGATGTGCAAATGCATGAAGTCTCATCCCTACTTTGCTTTAGAGCACTGGCAATATCCTCACTTATGTGGTTTCTGCTTTCACATGCTGACATTTGAGAGGGTTTAAGTGGAATTCCAGTATTCTTTAATCTGCTTTCTGAAAGCTGTAATGTATAGCAAAACCCTTCTATATTGTTGTAAATGCTCTATGGAAATCTCAGCTGACATTCAGTAAAGTCAACCACAAACCTGTAAAGAATGCATCTTCTGAGAAACAGATTGAATTTTTGAAGAATTACCTTGAATACCAGGCATTACAAAACAAAAAGAAATCTGCTAACATTGCACAGGCCTTAACTAGCATGTATTGAAATTTTCAAAGTCATTAAAAAATCATTGCATGTGTTAAAAGAAGTTCATGGCTCGAAAGAAATGTCTTCAGAACTCTTCCTGCTGACTTGCAAATATCCCTAAACTCACAAAATTCATCACTAGAGAAAATATTCTCTCAGAACAAAAAGGCCTAAAACTGAAAAAATCAAAAGGCAAAAGCAAACATGGCAGAGCAGATCCACCAGCACTAAAATCAATACCCTATCCCAGTGGAGCCATCAAAATCCATGGAACCAGACATGCTTGTCCTGAAGCATTCTTTCAGTGACTGAATGTCCTTCTGGTAACTGGAAGGCTAATCTACCACTATCCAGCAAGGTGTTCCCCTAAGCTGTCCATAAAGGAACTTTTTCTCTCACCTCCCACTCCTCAGCCTCGAGGGACACATCCATAATTACTTCATTCTCCAGCTGGAAACTCAAACCCATGGCTGTGTAATGCCAAAAATCCAACAGTGAACAGAGGCAGGGGTTTTGTGCCTCATTAGGATTTTCTTGCTGCTCTCTTGGTAGTGCCTACTACCAAGACAACTAATTACTAGTAGTGCTTACCACTACTCTGTGGTGCAGCAAGTTCCAGAACCACTGGCCTCACTGTCCCTGCTGCGTGCTCTTTTCAAAAGTAGGTGGGAGATCATGATTTAGCAGCTCACAGCCACAGCATTCTTGCTTGGAGAAGAGCAGCTTTTTCTGGAAGACAAACATAATGAAAGCAGAACTTTAATTGCTTCACCATGTTCATCAATATGCTGAACCATGGGCTATTATTATTTGCTTGCTGTTGTCTTTAATTAAATTTTCCTCAAAATGTACCTTGTGAATAATCTATGTGCCAATTCTTTTCATCTCTCTCTAATGGATGAAAAGCTCTTTTTTAAACTTAGACTCAAAGTGGAGGTACTGAAACAGATTTTGTGAAATGTATTTTAGTTTAATTGATGTGTTTTACAACACTCCTCTAATATCACCTACTAATCAAAACTGAATGGTTTCTGTTTTAGAATGTGAGATCATAGATGTGCCAAGACTCTTCTGCTTTAATGAGTGAGATATGAAAAACGTGTGAATGAGACAGTAGATTATTTACTGAAATATATTTTCCTCAGTTTTTGTCTCTCAACAAAATTTGTTTCACATTAAGAGCAGCTAATTAAGACTTTGGAATAAAGACTTTTCTTGCCTGGGAGCCTTGAAAACCAAGTTTTAGCTTTCTTTTAAATACCATTTGGAATAATTAGTCACATTCTGCTTTGGTGCAGTAGTACCACAAGCTGGCTTCTCTGCATTCTGAAGGAGAGAAATTCTCTACTTACATTAGTAATGTTCAGCTGTAGCCTACTCTTCCATTTCTTTTCAGAAATAACAAGCTCAGGGCCAAGCTTTCGGTTTGTGCAAAACATCCCAATCCTGTGTATTTCAACATCATGCAGGGAGTTTCTACCAGGTAAGAAATTATCTCAACTGGCTGTATTGGATCTCTTTCCCCAGTCCAAAAAACCTCTTTGTACTGGGGCAACTCTGTCACTTTGCAGGGAGTACCATCTTTTGTAAAGGTGTGACCTAGCAGTTCCCACTGAGTGAAGTCAATATTCAGAGATGTTTTTCAAAATGGTTTTGGCAATTAACACACGTAAGCATCTTGAGTGATTTGTTTTCCAGAAGAGTTAGATATATAAAAAGAGAGAGGCAATATTTATCTTGCTGTTCAGCTTATAATTAGGATTCTACAAGTGCGGACCCACTTTGACTGCAAATTATTAATACTAGTTTTGTTTATTCATGTTAAAGGAATGTTAACAGATCAGTTTCATGCATCTATTTAATAATTTAATTCTTCTTTACTTGTATTTGGTTTATATAATAAATTATTATCTTTAAAAATAATCTTCCATTAACCTTAAATAAGTGTTAAATAAATATTTGGTTTTATGAGCAAACTAATTTTGTCTGAGGGTAGAGGCATCCAGATATGTTGCTTTGTTTTGTAAATGATGTTTTCCCAGATCTTATCAAACTAGAGTGACCCCTCCATGTATAAAGTAAAGATCAGGAAAGAATTAAGCCAGAATTAGCATAAAATTCTGTTTTAATCTAAAGTCTGCCTCAGAAAGTGTCATCCTTAATGAAGGATTACTGATCTATTTGATATACTGTCAAAAATTACAGCAAAATACATCTCTAAAATATGCAGGAGTGCAAGTCAGGTTTCAAGGGAAAACTGAGATCTAAGCATTTAAGATTTCCATCCACAGGTTTGAGAATAAAAAGGATGGACTGTTCCACATGGTGAGCCCACAATCCGTGGTCAAGACAAGATAAATAGCAAATAAATAAAGAATCATGCAGTAGGGGCATAAGGAGTGATTGAGAGCCACATCTAAACAAACAGCCTAATTCCTACTACTCTGAATTGGATTCCTTTCCTGAGTCAGTCACTTGAGCACACAGTCAGAGCTTTGATCTCTGGAATCACAGTACTCATTACGGAATCACAGGATCATGGAACCACAGAATCATAGAACCACAGAGTATCCAGAGTTGAAAGGAACCCACAAGGCTCATTGAGTGCAGCTCCTCAGCCTGCACAGGACATCCCAGAAACCACTCCATGTGCCTGAGAGTGGTGTCCAAATGCTTCTTGAGTGCTATGACCGCTTCCCTGGGAGCCCTTTCCAATGCCAGGAGAGCTCAGAAACCAAAGTGTGTGATGCAGTAATCCCAGCCACACTGCTGGGTAAGATGTTCTTCTATCCGAAAGTGCTTTCTGAGGATGACATGGGAGCTAATTAATAAACTCATGAGGTAAAATTTAGAAAAGAAGAGGAAAGAAGAAGAAGAAGAAGAAGAAGAAGAAGAAGAAGAAGAAGAAGAAGAAGAAGAAGAAGAAGAAGAAGAAGAAGAAGAAGAAACAAGAATGGCGCATATGTTTTATAGGTGTCTGCTGCTGGTTTCCTCTCTCAGTTTTCTTTTCCAGAGACATCATCATCTTTTCAGATGCAGGAAAGAGTCAGAGTCAGAGTCAGAGTCAGAGACATCCTCTGTGCAGGACAGCACAGCAGAGCTGCCAGTGTTGCTGAAGGTGGCCAGCCAAGAACGGTGGTGGCGTTCACACCATGCTAACCCCTTTGTCACAGTGTTATCTCCACACCAAAGCACTCAGACCATCTGTGCCACTGACAGCTATTATGTGGCACTTGCAGCTGCCTCCCAGACATCAATTACTGTGCTGCTGGGTGGCTGGAAGTAATTAATTTTTTCCATCAATCATGCAAATCCTTCCTCCCATACTCTGCTCTCATTCATTTAAGTGAATTGGCAATTGTCTGGACACATGCACAAACAGCTCCACTCTGCCTAGGAAAGGGAAGAACTGCTAACAGCCTTTAAAAAGCACAAGAACATCTTTTCATCACCTGAGATGATTGAATTAATAAAATGATGATGTTTAAAATGACCGTGACAAAATGGGAATCTCCAGAAAGTGTATTAATTGAAGAAGGTGAAATATGTACCTCAGGCTAGAAGGAGCAGAGTATCTTCAAGGCCACATTTTCAAACAGGAAATAGAGGTGAAGGGCTTTAAAGAGTTTCATCATGATTATATCAATTTGTGGTGGACAACAGAAGTGAGTCTAGCCCAGATTGGTCACATTGCTAAAGATCCACTGCCCTCCTGGCAGTCCTGCTCTGAATTATTCCATTGATGAGCTCCACTGGCAGTACTTTCACTTTGACTGAAGATTCTAAGTGAACCTTTCCTTCCTCTCAGTTTTTGGAAGCCACACGAGGGAGTGTTGGTTCACAGAATTCAAGTGAGTATCTGGCCTAAAATCCTGTGTGCTTTTTTACCTCTGAAGTGTCTCGGAGTATTTTGATAGCTCTGTGTACACCTGAAAACACCCTGAGAAAAAGAAATGAGCGCTTCCATTGCAGCAGGAAATGTTTCATTATCCTGATGGGCCTTTGGACCCGCAATCTCACAAACACCCTGTGCCCTTCCAGTGGCTCCACACCAGGAATAAACAGGCTCCAGCCATCCCAGGGAGTGGGGACTATTGTTTCCACAGTGCCCCTATGATGAAAATGGATTGCTTGTTGCTGCAGTATGGTTGGGTTGACTCTGAAATCGCTGGTGTCCAGGACAGGGCAAACCATGATCTGGTTTGAGGGCTGGAACCAAGGAGGTGACATGAAAGTTGCTGTCAGTTTGCCCTGGTTGAGGGGAGGGTTTAAGAAATGCTGCCCTGTGATCTTGTAATTTATCTTCTCTTAAGGAGTGCCTTATTCCTGGAGCACCACAAAGCTGGGATATTGATGCTGAGAGTGAAGAAATACTTGGTTCCTCCAGAAATTAGAAATTAGAATCTTCCAAAAAAGGTACAAATTTTTGAAAACCCATCTGCCTAGAATGATATCTTTGATCTTCTCCTCTTGCACCTCTGCAGACAGCACTTTCCTTTCTAGTGAGATGACCATGATGTCTTTTGAGGGACTGTCCTCATGACTGGCCCATGTGTTTCTTTCCCACTAAGCTGGGGAAAGAGATTCCTGCTTACAACCTTTCCAAGGAGCTGTAAGGCCAAGGGTCATGAAAACAAATGCAAAGACGCATACAAGAAGTTATCTACACTTTCTTATGATTGCTAATATCTAATTTGTCTCCTCCAGGAAAACAAAAAAAAGGATGACTTTTTATCTCTGGGCACAATATACAGCACCTTAGATAAAGAGCACACAAATAGCGCTGCTGCACCGCCGCTGCTGCTCCAACAGTAAATTAAATTCCCCTCCTGACTGAGGCGAATTACCCGGCTGAGATAAACTTCACTAATGTAATGGCTTCTGGGGACAGTTCACACTTTCCTTTAGTCTCCTTAACTGCTGCTGCTTCCCCACGCTGGGCTGCATTGTGAGGGAAATCACTTGATCTGCTGCAGTTAAGGATGTCTCACCATTCCATTATGAGCTCCTTCAAAAAGGCAGCGCAAGCTCCAATCTAGCATCAAAGTCAGAGAAGTAAAGCAAAGATTTCAGTGGCTTTTTAAAAAGATTGTCTTTTACATTTCCTATAGGCAAAAGTCCAAACAAAATACGTCTGCTCTCTGGAGCACTTTGCTGCTTTTCTATTACACAAAACAGCTATTAATTTCTCTGCATGTTTATAGACTTAAAAAAAGAGATGGAGTCCCTGCTAAGATTAAAATAAATTAATAAAAAGTTAAAATAATAAGAGTCGTATTGGATTTTAAATATTTTTACTTATCCCTGAGAAATCTTTTTTCTGCTTATGAATAGCTGGCTGAAAAAACTTGTGTGTGAGGATGCTGAGCTTTTATATCCACATTCTCTTTTCCTTGCAGGTAAACACATGTTTCCAATTAAGGAGGAAAAACCGAGAGATTTACCCAAAAGCAAAGCAGGCTGGAAGGTCTCACTTTCTCTGTCAGCAGCTTGCCCCGCTCCTGCTGCTGCAGTTCACACCTCTGTCAGCACTGCCAGGGCTGGTGGAACTGCACAGAAGGATGTCTGGGAGGAGATAAAGGTTAAAAGCACAAAACTTTTTGGCTATGTTCTGAGCCCAGACTGACATGCACTCCAAACAGTCAGTGATGCAAGGGATAGAGCATTTTTGAATGCTCTATCCCTTGAGAATTTAATATTTCATTTTGTACAGAATGACCGACTCTGGACTAAGGAATCTCCTTTACGTACTGGGCTGGCAGGGGTTAAACCACAATGCTTCTCTAATCCAGTGGTTTTCAGATTTATTGAATCTTTCAGAAATCTGTACAATATTGATAGACAGGCATTGCTCTTTTCCCACCACCACAAAGCTGACAATATATGTCTTTCACTCTCAGACTGGACAGATATGAGAAGACTATCTTAGGCTTTATTAAATAATTATTTTAATACTATTTGTTTTTTATTTTTTTATCATTTTCATATGGTATGGGACAGAGATAGTATTAATCATGTTTTGAGAAGACATTAAACTGAAAGGAGTTGTAATTAATTCTGCTTCTTTGAATTTTTCTGTAATCTAACAGATAGTCTCAGATTATGAAATCAGCAGGGAAATGAACATTGACTCATCTGAAACATATTTTGATTTTGTCTCGGTATATGTACAATCAAAGAGCATTTGTCAAGAATGGATTGCAATATGGGCTAAGCAGAACTTAAGGAAAATTGTGAGCTCCCTCATCACCATGTTGACCTTATCAGACTTCCCTTTGTCAGGAAGAGAAAACACTTCACAGGAACCTGCATGGCACTATCCTGGGACACAGATGGACATTATAGGAAACACCATCACTTGCTTTACCTGTAACCCCATCCACTTTGGAAAAGATGGAAAAAGACACATTTCAGACATAGATCCTGACTTAATCAAGGCTCTGTTTGCACCACTACTCTCTGGGAACTCATATGGCTGGTTTACAAGGCACTAGGCATCTCTCTTGGTCTTTATACATCTGTTGGAAAAGCAGCTCTTGCCCACGCTCTGCTCTTTCCCAGCTCAACCCAAAGCAGATCCAAAAGCAATGTTTCTCCTTGTCTAACACCCCATAATCAATGCCTTATGCTGTGTATGTTAGGGATGTAGCAAAGGTCAGTTCAGCATTCTGGATTTAGGACTTCAGCCCTTTCCTTCCCTGCAGCCCCTCCTGCCATTGGTCTGTGGCTGTCTTCCCACTTGGGATGTGCATCCCAGCCAGAGCTGCTCATCTCACTAATGCATTTACAGGGAACCTGAATGGTCACAGAGCACTCTGGGTGCCATGGTGATGGCAGAATGCTTTACTGACTGTAATCCCTTGTTTCTGTATCTTGTCTCTTGGATTTCCCAGCAGGAATCATAATGCATCAATCTGCCATCGCTAACACGTCACTTGCTTTTTTGGGATGGCAGGTGCTGAGCTCAGTACCCACATTTGCTGGTACTAAGTGCAAAACAACATGGTTGCAGGGACTTATTTTCCTTATGCAATCGCTGAAGCATATCTGTTATCTCCACATTTGCTGAAGGTTAATGGCACTCAGCTCTCAAATTCATGCTTTGGCCTGTCTGACTTCCTGCTTGGAAAGCAATGTGTTTATGTTCTCTGCACTGACAAAAACAGAGTAGGTGAATGATAAATGCTGTAGCATTGTGTGCTGCTCCTGATAATGTTATCTCTGAAGATTTAAATAACCCACATCATTACAGAGAAGCTGCCCTCCTCTAGGTAAGCACAACAGCTGTTTGCACTGCTAACATTGAGCTGCCATTATTTGTGCATCAACTGAGAAAAGTTTAAGGTTTTCTGGGTTATTTTGCTCATGCGGGTAAAATGATTTTGTTTGTTTAAGTTACTATTTTATAATTTACTTCCATTTTGTTGTTAAGTATGACAGACACACACTACAACACAAATGCTGTATTCACTTGGTAAAGGATATACAGATAGGCACGTGATTTATTTTCACAGGGCAGGACAATTTTGTGCTGGTGTGGTAAACCCTGGAGAATGTGGTCCAGAAAATCTGCTCTCACATAATGCAAAGTGGAGCAAAAAAATCCATAATCATACTGCATTTTCAAACCATTTTATCAGTGGCCTATAGGAATCAAGGAAAATAGAGATTAGAGAAACCCATGTGACTCAACAGGGAAACCCTTAACCAAACAGCAAGTTCTTATGGGCTACTGTTCCAGCAGACAGCTTGAGAGATACATCTTCCTTTTCAAGGGGCAAGAGGGAAAGATTTTCCTCATGCTCAATGAATAGGAATCAACTGCAGGACAAACAATCTGGGAAAGCCACTATTTCTGCTCCTCTTAAGTCCTACTTAATGCTCCCATCTTGCCTTAAATGGCTGTTGACAAACCTCTTTCCCAGTGCCCAATTCTCTTAGGTGTTTTTTTCATCCCTCATGCCCATGTCAGAATTTCCTGTCCAATTTCAATGTAGGGCTTGTCTAATTTAATAATCTCTTTCCTCTTCTTAAAATATTTAATCTTCTCCTCCTTCATTGACCCCCCTTCTAAAAGTCAACTCTCTAACATCAACTCCATGACCTGTCTTATAATAAAGACTTTTCCACCATGTTATTTCACATCCAACTTCTCTCCCATAATCTCCCCTTGTCTTGGAAAGAGATGCTTCTTGTTTTTTTTTATTTTTTTAATGTGAAGTTTCCCACTGCCTTTGTCCAGGATTCATCAAAGTGCTCGGGGGAAAGGATAGCACTGTTATATTTATTTTTTTCAAATAAGTGTTTTCTTTTCACCTTTTATTTATCTGTAGACAACATGGAAATTCTGCATACAACCTGAAATAGCAAAATCCATATCTTGATTTCCAAGCTGTTTTAATTTGCACTGAAGCAGTGTCTCCTGGAAGTTACAGCTGAAGACCACGCTAACATTCTCATTCTTTGTGACCGAACAATGAGATTTATTGTCCTTTTTCCATTGCACAACAACCTTTACAGAAGAGACTTTCCTAAACACTGTGTTGCTCACCCTTTATCTTTTACAGATAGAGCCTCCTGAGGAAGATCACCAGAACAAGATGACATGGGTGAGACCATGTTATTTCACATGTCTGACATGTAAGACTGCATATCTTCCTACTGTGGAAACCAAAAGATATTTAGGATCTCATTTAGATAAGCAGGATGGATTTAACTAAATAATCTACCACAGTTTGGGATAAGTATTCCTCTAAAACATCATTTCTCTCTCCACCGAGTCTGCCCCTTCTCACAGCAAAGTTAGGATGGAGCATTCAGCAGCAAAAAAGTGTGGATTTAAATTTTAATGTGCACAGGAGATCAATTAATGTGTTTCACATGCAAATATGACTGCAATGACCCTGATTCAGAATGCTTGTTATTTCTAGAGTTGGCATATGGTTCTGTGTAACAGCAGGCATAATGATTGCAATAAATTGCCTCCTAATGCTACGTAATGAACTCTGATTTGTGTTAATTTGGGCAGTACTTAGCAATTCATGTTAATTTTTTAAATCAGTCTTGTAAGACACTATATATGAATTCAGCTTAATGTTTGGGTTTTTGGCAATGTTAAGAACACAGTCTGACATACAAATTCAGCTTTTGTGCAAAACCATGAATCATTAATAAAAATGCAGAAGTGCAAGGAAGACAAGCCTCAATGAAACTTTGGGTTTCAATGTCCTTTAGGTAAGGCATCTCAGCTAACTGCAAACCACTTGGGGTGGGCTTCTTATCTTTTGGGGTTTGTACAGCATCCACAAGAGGCATCATGGTAAGAATCCTTCTTGACAAATCATAAACAATGTTAATGTTGTGACAGCAGAACAACTGCCACTTGGGAGGGGAATGGGAGAGAATAAATCAGCAACTTTTACTGTTCTTGTTTTCATTTTATTTACTACTGAATTTGTGCTCTGGATTCTTCTGGATTCTCATAAACCTGCTTATTTTAGCAGTCAATGGGAGTTTTCACAGGCTCCAAATTAAGCATGACTTTATGTACTCTACTAAGCAGGGATAAAATTACATGCTACAGTGCTCTCCTGGACTGCTGCATTAATCAGAAATTTAGTGCCCAGGAGTAATCTTTTCTTGATTAAAATCTAATTCTCAGTGTTATCAACAATTTATGTAATAAAATCAGAAAACAATGTTGGACTTATAATAGAAACTAAGATGCAGCTGTAAATTAAACAAGGCTCTTGCATCGCCATTATAAAACTAACTCATTAAAAGTATATTTTGGAATCCTAATTGTTTGGCTTGCCAATTTCTGTGGCTTCTCCCTCCATGCAATTGACATTCCCAGGATTGCCATGCAGGTAACTAATGAGTAGTAGGGAAAATCTCTGACCTTTTATGAAACAGCTCAGTTGTTACATCAGTTATAGTGGTTGAGTATGGATTTAGTATCCTGATTCTAGGCTGCTCTTTATAAGTCCTACAGGTAGATATAATTACAAAGATGGTTATCTGAATATTACAATATGAGTACGAAATACACTTTCTCATCCCTGTAAAATAGGAATTTAGTGCAAGATTATATAGGTCCATCCATCAAATCTTTATCCAAATAATGAGAGAGGCATGATTAGAAAGGCTGTATAAGACTGTCAGTCATGGACCAGCTCCTTTCTTCCAATTAACTCTGGATTAGGTAAGCAAGTTGTTAATACAAATATTTGAGGACACATTCTCTTAAAGCTGAACCACTCTTCTAGGTTGTTCTTGTTTGCTAAAATGAAGCACAAGGATGTACTTTTGGCAGTTGTTCCTCTCTCTAGCATATAAGTTCAAAGCACAATAAGTTGCCGATTTCTCTGTGGGCCACCTGTGAACATTCTTCCTCATTCCTATGAGGGCAGAAAGGAAGAGGGTCCTCAATAAGAATCCCCTTTTGAGATAATTTTTTAAATTCTCAATTTCATAATATATTTCTGTATGTTGTAAACAAGTTCACTACCCTTTCTCTGGACATGAAAGGTGAATTTTTCAGTGGAGCAGCATAAGGGAATATCAGATAATCCCTAACACATTCCTGTTATGCTGCTGAAGGGGAACAGAGAGTATTACATCTTCCTCTGCACTCAGTTTTCCAAAGTCAGGATATAAAGGGTGAGACCTGGATGGTCATTGGCCCCACAGTGTAAGAGACTTATGGATCATAATTTCCTCACACTGTTATGAACGACTATGCCCACTATGGCAAACTGCAGAAAGGAGAACCTGCTCAATCACCTGTGACCCCTGAACACATCCTCCCCTCCACCCAAATATTCCTTCACAAGTTCCTGAAAGTTTGGACAGTTAGATAAGCACCTGACTGGAACCTGAGATAAGGTAAGGTGGTACTATTATCTGATTATCTCAGATTAGGAAGAGATAAATAAGGTGGGGGAGCACTGATAATTAACATAAAGAATACACAAAGAAAGCCAACACAGCAACTGTGCTGAGAATCAGCTCTGACTGGTCTGGAAGGGGGAACCATATAAGAAACGCACCAACTGAAAGGAATAGAAAGACTGATCATGAGACTTACTGGCACTGGAATTGAGAAAATCATGTAGCCCATGGACATTGATTCCTTTGTTTGCTAAAATGTATAAAGGATGAGAAGTTTCGAGGGACAGGAGGAATTCCACACAGAGAAGACCATGGTGAAGGACCAATAGGATACCACTGTACCCACAGGCATGGTGAATATCTTTCTGCTTAGTCTATTTCTCTCTCACTCTCTTTCTCTCACCCCCTCCCCCTTTTCTATTTCTTTCCATCTCTCTACTTCACATTTTACTGGTAGATAAAACCCAAACTATTGATTTCAGCATATGGACTTGTTTGCACCTTTTTGTTTTTGTGTAGAGGCATCTCACAATAATCAGATCTTAGCACACAGGAGAGTGGCTTGTCTAGCATGGTACAATATTTTCCATGCTTTTTTCCACAGCTGGTTGTAAAGCATAGTTAAAATATATTTGCTTCACTCATTTTCCAGAAGTCCAGCCTGAAAATCTGCATAGAGTAAACAGTCTAAACAGACTCCACTTCAGAGCTATGCATGCCTGGGAAATCAGTCATGCCATTTAAAGATAAAAAGGCTCCTTATGATTATCCAATCTTACCTCAAGGCAGAGAATCTCATGTACATCACTATTGCATTGAGCAATATCTTCTGTGCTGGTGTTAATCCTGCCCTCCAGAAAGGCATCTCTGCAGATAATCAAGATAAAACATGCCTCAGGAGTTTTTCCTCACTCATCCTTATGTCATAAAATCCATTTTTGTCAGCTGAATGTTGTCTGTCTCTGCTTCTTGATCTGAGTTCCTTGCTATGCCTTTCCCATGCAGAGAAGCAGTTCTTCAGTTTCTAATATTTTTCTGAGTTAGAGGGCACCTCAACCACCTTTTCACACCAAACTTCATTTGAAGTTGATGTTGAGGTTTCAGAAAAATGGAGCATTCCTATTCTGCTGCCCTTTAGGAATAAAAGAATGCTGTATACTGGCTGTATAATTTTGCATAGATAGTAACCCTTTCCATGCAGAAATAAGTGGCCTTTGCTGTTTTATCTTTTATAACAGTGGTCTGGTAGGAGAGGAATCTAATTTTCTATTGATCTTTATTTGGTATCAATTCTGCATTAAAAAAGGAAAAAAGAACCCAGAAATTATTGCATTTTTCAACAAGTTCAGATTTCATACTCTAATTTAGCATAATAAAAGATTCATTCTTTCAAAAATGACAATTAGAGGTCTGTAAATAAGAACTTTAAAATTTTTATTTCCCCCAAGATGGGATTGACCAGATGCCCTTAAAAATCTTTGCAAACCCATAGGGAAAAAAGACCCCACCTAAAAAAAAATCTCCCTGCTTATACAATAATTTCATATATTTCTCATTTTCCAGTTCTTAGGAAATGTCAATTTAATTTTCACCTGAACAAGCCTTGTGGGAACCAAGGACTCATGCAGAGGCGAGTAACTATGATCCTAGAAGAAGGATTTAATATTGCTGGAGTGCAGGATATATGATGTGACACACAGTGGGCAGAAAGCATTTATTTTTTCTTTCAGTCTATTCTGGATGTTGAAAAGCAATCGTGCTGGCATTTTGTGTTACTCACCCTGGACAAAATCAGCTAATCACAGAATCACAGAAAAGGTCAGGTTGGCATGGACAGCAGCAGGTCACCTGGTCCAGCCTCTCTGCTCAAGGAGGGTTATCCCAGAGCACATGGCACAGGATTGAGTCCAGGCAGTTGTTGAATATCTTCAGTGAGGGAGGCTCCTCAACCTTTCAATGGTCAATGTGTTCCAGTGCTCAGTCATCAGCTCACTAAAGAGGAAGGTTCTTCCTCATGTTCAGGTGGAATTTTCTGTGCCTCACTTTCTGCCCATTGCCTCTTTTCCTATTCCTTGAAGAGCCTGGAAACATCCCCTTGACAACTCCCCTCAAACACTCATAGACATTGATGAGGTTCCCTCTCAGTCATCTCTTCTCAAGGCTGAACAGACCCCGCTCCCTCGGCCTTTTCTTGCAAAAGAGGTGCTCGAGTGCCTTAATCAGCTTTGCCATCTTCCAGTGGACCCACTCCAGGAGACACCACATGGTAATTATTTAACCTTATACTCTACTATACTTTCTGATTAAACCTATTTGAACAATTAGTTGTCAAAGAAATAAGGTTTTACATTATCTTATTCCTAGGACCTCTTCACATGGTGTTCTGCTCCTGAGGACTCTTCACAACCCCATTTTCCAGCACCCTGTTGCCACAGCTCCAAGATTGCACCATAGTTGCTGTGAAGTTTTTGTGATTTTATTTTTTTAACTTCCTCTGACATAAGCTTTGTCTTTGGATTAATTCAGAGCAGTCTGAAAGCTGTTCTGTGTTTCAAATACAGAAAATAATCTCCTACCTTTTCTGTACCTTAGTCCTGTTTGAGAATATTACTGATATGTGTGTATGCAAACCAGCCTACAGGTGAGTGTCCACACTTCATTCAGCTCAGGTTTCTTCACCATCAGAAAGAATCAGAAGATATCCCCTGGACACAGTTTGGCCTTTGCTCATAAGCAAGTCACCTGGGGAAAAGATTTTAGAAATACTGGTTTCCCTTTTCTTCCTTATTTCTGTGTAGCCTACCAAAGAATTTATTGCACACACAAAAAAATTGATTAAACACTTGCAAAACCTGATCCCCAAGAAAACTATTTGCAAACAGACAAACAAGCCAAGCAGGATGGAGGGAGCCTGCATATCTAAACAATGTAATAGGCATTTGCTGCCATTTGAGCTATTTTCAGTGTCCTCACAGCATGTCCACTATGACAACTAGCTACTGGCACTGGGAGGGAGCGACTAATACCTCAAACTGGAATTTATTTTGGTTGTTCTCCCACATGTCTTTCTTCTTCCTCTCTAAATCCAATGTAATGGAGTTATCTTTTTCTTAAAAGAAAATTAGATACCCTATAGAAAAACATGACTTATAAATAAAGACCCTTTGAGTCCTCGATCTCTTATTTTTCCCTTTTTTTTTTTTTTTCCCATGACAAATGTGATTTTAATAACTACAACGTTCAGAGCAATTATTCCATCACAGCTGGTAGGAGCAAAACATGTTGATTTATCACTGTTCATCTTGGTGACCCTCATGGGCTCAGGGGGAGTTCTTATACTCTGGTCAGTCTAGGGCCAACATCCAAGAGTTGGGAGTGAATGATTACAGTGGTAGACAGAGCAAAGATTACAGTCAAGGTTGAATTACTGCCCTGACTTTACTCCCACCATTTTCAGACTTTTTTGAATTTGGAATCTATCCTGAATGAATTTCCATTCCATTTCCTTTAAAGAAAGTCTGCTTAACTTTGGCATGCTAGCGACAGAATAAAATAAATAACCCATAAACCTATTTTGTGTACTCATAATCCTTGTATCTCAACCATAGCTGAATGGATTCCATTAAGTCTGCTTTATGCATCCAATAATGTACCATAGTGGGTGCCTGGAGGAAAAATATTATGGCAGGTTATGTAGTAGTACTTTCCTAGTTACACCTTCCCAGCCACCAGCAATGTGCAGCTGAGCAAGTAGTAGCATTATACTGTTAAATAACCCTGATGGATTTTCTTCTGTGAATTTCTTCTATGAACTTGTTCTAGTGAGTGCTAGCAAGGGCCCTTTGCCAGAGACTCAGAGATGTGCTGAAGTCATGACTTTGTATGAAGTATATTATGCACCTATTATTTTAAATTGGTAGCACTCACCTTTCTTAAAGATATGATTTGTGATTAATTCTAATAATTTTCAGATAAAATTGGCCACATTATGCTCCAAAAGATTTAGAATGTCTGCCTGCCCATCCCTCACAGTACACAATTTTCTTCACAATCACAGATGCTGAGCATGCTTTAAGAACATTCAGCCGCTCTGCTCTTAGTGATGTCAAAAAATGATGCTCCTGGAAATGCTACGCAAATACCTAATTTCTTTTAATAATGTCTCATTAATCCCATAAGGTTGTGCACTTGGCATACTGTGCTCTAATATTCCAGAGACCTGTAAGACTGCTGCTGTTGGTTCTTTCATGCTGCAGCCAAAAGCTTACAGCCATCAATATCTTCTCACACACGCTTACTGAATTTACCACAGTGGCTCCTGACTTCCTATGCCTGCCCTTGGGAGTTGCTTATTAGTGGAGAAAAACTTGGTGTATTGTTGATGCAAACAAAAGTCCTGTTACATAGCAACCAAATTAAAGTGACCGAAATTAACTTTCTATAGAAAGCATAAATCATGGAGTCACAGAATTGCTTGGGTTGGAAAGGGATCTTGAAGATCATCTAGTTCCAGACCTCCAACCATAAGGGGCACCTTTCACTTGTCCAGGTTTCTAAAAACCCCATCCAACCTGGCCTTGAACACTTCCAGGCATGGGAGAACCACTTGTCTGGGAAATCTGTTCCAGTGCCTCTCAACACTCAAAGGATTTCCTCCCAATATCAAAATGTTATGCTTTTTTTATATTATTAAACAAGTCTTCTAATTGTTCATGAAAATCATTACATAAAAGATTTTTATTCAGCTTCAACTTTGGATTTTTAAAAGGAAGAAATGCCCACAGAAAACTGGTGTTTCCTGTTTTAGTTAAGATCCTCCATGTGTCTGGATATCATGAGGTTCAGCCTAGCACTCTTGGTTTACTCTGCTGCACAGTAATTTTGCAGGCTGGAAAACAACCAGTCCAGAATGCAGACACAGAAAAGAAATTTCTCTGTTTTAGAAGATAAAAGGAGGATATATTCCTGAGAAAACTCAATATATGCACCAAAGCCTTTGGGACAAAGCAGGACAGTTGATGGGGTGCTGCTCCTCACTCTGGACAAGAGGGAAGACTGGCATGAGTTTTTAGAAGGGTTGACATGTCCCAAAAGCCTTCCCTCCCATCCTTCTTCCTACCAATGGCCAAAAGCAATTCCATGGAGGAATGTAAGAGTAGTAAAACCACAGAGATGAGTCCCAAAAATTCTTTATGAGTGTCCCTATGACATCAGGCCTCAGTGGACATGGAGTGGAACCCTGGTGTTGTTAGAGCTGCAAGCCCAGCCTTCCTGTGCTCTGAGTGACTCTGGAACCAGAAGGTCATGAGACAAATCCTTAAGAAAGTGGATTGAGGAAGGATAAATGGTATTGGGAATGGCTAGGTGGGAGAAGGGAAGGAAATCCAGGGACTGAGTGCTGCCTGAGAAAAAGAGGGTTGGAATAAAGAGGGCAAAATCCAAACTGAGCCTCTCCATCCTAACTCCTTCTCTTGTCATCACCAACCACTCCCATGGATCTGAGCCTCTGTAACTATGGCAAAACAATTAAATATAAAGTTGTGTGTATAAAGACCTTACATGATGAATTTTTGCATGTAGCATGTTATGAATGAGTTTCCTCTTCCACTGCCCAATTGATTACAGTTACAGTAATTTTACTCTTTGCTTTCATTGTTAGGTTAGCAACTGAATTAAAGACTACTATGAAAGACATTTTTTATTCCTGTGCTCCTAATCCATAAAGCAAAACATGAACAAGTTCTACTACATCTACAGATGTAACACTGACTTTGGCAAATTGTTTCACTGTACAGAGAAAGTAACAAACAATCTGATATTGGTAACAATTTCTGATATAATTAGATAAAACTTACAGTTCAAATTCAAACAGCTTAAAAATATATTGGTAATATTATGGAACAAAGGAGTTGGGAAACACTCTTACAGTGTGGATTTGTAGTTCTGGTAAAAAAAACTTTGTATAATTAAAACATCAGTTCAGAAATCGCCCCCAAATTTACAAGATAACAAGAGTGTTTTTGTTTTTGCTTTTATTTTAAATTATGAATTGTAAGTCTTTCTTATAAGTAACTTAATACACACAAAAAGATGTGATGGCAGCATGTCCTCTAGCATTATCTTACTTTGTGAAGATCGACAAAAAGTAGGAGATGGAGTATCCTTAATAGGAAAAGAAATTAAAAAATTACTGAAAGCATTGAAGCCTCATAGCTTCAGCACACATACTGGACTGAGACTGACTTCAGGATCTATTCTGAAATTAGACTTGGAAAGCGTTGTTTCCTTGGCAATTCAAAGAAACAATTTATGGCTTCATTTTGAGGGCTCTGTTAGGCCCAATGTCATCAGCTCTGCATCTGCAGTTTGTTTGCTCTCTTAGGCAAGAGCTAAGCTGGCCACAAGAGAAAAAATTGTGGGTAAATAAATAAATAGATATGAGCAGCTTTCTGGGATCTTGGGCTTGCTTAGCATTTCAAAGGCCCTCTCTTTTTAATAAGTCATTGGACAGCAGAAAGGATTGCTCAGTAAAATCTGACATTTAGAAAAAAAAGAACACATCTTTAACAGTCTTTTCCTAGCAAAGCCATGAATACATATCTACATAAGCTCAGCCAACCTTCTGGCTTCCTTTTTTTTCTAATTATATTGCTCAGACAGAGTGTTCTGTCTCCAGGCTTGAGTCAAAGGTCTCTGTGTTTTATCCAGCATGGATAAAACTGATTCATGACTGCTGATTCCCTCTCTGCATGGGGTGTTGCTGGGTGCAAAGGTTTTGGGAAAATGTGGCTCTTGACTGCAGTACCTGCCTAGGACTGGTAATACATAACCAACTATCTCCTACCTAACCACTCTAACTCCTTTTAAAAGTATTGGCTTTGCTGTACATTAATTAAGGCAGATTCCTTATATCCTTCAACTTGGGGGTTGTACTGGGTGATGTGCAATGGTGCCTTCAAACCCAAACTATTCTATGATTCCCTGTAAAGCAGTTTTCCAGATCTGGAATCAGTACCATGGCTGTACAACAAAGGATTCTTGCATGGTCCACCAGGACCAGCACATCAGCACAGGGAGGCTCTCACTTGGTTCATGGACTTGGGGTGCTCCCTCTTTGCCCGCCTGTTATCCCTGGGATTTTGCTTTGCAGCCAACAATGGAATAACTTGAATACTGGGTGCAAAATAGCTGATGAAAGCTTAGGTCCACTGTGAGCAGCATTGCAAATCTTTGGCTTCATTTGAAGTAGAGCAGGGTTCATTTGGATGCTGCTTTCACTTTCAATTAATGGTGGCCCTGCTGTGCATTTGCTTGTTATGTGATTCAGCTGTAGAATGACAATCCTGCAATGGATACTATTTTGCAATTAAATCCAGAGCCTTTGATATCTTCAGCACTTTCCTGGACAAGCCTCTCAGAAGTCTGATCTAACAACAAACCTCCAGAGGACCCTTCCAGCACAAATTTTTCTATGATTCTAGCAGGGCTTTTTCATCATCCATAAGAAAAGGTTATTTAATATAGAAAGAGGTCTGTTCCTCATGTGACATGCCAACACTTTGCTTTATCACTGATAACCATAGAAATCACTAACGTAACTCACAGCTCAGAAGTTTTAATCTATTCTCCCAGCTAGTAGTAGGGTCAGGAAAACTGTAGAGGGATTTCTAAAGAAAAGGGAGGTATGGCTCCAATACTTTTATACCAGAAAATGATTCAGTGGAAAACCTGCTGAAAAGGTTGAAGTGTAGTTAAGCAGGCAGATAAAGAAAAGTATGAGATTCACCTAAAATATCATAATTAATGAACAAATGTATCATCCTGAAGTAAATTTGATAGTGTGGTCTCATTAAGTTCACAGCACTATTTGCTCCAAAGCAGATGACTTGTTCTTTTTATCCCTTTAAATACAAAACCATGTAAAAAGAAATGCAGTTTTCCTGAAGGTCCCATGCATGAATTGAAGGCAATGCAGGCTCTGGATTTCACAGGCAGGGTAGAAATGTGGTTCTGCTTAAACAGGAAGATCTATCATCAAATGATAAAAATTATTACAGATTAGATAAACTCAGTGTAAATATATTGAGTCTTAATAAATGAAAACCTGGGCCTGCAGGTTTCTTAGGCTACTCACAGTTATTTATCCAGGAAACTGGCAGTTAGTTGGCATTGAAATTTAGGGCTGCTCAGGTTTTGCTATGAAACATGGAAGCTTTTAATGAAGAAATGTCAATTGTGGCAAAAAGCTGTGAAAGCTGAGGCTACAGCCCCAGCACAGAAGGTTCTGGTAGAAATACCCATGCAGAATTCTCCCAAAGTCTCTTCTCACTCTGCCTGTTCCCAGGACCCACAGCACATGGCCTGTCTGTTCTGCTGGCTGCAGCAGTGATGTTAGCAAAAACATCAGGGTCCAACAGGCCTTTAAAAAACACCATGCCTAGATTATGCATGCTGGTTTCACCCTTCATGTTTTCACCAATATCATACATATTTGGAAGACTGATCACAAATGTAGGAGAGAAATTTTCAAAGCTGTTCACTCCATTATGTTTACAAGACTTTAATCAAGAGACAATGAAAGTGCAATGAAAGTACAGTTCATTTTTTTCAATGAAACAGGGACATTCAGATAACTTGGGCATTTATAAAAACTCTACCATTAAAGGCTCATTTAATGTGTTTGTGTTTAAATATCTTGGCTAAGATCATTCAGTGATTAAACACAGACCAGGGAGAATAATTTTTGGGGAATGTTGGCCATAATCCCCCATAGTAATCTATTACATATCACTTCTATAATGGATGACATCACCTCTCTTTGACTCATCTTTACATGTCTGTGATGCTTGAAAAGGATTTCATTGTTAAGATATAGAAGGTTTCCTCATATATCACAGCTGACAGGAGGAATCTCATTTCCCTTATAATTCAGTCTTCATTCTGTCCTCATAAAGCCAACCAGCTGAAAGATATCTTCTAGCAACTGCAGTTGCTGTTACTCTGCACAAAATGTCAAATTGTGCCCTTAATTCTGACTGTCTCCATTGTTACTGTATACTGCTGGCAATCTGTCAACATTTAGCAAGGATTTAGTCCTTTGTTACAGCCCACCTTCTAAGAGTTTTATGTAATACATGCTTCTTTGTTTTCTTTGTTGGCCACTAAGAAGAAATATTGTAAGTGATGTTAAAAAAACGGAGCTTCTGGCAACTAACTCCTTGTTTGTAACAGAGACTGAGAAAATTTGATCTATAAAATGGAAGTGGAAAATTGACTGCCCTAATGTTGGCTCAGGTTAAGATTTTAGTAATCTCACTGTTTATGTAATACAACAAGCCAATCACTTTCCAAACAGCACCTGGTATGGTAAAACAGAAAATCCTGGAGCTGGAAGATGTGCCATCATCGCACAGCTTAACAGAAGGGTGCAGAGAAATATCTTAGAGAGTCTTTTGATTTATGAGTGCTAAGAACATCTGGACCCTATTGTTTTGCAGATGACTCACCACTGTTCTATGCTTCCTTCTTTGCTTATGCTTATGTGTATCTGTGCAACATCCAAAAATGTTTGACTTATTGAGTGAGCTCATACAGACCTTTTTTCTACAGCCTGGAGTTGGCTGACACCAACTTTGGACTGAAACATGGCATAGCATGTGCACCACTAATGGATAATCCAAGGTTCCTACACCAAATGCTTCTTCCTCCTTCCTATATTTCCTTCACAGTTACTTTCATGTCTCCCCAGACAATATTTTCTTGTTGAGCAAGCTGTCTAGCCACATGCTCCCTGCTCTGTGCATACATCCAGGGTTGCCCCATCCCAGGTGCAGAATCGGCTCATGTTAAACTTCATATAGCTGGTGATTGCTCAGGAATTTAATTTGTCAAGATGTCCACAAGATCATGACATGTGGCAACCACTTTACTTAAAAAAAAATCAGAAGATTTGGAGCTCTGAATCAGGCTTAGGACCCAACAATATAAAATATGGTAACCCTCAATTTGTACTCAGTAATCCATTAGATATGTGTACAAACTGGAAGTCTGACCAAGAGGTTGGTTATGTGAAGAAACATAGATAGAGTGAGATGGTACTGGAATCACTCCCAGTAAGACTAATTTTTGAGGAAGACCTCTAAACATAGTTGAATGCAAATTGTGTTTATTTGTTTTGACATGCGTCTCCAACAAAGCCTTCTCTGTCATTCTAGAAGCCCGGCCTGTAGAAGCCTTTCACTGATCTTCCATCATCTTAAGGAATTTATTAAAATGTCCATTCCCAATAAATTTTCCTCCAGGAAAGACAAATCCAAACTTAATGGTTAGAGATCATTTCAGGCATGAGAACATGCAAGCATATCATTCATGAAGTTTATTGCATATTAATATAATACAATACTGTCTGATCTCATTGTTTATGTAAATGTTCCATTTTTATTTGAGTTCTCTTAGCTACTTGACCTTAGGGATGTCTGCCAAAAAATGACTGATTTCTGCTCTTTGTTAGAGTAGTGTAAATGGGCAGGGCTGGCTGGACTTTTCACAGGATGTGTAGCATAGAGTTTCAAAATGTCATGTTCTGGAAGGTTACAGACTAAACAGGCTTCAGCTAATGGGGTGTCTGCAGTGTCTGAGGAAAGGGAAAGTTTAAGGCCTAGATGCTTATTACAAAGTCATCCCTGCTTCTTCAATAACTCATCTTGATATTTTTTAATTTGCAAAAATGTCTGTGTGATCCCATAGGCTCTTAACTACTTTGTAATGAGTGTGTATGAACAGATGGAAAATGTTTTCAATTTCTGAGAGAAGTGCTAATGGATGTCACCAGCTATTAGAAAAGCTCAGGTGGTTCCATTTTGGGAGGATAGGTATTGTCATAAGCCTCTTCATTTTTAATGAAATGTTTGCTCATTTATACCTTTATGGTAAGTTTAAGACTGCCTGTACTAGTGCAAAGAGATCAGAAATTGGGGTGGAAATTATTCACTGTGAAATGGTCCAGAAACTTAAATCCAAACATTTCACTTGAAAATAACAAAAGCTTGTTGTAAGTCACCAGTATAAGGGAAAATTAATAACTGGAGGAAAAAAAAAACCCCATCAAGGTTAGAGTTCTTTTTCCTTCTTTGCAACAGATGAAGAAAAAAACCCAAAAACCCACAAAAAAAATTATCACAGCAGAAAGGAACAATTTTTCTATGTAACATTCAACACTGATTTTTATCCACTAACCCAGATGAGATTTCATACTGGTTTTGAGCTCCCTCTAGCATCAGACATTAGGATCTTCCCAAGAGAAAAAAACTGAAATATGAAAGGATAAAATGAAACTCAATAAGTAAATTTTTCCTTATATATCCACACTGAAAGGCATGAAGAATTAATAGAGTGAATAGGGATGAGAAAACAGCTAAAGAAACCAAAATGTTTTCCTGACTGGGAATTGAAGAATGGAGGGAGGCACGGGTGAATTGGGATGGAGTGGTACTACTGGGCTGCCCCTCCTCCTCTGTTACTACAAAAGACAAAGTTCAATAATATGGATTGCTCCTCTCTGTTCTGGTGTTGGCTCACATGGCTCAGCTGTATTGAGACACTGCTTTGATCAAACAGCTGTGAGCTGCATGAGAATATATTAACAGATAAAGACATCTCAGTGTACTGTACACAGGCTGATACTTTGGAGATTAAAATGTGTAAAAGACCCTTTGTGCAAATCTTGCACTATTTCTCCATATGCACAGAGCTGCACAAAGACCAGCCCCACAAACAGAGCTCCTTCAGCACCCAAGCCAGACCCGAAGAAGCGTTCGTTCACCCAGCTACTGCTCCTTCTTATGTTCCCAATTCAGCTTTCAACTTGCCCAATAAAGTGGGCAAAGGAGTAGCAGCTATGACAAGTAAGCCAACACATACAGCAATCATTTCTCTACCACTGCAATGTGAAGAGCAACAGAGCTCAGAAGCAGAAATTATTTTTCTCACCTGTCCCATGAAAGGCTTTCCCTTAGTGATAGCTGAGGCTGCAGGTGTTTGTTCAGTGACTGGAAGGTGGATGAAGGAGCTTGAAGGGGAGTGTTGAAACCTGCATAGGGTGGAAAAAAGTCTGCACAGAGCAGGCTCTAGGTGAAATATGCTCCTCACAGGTTTCTTCACAGCACACATTTTTTAGGAACATCTTGAACATTTATACATTTATTTTGCTCTCACATTTGATGAATCCAGGCATAGAGAAAAGTCTCTGTTGTGCAAGATACTGTACAAATTATATTTCTTGGCCTCAGAAAAATTCCACTTAGAGCCATAAGCCCAAACAGATGGACCAGACATTCTCCAGAGACTGACCAGGTGAACCATGGACAACAGCTAGGAAATACCTATATCTAAGTAGAAAAGAAAAAAAATCGATTGAGAAATAAATTTCAGTTCCTTCATTGAAAACTGCAAAGAAAATGGATATTTTAACTTCAGTCTGAGAGAAAAAAATTAACCACGTATGCCAGTGATGGTATGTTATCTTCCTTTTGTAAAGTAGAAATGTTTTAATGACCTCTTTCTGTCCAGCCCTGCCAATATTTCAGCATTTTCCCAGTTAACTACATCCCTAAATATTGCAGGGAACCATCAAGCATTACATGACACTGCAGCTCCTAATTCTTCTGTGTATATTCCTCTGCAGTCAGGCTGAGTTTGTCTGAAGTTTGCTTTACTTCAAATAATCTCACAGCAGAAGAAATGGAAGCCTCATGAACAGCTGGGATATGGCAAGTCCCATATCCTGACTCATAAAAGTCGCAGGTAATCCAAAGAAAAACTATTCCAAAGGCACAGAATGGCAGTTACTTTGCTTTGCAACAGCTCTGCACTGAAGGTAACAGATGCCTTTCTTTGAAACCAGTCTGTTGGAATTTCACAGAGGGGCAAAAAATGCAGAAAAAACCCCAAACACAAAAAAAAGCCCAGCTGTCGGGTTCAAACAGCCTTGAAGCGGAGCTACAATCCAGGGAGACAGAGAAACATGCTGAAAGCCAAGAACTGAGAAAAAACTCCTTCAGTGTTTATTGACAGAAGTGCTTTGCAAAAGCTCTGCTTTCCCAACAACTGCCTGGACCTTTAGGGCTGGGCTGGCTTTGTCCGTCCACATGTTTGACACCATCTACTGAAAATGGTGATCTTCAAAGACAGATTGCTCACCTGCCCAGCACCATAACTCAAGTTGTGGCAAGAGTTACAGAGCCCAAGCATTGCTTCCACCTGCTGAGATTACCCATGATAAATGAGCTTTTTAAATTCTGGCACGAAAGAGGGTTCCTACTTGTGTTTCATTAAAATGGAGCTAGTAACAAGTATTTATATCCTAAGCAGCTGGGAGAAAACAGGGCATAGCACCAATGCAATTCATAGCAGAAAGAAAGAGTTTTTTCCTGCATAAAAGATCCTCTTGGATAAAGAAGCAGCTTTAAAAGCTGCTGCTTTCACAGAATATGACAGCTTTTCAGACAATACTAAAAAATGCTAAAAATCAACCTCCAAGCCGGAGATGAATACTGTGTCTGGAGTACAGAGGAATTGGATGAAAACTTCTGTTGACAAAGACCAAACTTGGTGGCTGAAGATGATTCAAGTTGAATTTTAAAAAGTAAGAAACTAAAAATTTAATTTCTTTGTTAGTTGATAAGCTCCTTTTCCCCATGTTTTGTCCCAGAGATTTGGATTATTTCGGGTACACAAAAGCTCAGCATGCTCAAACATCATCATCAGCAAAAAGTTTAATTCTGGCAGCACCATGAGGAAAGGAGTGGATGGTCTTACTGTGTTGAACAAGGAGTCCATGCAAAACCACACAGAATGCAGCTGCACTGTCTGTGCCTCTTTGCAAACAGCTTTTCCTCTGCTGGCCTCAGTGGCTGCTTTCCTCTTCCCTCTGTCTTCTCTATTAAAAACCCCTCTCTCCTCTTCCTCGATGATATTCTTGATGTTCCCTTTCTCAAAATGTCTCAGAATAGTTAAATGGTGTTGAAAATCCCTTTTGTCAGTTTAGGACAGCTGTCTTGGCTATGCCCCAACCTCTTACCCAGCCCCAGATGTTGGGGCTGGGGACAGGGTGGTGGCACTTTGGAGGAACAACCATGAAGGTATGGGAGAACTGCTCAGCAGTAGCCAAAACCCTGGTGTGTTATCAACACTTTTCTAGCTGCAAATACACAGCACAGTACTGCAAAGGCACTGTGAGGAAAGCTGACCCCATCCCAGCTGAACCCAATGCATTTCATAATATACAACTCTTAATAAAATGTATTTATTAATATGTACAGATGAAAATGTAACTGTAAATGAGTTAGTTTAGAAAGAAATGCAAAACTTTTAAGGAAGTAATTTTAAAAGAACCCCACACTGAGTTCATTACTTGTTCCCAAAGTCACAGCATTCTTAGTTTCAAGAAAATCATGTCTTACAAAAGATGTGTCTGGTGGGGAAAAACCAAAATTTCTTTCCTTCGACTACATTCTGTTTTTGTTAAAATGAGTTTTACCATTTGAATTTAATCTGACCTTGTATCTAACTTAAACTCTGATCTTTTGCAGGCTATGCAAACCTGGTTTGCTCTTCTTTCACAAATACTTTTAAACAAGAAAAGCATTACACAAATGTTAGCTGAGTGCCTCGTGTCTGCATTAGCAGAACAAGTTCATACAGCCCCTTGTTTGATCTGCTTGTCAATTTTGCCCTGAGAGAATAAACAAAGTGTCAGACTCAAGATTTATTTGTGTAACAGAGAGGCATGCAATGCATGAGTTTTGAAGGACTACAGGGCTTTAATATTAATCCTCATCCAATCCATGCAGGGCACTGGTCTGGAGGATTTACAGATATCTGGTAGCCCAGATGGACTAGGAATGGTGTAAATCTAGGACAAGTAGGCATGGAGCTCGTGTGGTTTGGCTGCATGGGGTATGTAGTGAAATTCATGTTTTGACAATCCAGATTTCAAGAACAGTGCCTAGGTTGTGTCCAGTTTGGCCAGGTCATATTGATCAGCTTCCAGGAGAAAAAACCAGGATGATATCCAGAGAAAAAACCTGCATGAGGGGGTTACAATTGTGCTTTTGGGCCTGGGACTAGAAAGATCTGCTAAATCTATCTATAGCATATGATAAATGTATTTATCATATACTATAGATGTATTCCATTTCATCGATGGAATTCTTAAGTTTTCTTTCAAAGTATATAGTCATCCCTCAATTCCTGCCAAATCAGGGCTGGACTAAAGCATTAGCAACATTTTGGACAGAAAGGAGAAATGCAGGAGTGAAAAGACAAGACAATGCACAGGTGAAAGCCCTCTCCACCATGACACTGCATCACAAGTTGCTTGGGCATTCAGCTACAAAGGTGAGGCAAGATCTGTGTAGCCCAGCAGATTTCAGTTTTATCATTAAAATAAAAAAAAAAAAAGGAAAATGATGGGTTTTTCTCCTTATCTCAGCCCAGTGCCTGCTACCTGCCATGAGATAAAAGTACCAAAGTGACAGTTTTCTACATTGTTTTTTGACTGTCCCTCAAAAATGGTTGTGTTTTGGGGGATATATGAAAAAACCTTGCAGAAATATTTCTACTACATTTTTCATAGTGCTGAAGTGCTTTGGATGCCTGATCATGAATAGTGTGCCTGGTGGACACCAGCTGGACAACACATCAGAAAATTATTCTTCCACCAATTGGTTTACAGTATAGAAGGCCAACACAGATTGATGTGTGAGTGCAAGGGAACAGTGGCATAACAACAGTGTAAGAGGTGCACTCAGCATTCTAGCTACTTGATTGTTTCAAGTTTTGATTATGTTCACACTGTTTCTGGGAATTTCAGATGTTTTCTTGGGTGCCACAATAAAACATAATTTTAGGGAGGCAACAGAGATGACATTTTCATAGTGTATACAGCCAATGCTTCCAAAGTATTAAGGAATCACAGCAGGATAAAGAGCCAAAAGAATGACCTGAAAATTGTTTGAAATGTTTTACAGTGTGGCTAACATTTTTGTATGCTTTTTTGACTACAGGAATCTCAGATAACCTGTATTTTTCAGCTGTACATTAACTAACTCAATTCCAAGTTACCACACACACTGCCCCTGAGTACTACACACCATAAAATGGACATGAAAGAATAACACTTCATCCTCCCTGATCTCATGTAGAAGAAAAGAGAATACCTGTGAGTGTTCTCACATTCTGCAAGCATCAAGAAACACAAAACAAAATGGCAATTTGCAGCTAATTTCACCCATTTCAAATTTAGCTATGGGGCTCTTCCTAAATGCTATGAATTTTATTTGCTAGTATTAGTTCCTCTTTAGGTGTACAAGCCTTTTGCATACCAGTCTATGGGCTGCTCCATGGGTCCTAAACCTCTCACCTTTTAATTTTTGGTATCTCCTGGCTTAGAAAAACATGATCAGAAGAATAGTCTCTAGTCAGGGAATACACTCCTTTTTCTTGGTGCTTTAAGTACAATGCAGTTATTTAAAAAGGATTTTTTTTTTAATCCCAGCTAGGAATGAGCATTTGCTTTGGATTCTCAAGTCAATCACTTAATAAGTTATTGCAGGAAATTTCAACCTAAATTTTTTTCACTGATTCCAAAGTTCCTCCCAAAAAGCAATTTAGTGCTTTGAATGCCTCCTTCATTGGGTAAGGTTGCTATTCATAGCCATGAATTCCTGTTTGTCTGAAGCTGAGGCAGACCAAAAAAGTTCAATAAACATCCATTTTCAGAGCACAATTAGTTCCATTTGATTCAATCCACCTTCTAGACTTTGTAGGATGATTCTCCTGCTAGGCAAGGATAAGAAGTACAGAATCAAGCAGTCTGATGATTCACAGAGAGATGAATAAGTATTTTCTAAACATTAATAACCCTTTTTTCCCCCTGAATTGGAACACAGTGAATACAATTGTATGTGTAAAGCTCTAAACCTCTACTTCTGCAATGAATAACTTGCAAACATTGGCCTTTAAGTAGTCTACAGGCTAAGTGCTTAAGCTGAAGTAGACTTGAGATTTTCTGGTGTTTTTTTTTTTACCCTCTATTCTTTCTATTTCTTCCCTCTATTCAATCCTGCCCATAGCCCTGACACAGGTTGAATGCAAGAGCTTCATTGGACATACTTTAAATACTTTATAATCAACTCATCAAGCACACATTCTATCATCTTCATGAGCTTTTGAATGCTTTTTGCTTAAAGCAAACACAAGGAAATACGTGGCAGGAAGGTCAAGGGTAGTAGGTCTGGGATAAACACTGTAAAACAAGTGACAAGTGAAACTTAAAGTTTACTGTGCAGAACTCATTGTTAAGCTGTAAAGGTGTCATTATCTGTTTAGCTTTTCAAAGCCATTCAATAAAATAAACACAAATAAATTGCATTCAAAACAGGGTCAAAATGCAAGAAATAAGAAATATTAATGGGATCCAGAGAGTTGCTAATGGACACTTCAGTCCAGTACTTCTGAGCCCACCACTATGGTTTTCTGCACTCAGAAAAGCTTGTGTTGCCTAGAGATTATGTTTTAAATAGTCCCAGTGCCCAAAGGCCTTTACAATTTTGAATGCATCATCTGCCCCTTCCCTCTGGAACTTAAATACCAAGCATTGCTAACCATTCCATAAAAGAGAGTTATTGTGTGTATCTCATCAGAAACCTATTTAGATAAGAAAATAGTTCCAGAACTACAGAAGAATTGCCTACAAAGGCATATGTGTGTGTGTATATATATATATATATATATATATATATATATATATATATGGCGCAGAAAGCAAATTTCATCCTGGGTCACATCCAAAGCCAGGTGTGGGCAGCAGGGCCAGGAAGGGGATTCTGCCCCCCTGCCCTGCCCTGCTGACAGCTCACCTGCAGGGCTGCATCCAGCTCTGGGGTCCCAGCACAGGAAGGACATGGACCTGTTGGAGTAAGTCCAGAGAACGGACATGGACATGCTCAGAGAGATGGAAAAGAAAGGCTGAAATAATTGGAATTGCTGATTCTGGAGAAGAGAAGGCTTTGGGGTGACATAACTGCAGCCTTACAGGACCTGAAAGGAGCCTACAAGAAAAACGAAGAGGGACTTTTTACAAACAGGAGGAGGGTGGAATGGATTCAAGCTGAAAGTGGGTAGGCTTAGATTAGATATAAGAAAAAAATCTTTACTGTGAGGCTGCTGAGACACTGGCACAGGTTGCCCAGAGAAGTTGTGCATGCGTCATCCCTGGAGTGTTCAGGATTGGGTGCAATGGGGCTTTGATCAACTTGATCCAGTGGGAGCTGCCCCTGCCCATGGCTGGGTGTTGGAACTGGATGATATTTAAGATCTATTGCAACCCAAGCCCTTCTATGAGTCTATGTTATCATCCTGTGCCTTTATACTGTGCACTGCGTGGCCTTACAATAATTATAACACACACATACAAAAAAAGATGAGTGAAGTACCCCTCTTTTCTGTCTTTAACAGTTTTGACTCCAGTATTGTGCAGTGCAAATTACAAAGGGTCTGAGTAAATAAATTTAAGAAGCCAAAGTATTAGTTTTCAAAGGCATACTGGAACGAAGCTCTGAGTATTTGATAGGAAGCCAGAGAAATGGAAATGCTACACATAAGTATTCTTTAAACAGCACAACTTAATGTGGAATGTGAAATCAGGAGTCTGAGATTGTACTGTGAACATTTTTCTTAAAGGACAAAACATTGATACTATAAAATCTGAATAAAGGTAAACTCTGGTGGGAGAAATAGACTCTGCGCAATGAGACATAATAGTTGCATAACCTCTAAAAGGTTATGCAACTAAACATTGTTTAGTGATGCAACCTTGGTATGCTGGAATTCAATGGCAAAATAAGTCAACGATGTAATTTAGGAGGGACTCTCCTGGTTCCCTCCTCACACAAATCAAATCTGGAGGCAGAATAATGTCTTATGATAGCAAGGCAGTACTTGCTGAATGTGTTGTGTGGCAGCTTGCAATATACCTTCATCTGAAATCACATTTATAAAAGAAATGTTCCATTCAGAACCATTATTTACCCCATTTACTGACACCCAATCTATAATTCTTGAACCACATGTAAGACATTGCGGTATGCAGAGAGCAGTGAAAAATGGCAGTGACAGAGAACGTTTTTGTGTCTCCAGTAATCCCACAGTGCAGGGACAGGCCTTTGGATTTAGCCTTTTAGAGGGTCTATGCAAACTAGGGGCAGACTAGGATAACCCAAATCTGCATATGAAATTATGTAACATTATTGACACTGTCCTGACTGGATTGCTCATTCTCACTTTTCATTTAATTCAAATCCTCCCACTTCTGGAATTATCTGCCACTGCCATTCAGACTCATCTGCAGACAGAATGAGCAATCCTCTTCTCCACTGCCACCCTATATTTGTGCCTGGTGCCATTTGCATGTTGTTTTAATGGAGATAATTCCATTAAAAGTCTAATTGCAAGATGCAGAACCAAGCTGACAAAGAAATGTAGTTTTCCCGGGAGGTGTGGCTGTGAAAGCTGTTAGAAAGGATCACTATTCATGCTTTCTGAAAAATTTTGTCTCCAGCATGTCTCCATGCCTGTAATTAATGGGGAAAGAGTCATTTGAGGGGGCAGCACCTTCCCACTGCAAGGCATGGGAATCCCTAAAAGGAGACAGGAGCCAGGGAAGATATCCTCCTCTGACCTCCATCTTGCCACAGGACACTTTGATGTGTCTCGACCATTCTTTCAGCATGGCATTCATCAAAAACTTTTTCTAATGAGTCTGGTAGATGGTTTCAAGCAACATGAATCTTATGCCCAGACTTATGTCTAAATAAGGCTTTTCATGGTACCTCCGTCAAACAATCCTTCCTGCTCTTCCCATGGGCAGGAATTTCACTGCAACCTTTCTGTGATGCCCCATTGCATTTCCCTATTTTGGAACCAACTCTGCTGGATCTAGCAGTCCTCAGTTATCAGATGTCACCATAGAAGAAAAAAAAAATTGCATAGATGTTTAGACGTTTTATCTTGTTTCTGGGTTTTCCTAGTCACTGATTTTTTTCCTGCCTGGTTCAAACCACAGTGAGGTGGTGGAAGCTTCAGAAAATTCCTTCAAAAGTCAAGAGCTGTTCACTCAAGTGAAGTGCAGGAAGATTAAATACGTCTGTGAGCTGGGACAAGAGCTCAAGTTTCTTAACCCCTTCAAATGTTCCATTCAGTTGTTTGTATTGCCTTTTCTGGTTAATTTTTAATGTTTAAAATCCATAATTTACACACTCAGACCAAAACTTGTAATTTACTCAGTTTCTCTAATCTAGTTTAAATTGTACTTTTATTATTAAACTGTTAAAAAATGCCTTTGGACAATCTGGAGAGTTGGTGACATTTCATAGTTAAACTTATTATATTTAGATTATTTTTTTTATCCCAAAGTCTGTTGGTGTGGGAATAGCAGCTTCAAATGATTGTTAGTTATTGAGAACAACATTTGGATTATTACCTTTCCAGAAAAGTACTCACATCTCTGCTGAGAAATTGCCTTAATTTGCTTTTATGACTAAAACTTAATGATGTATTAATACAAAATATAATTATTTTTTATAATAATTTAAAAATTTATAGGATAACCAAAGCAGCATTCTGTCTACTAAGCTCATTTGGACATTTGGTCTCCCTGGTAAAAATGTCAAAAATAATGTGTGCCAGTTATTGCCCGGGCTGATGATGACCTCTGACCATGGTGGCCCAAAGTAGTCTCTGCCTTGGTTTCCCAGCCACTAAATATGATGGGGAACACAGATCCCTGTAGGCTGTGACCCTTCTTCTTGTTTCATCTTTTAAAGCTCCAATTCTGCAGCGCATACAAGCACAACTTTATCATTGTGACAGCACTGCTGTCAGTGGAGCTGCTCCAAGAATAAGGTCAGCAAGAGCATTCCTACAAGGCCATGGATTGAAAAATATTTGGGGTAAGATTTATTTCCCAGTTAAGAACCTGAATGGTGCCCAGCACAATAGATTCTTCTATTTGTTTGTGGCTTCCTCAGTAAAAAAGTTTGTTACGATAGTAATAAAGTGAGAAGTTCTATCTATCCTTTATCATTTTACAGCACTATCATATTTCACATCTGCTACTGCGTTTGACTTTTATTCCCAGCCCTGTTAATATGTGACATAGCCAGAGAACTGCAGACTCAGAAGATTGATTGAACATTTCTAATAAATATTAAGCTCTAGTGTTATGCACTTGCACATCAAGAGAAAAGGACAAACACCTGCTTTGCAGACATCTGAATTTCCAACGTGTCAGATGAAACACACTGGTTTCAATCAAAAGCAAATCTACTTAAATGGATTGATGTTCTTCAGACAGGCAAAAAATAAGCATGAAATGCCACAGACTTTTTCTCTGGTTTTATTTCAGTTTCTTTTCACAAGACAATACAGTACAGTTACCAGATATTGGTCATTGAACAGCCTTTCATGAATTATTTAGGGGAAAGCTCAGCTGCTTTAGATGGCAAAAGAGTGCAATGTAAGGTGAGTATTATCCATTATTTTCACTTGAAATGAGATTTATTTTAGCCCAGTTTCCTGTTTACAGGGAAATGAGGCCAGTGGGTGACTTCTCACTCCTATGACTGAGGCCTTGAGAGCTGCCTTAATAAATCCATTGCCAGCTCCCTGCTGGCTATTGATCCCATCAAGCTCAATGAACAGAAATGAGAAGTTCCTAATTTGTTGTGACTTTGCATGGATGTGTTTATTTATAAAAGGAGGGAGCTGTGGCAGTGTGCTTTCCATTCAGCACTGGTACAACTTTGTGTTGGCAAGGACTGGGGACAGAAGGGTAGCCCATGCCAGGCATCTTGCAGGAGATGAGATGATATTGATACTTGTGATTATTGCTTATCAGCAGAGTGCCTGTGCTCCCTCTCCTTTGTGCCTTTGCTTTCTCTAGCTAATATTCTAAACATAACACTTTAAATATTGTTGAGAAGTTAAAGCAAGGGAAAAAGTTTTGCCCTAGTTCTGCACAAGGCAGCTCACACTCAGCTCACAAGTCCAGCAAGACAACTTCTCTGCCCTTCCTTCCACTTATTTTCTCCAAAAATAGTTACTCAGCCCTGTGAGTTGAAACTAGAAGCAGTTTACATTCATGATTAAATAACCCAATTAGCTCCAGGGTTTAATCACCAAGTCTTCTAGTTCATAGGGCAATTGGAATATATTCTTAGAATTCTATATATAGTTTTGCGGGCAATGAAAAGAAGGCAGCTGGTGAAGAGTTTCTGCCTTCAGTCTATTCCCACTATCACTGTTTCATTTCTTTTCAACAGCTTCAAGCCCTTCATTGCCAGGAATTTCTCTGGTTCCTTACTCTTAGTTCAGCATGAAGGATGTTTTGTCAGAAATGGGAGTATGAAATAGAGGAGTAATTCTCCATTCACTGAACAAGGGACTGTCAGGTCTCTGTGGTTCATTGGCTCCCTGTGTGAATAAACAGCTACAGACTCAACTCTAGAAAAAATACTTTTTGCTTCTTGTAGCCACCATGCCCAAGGATCTTCCTCAGACCTTTTGCTTTCAGATATAGCGATAAACTATTCCCTGCTGTCTTGTTTGGAAAAGTTTTTGAGCAGAGGTTTGATAGTGAGATTTGCATCTGCAGCAGTCTCTGGTAGTGCCAGCTCCTTAATTCTGCATTTCAGAGCATGCAAATCTTACCATGCAAACAATTGATAAAATTATGATAAAATTGTGTGAGGTCTAAAATAGGAATACTCAATGCATTAAGAGAATAAAAAGTAAATTAACACAGAGATTCAGTAGTTACATTGAGAATCTCACAGAAATGCCTGCCAAATCAGATAATATATCAAAATTTACTTTTAACGAAATTACTGTCACAAGGTTTCTTATTTGCACAGTGCTTTAGAAAAGCTACTAGTTGTTTCTCAGTCAGTTGTTTTTATAGTTACCAACAATTGTAATTTTTTTTCCTTTGGAGGCTCTGATGCTTTGTGTTCTTTTTCTAATAACTACATGGGGCTGGAAAAAGAAATTGCTATCTGAGAGACTGAAATTTCAAAACTCTATGTTGCCTTAAATTGGGATGAAAATCTCAGAATAACTTGCAAACAAAATATGCAGACATCTTTTCTTTCTGCCATGCAGAGCATCTCCTTTCAATAAGTTCAGAGCTGCTAAACTGATATTCTTATTCTGTTATTTCATCAAAATACAGGAAGGACAAAAGATGTTTGGACTTTTTGCAATGAACATGTCAGCATTCTGATAGTAAGACAATAATATCTATTTGATATTATAAATATTACAAAGAATTTGAATGAAAAATAGCATTTATCTGCAGGATATTTTCATTCTGAATTGTCAGCATTTTCCAACGGGTCACTTTAGAAATTTTTCATCTCACTTAATGCAGAATTTTTGTGCTGTTATTATTATGTAGACACTATCCTTTCTTTGCAGGCAGCAGTATCTGCAGAACTTTGAATTTAGAGGACAGGACTGTGCATCATGGTAGGAAGAAGGAAAGAAAGCAGAAGAGGATGGGATAGGAAAAGGAAAAAAACCCCACGCATATTTAGGTACAAGTCATCAGAAGCAGATTGTTGTGGAACTGCTTGTTTGAGAGATGGATGTGGAGATGCACCTTTTACTCTTCCCACCTGAATGATTCTTCCTCTCTCCTGCCAAGCAGGGTCATAACAACTACATGGGAGGCAAACAGGATCTCTATGTCCACAAACTTCATAAAATCCCAGTAGCATTCTCCCCATCCTCCCATAAAAACTTTCCTTTGCACTGATATGATTGGTGGTACCAGGGTCTTTTAGGTGTTTAGTTATATCTTCATTATGATTCAAATCATGTTGTCAATGTTGTCTTTACACATGCCAAACTCCTTCAGTGTCCTTCTGCAAGGGAATCCTGAAGAAGCAGAAAAGCACTTGAACCCAGAATCCAGTTATCTCTGCTACCTGCAAGGAATGACCCAAACTTACAGGGTAAATTCCTTTTCATTTCCTGTGCTGGGAGTCCCTGGGTCTCAAGTTTTTTGTTATTTATTATAACAACACAGACCAAATGGAAAATATCAACTAGTGTTTTTCTTCCTGGAAGGCGAATAACTGCAGAGAGAGGTATGTATGAATCCAAGTAATGCTTTCAAATAACTAAGATCTTTCCACATTAAATATGTATCAGGTAACTTAAAGGATACTAATGCTGTAGACTTTATGAATTTCATTCACACTTGTGTTTTTGTATTTTTAGGCTATTCAAATCAAGATACACCAGGAAGTGCAAATAAAATCTTGTTAGAAAGGCAACCACACACTGAAGAAGCATATGCTTATTTTGGGGGGTTTTTTTTTGGTGGTAAGATGCTGTATTTACCATATTCAGGATCAGAATAAACTCCTGATGGTTTTACAAAAACACTTCCTACATTGCTCTTTACTCAGCCCCTCCTAAAGAGAGCCATCACTTGATCACTGCACTCCTGATCACAATTCCACAGAGATCCACACAGACATGATGGAGCACTACGAGTGCAGCAGATCACGAGTTAGGGATAGGATGGGGGAATGCATTCTCACTGCTTGGCCAGAAGTGTAGATGTTTAAAAGGGAAGCATTTTCCCACCTGTACTGTCAAGTGCCTTGAAGCCCTTGTTGAGGCACAAGCTGTGTTTCCCTCCCACCAGTGTGGATCTGGCTGGGAGAGCAAAGCTCACTGATTGATGACCCAAGCTGCTAAACTCAGCTGCCCTCCTGAACACTGGCAAAGATTGCATTCAAAGCTTCTCTCAGCTTCTGTGGAGGCCCCTGGCCTGCAAGACTGGTATCCTTTCTGAATTAGGATTTTCAAAATCTGACCTTTCTGTGTCATGATGTGAGTTCTCATATGACTTCCATTTTAATAAGTTCAATTGTGCTACATGCCAGCTAGATTATAAATGCTGTGCATACCTTCCCTCTCTCTTGTTTTTTCCCTTTTCATCCTCACAGAGCTGTGTTTTGAAGTAAATACCATCTTTTGGAGTATCTGTGCACTGTCCTGAACAGTATAGCTCTTGCTTATATGACAAGGCAGGTGTTAAACAGTAGGCACTGATAATTATGTTATCACTATTGCCAGTTAATTAACTTTAGCTGTGGTTTTCAAGAACAATGATGTCAAGGATGACAAGAGATTGACAAGGAGGTAAGCCTCAAATACGTTTAGGAGGAGGGCAGAGAAGAGAAAAGCAGTCTGAAAGACCCTTGCTACCTCTTCACTCTGCAGAAGCCAAATTGGTAAAGGTAGGACTCCAGTGGTAAGTTGCCTTTCATCCTTTTTTCTGTGCTGCAAGAATATTTGCAGTTTCAGATAAGAACAAAAATATGTCATACACTAGGAAATTCTAGGAATTATTCATGTTTTCATATCCTTTAATGAATAGCTGTTGCACATTTGTATTTAGGGTCAGGGGGGACATTGACAACTGATATTTTTTCCAGCTGTGCCCAAGCTATTCACAGAAAATCATGTAGATGCAAATTTAAATGCTCATTAATCACATCTGGAAAAGATGCTCCCCATCATGCATAAATGCTACTAGAACTAGGTAGCAAGTTACTGTCAGACACTAAAGAAATTCTAGTACCAAAATTGTATTTGTCACTTTTACTTTTCCTAATTTATTTGCATTGAAAACGTTCCCTCTTCAATTGCTGAGCCTTTTCACTTTGGCTGTACAACTTAAAAACAACTGAACATACAAAGAGAGGTAAATTCCTACAGGGGGGCTGAAATTTGTGATAGCCTGTCTTCTCAGTGGTTTCTGAATTATCATAAAGAGAAGAATTTATTGTTGGAAATGCTGAAAGGGTAAGAAAGTATAAATCTTTCTTTTCTAAGCAGCTGTTAGCTGTCCAGCCAAATATAAGTTATATATGGACTTGATTTGTGAGTACAATAAATAACTGGATCAAGGAAGCTGGAAGCACGTACAGGTTTAAAACATATTTGCAATGTGTCAGTTCTGATCTCTGACAATTATCATAAAAGAGATTTTTGTCTTTATTAATTTAGCTTTGTGTAAAGCATTTTAATCTAAAAAGAGCTAGGAGTGAGTGAGAAATGAGTACCAATGCTTGTTCTGAAGGAAGAAATTATTTGGTTTTTGGAAAAAAATTTGGTATTTTGCATGTCATTCTGATGTCTTCTATATCACTACCATCATCTTTTTCATAGCTTTGCCCAAGCTTTCATTTATCTCAGTGGCAATGTACATTAGTTTGTCTTCTTATAAATAATTTCTAAACAAACCAGGGCTTTGCATTCTCACAGGCACCAGAGCAAACTAGAAAGTTATAAAAGAAGAAAAGACAACAATCCCTCCTCCAACACTGCTCCTGGCTTTTCAAGGCAGTGACCATTATCCTGACATCAATTTTTCAGGAGTAATTAAATTGATAGATCGGTCAAAGGCTTTCAGTGTGTATTGGATCAAAATTCTCAGCTCATGCATGAAACAAGTGATACAAAACTCTAATTCAGAATGCACTAAAAGCAAAAGGGGGAACAAGTCAAACCACTGCACAGTCAGGTGTCAAACCTTTGACCCTCCTGAGAGACCTGTATCCCAAATCAAAAGTGTGTTCAAAAATTGCTTTGCATTCTAGGAAGGTTGTAGGTGAGCAAGTGAAACCATTCATCCCTGGCATCCTTTGGTCTAGGGCACAACCTCTTCCCCTGCCTTGGAGTAACTGATGTGTTTCCCTATTTGCAGAGCTAGAACAGCTCCAGAGGAAAAATGCTGCTCATGGAGTGCTGGCATACATTCGGGTCAGCAATTTGTCTAAGGTATGAAAAGGAAGCATGGCATCCATCCATACCTGAAATGTGTCCCTGATGCAGCAGTTTTCAGTAGTGGGATGTGTGTGAAGTGAGGCAGATGATTCCTTTGCAACTTCCTGTGTATGCTAAGGACCATGACAAATGCATTTCCATTGACCCCACAGTGTCAGCTTTTTATTTTATATTTTAGTGGATTGTAATCACACCCCTTGATGGTACCAAACACACATCTGGGCTTAAACATATGGAGATTTAGTGAGCAATGCATTGGGCAAGATCCTACTGCCACAAGCAGTTCTGCCAAGAGTCTGCAAAGGTGCATCATGAGCTGACTCCTTACAAACACTGGTGCCAGCACCAACCCCATGAGCAGTGTAGGGCACCTCCTTCTTGAGTTTGGCTCATCCCCCAGCCCCAGCTGTGTTTACCAGAGGTGACATCTGACCACTCATATTTCCACAGAGGTTTCAAAAGAAATACAGCGACACTTCATCATCCTCTAAAAATCTGTGGGATTAATTGATGGATTTTTTGTTGCTAACAAAGGAATCTCCAGTCAGGCATTGTGTGGCACCATGCCCATAAAACATTAAAATCTTTCCCCTGAGTTGAAATGTCTTGTTGTGATCCCATACTTCAAAGGAATATCATTTATCTTTCAGTTAAGCTTAACTGATGAAAATTCTTCCTCCTGGCTTTAAATATATATGCCTCACTTGAAGCCACTTCTTTTTTTCCCCCCTTAATTCCATATAATAGGTTGTCTAATCAAATTACTAGTTGTGTTTATTTTAGTCAACATAACCCAGTATCTTGATCTCTGGGGGCAGGCATGTTGATTTTAAATGAATTGGTTGATTTTCTGGCAGTTTATGAACTGTTTGTGCTGAATATATCAATTATCATCATCATGTAATCAAATCTGCCAATTATGTGACATTGTGTTAGTTTATTGAGCAAATGCAAAGAAAAGGCTGTGACCAAAACTGCTGGGTCCATACTACTTCTGTGATCTGGGAAGAACAATCAAGTTGTTATTAATTCAGAAATTTTATTGTTAATTTTAATTACCTTCTTCTCCTTCTGTCATGAAAGCTGTGTCTTCTATTCTCCTCCCTACCTCCAGTCACAAAGCTAGGCTGTGATTGCTTCTAATTATTTTATAGGACAGAAACCTTTCTGTAAACAACTATGAGAAACACACTTCTGTGACAAGATGATATCAAACTAGACAGAGTAATATCAACAAAAAGGTCTGTCAGCTGTGACAACTTCATGACAGACTTATCTCCCATCCAAAATGTTTTTCTCCCTGTCATGGGTACTGATGAAACATGCTTTCTGGGATGATTCGTCCCCCCAAAAAACAATCACTTCACCAAAATCCTGAATGCTTTTTTTGCAAAAAGGAATGGGACATAAAAGATCTGAGATTTTTAATACATCCCTGGCCATACCTTTTAATGAGATTTAAGAGAAGGAACAGTTTACACTGGCATATTTTGTTTTCTTTAAAATTTAACAAACTCAGAAACCTGAACAAAAGGCATTTGTGAACTCCAAAGGTGGACCATGAGTACTTTACTTCCAAAGTACTCATAGTTAGACTGAAGATGCTGGCTGCTCCCAGCTGTAGACCAAGAGGTTGAGGGCCATGAAGAAGGAAAGTGGGGCTGAAGGTGTGTTGCAGATCACACCACCACTGAAAATTTTGAGAAGTCCTTTTCACTAGAACAGTGTCTTCTGTCCTCCTCAACAAGTGTTTTCTGCAGCCAGTCTGAAAGCCACATACAACATATGCAGCTCTATTATTTACAGTACACGTGTACAGACACAGTGCCCTTCTCCCTCGCTTCTCTTTCTTTGTCTCTTCAGGAATGAGACTCCCAGTTCCACGACACCTGAAGGAGGATGCCTCTGTGTTAGGAGAGAAGCACACCAGCACATGGACTGTGAATGAGCACCACTTGTCTTCTGGGCTTCAGACGACTTCTCTGAGTTTGGGTTTTGGGCTGACAAAAACTTAGCAGACTCATGAATGCCATTAAGTTACATCCTAGCCTCAGTTCCATAGCAGCATGGCTTGGACCACCTGCCTCTCTGCACACACATACCACAGATCAACAGCAGTGGAGATAAGCAAGATATTTTGGTCTAGTCACCTTCTGCTGTAGTAAAATCAGCTCCTTTCCATGCTTGTGAAACACCCTTGTGAATAAATTGTTATGTAAATATGTTTACATTTGAATATATTTTTCCTAGTGCAGAAGGCATTAGAGAAACTAAGCATTGTTAGTTGTGCACCAGCAAAGCTGGACTGATGGTTTTATTTTAATCATAACAGTTGGTGTGCAATTATGGGAAAATACAATCAGTTTTAAAACGGTGTGGAGCTTACTCAAAGTCACAAATGAAAGGGTGTGTTTCATCTTTCTGCCCTAAAGAAGTAAAACTTTTTTTCCACCCCATCTAGGCTGCTTATCATATGGGAGGATCACTCAGAGGGAGCTGGCTGGGGAATCCTCTTTCAGAGGAGCTGCTGAGCAGTGTCAAGGTAGCTCTGATACCCATGGTGTTGGCTGGTGCCAAACATGGAGATGTTGGTGCTCCCAGGGCTTCTCCCAGGAGAGGCAGAGCTCTTTGCCTGCAAGATGTTGCAAACTTTCTTTGTTCCTGAGGAATGCATGAACGTGCTTGGGTTTCTTTCCCTTGATTGTGCACCTTGGCTTGCCCGCAGCCTCTGGCAGCAAAGTTGGTGGAAAGACAGACAGCTGAGTAGACCAAGTCCACTTGCTTTGTCAGGAAGTCAAGTAAAAAAAGATTTCTTTAATACTGTGTTGATCTTAGTGACCTCTACTGAGCTCCTGTCCTTTCCTGAGACAGAGAATTAGTCTCCCTTCTATTCTTGGTTTGAAGCGATAAGCTTGTTCCTTTGCCATGGGAATGGACAATGGATAAAAATCAATTCTCATTTAAGAAGCTACAGCAGTTTGCCTTTGCCTTTTCCTGCTGCCTGTATTGATTCCCTGAGCTCTCAGGGACACTATCAATCCTGCTGCAGTCCAGATTTATTTGAAGAGGAACTGTGATGATGGGTGCAGTTCCTGAGAAAAGTCCCTTCCATCTCCTCCTTGCTGTTCTGAGAGACAAACCAAGGCCATTTATCCCATCCGTGGTGGTGTGGATTCTCCGGAGCAGTTTACAGCCCAGGGCCATGATTGCAGTGCTTGTCACTGCAGGCCTTGTTGCTGCAGCTCTTGTTTAGGTGGAGAAGAAAAAGAAAAGTTATCACATTTCTGTTTCTTCTTCTTTGAGGAAGAAACAGAAATGTGATAACTTTTTCTGAAGGCATTTTTGAAGGTATTTTCCTGATGGTCCCTTGACTCTTAATTACCTTAAGATAGTCAACAGGTCTGTAGCATCCTGTCCAAACAGTGCTCATGTGTCTGCCCCATCTCATAATATATTTTTTATTTACATAAGGCACTGGATATAAGCTGTCTCACAGTAAACACCCCACCAGAAATTATACCTAAAATGTTAATATTCAAAATTATGCTACTGTAAATAACTATGTGGGGTGAGGAGATAGTGGAAAGTTAGGTGCCCATGACTTCAAACACTTATGCTCTTATACATCACTAGGTAATTGTTCCCACCCTTTTCTCCCAAACAGGAAACCCAAGCCCAAGGAGCTCTTGTGCAGCAGGTTAGTTAGTTATGACCTGGCTTTTATTGACAGTGGCAAAGTGGAGTGGCACAAAATAAATTTTCTTACTAGGCTGTGTCAAGCACCATCTTTAAAATAATCTTTTTATACACATGAAGTAATGTACCTCATTAGTTTCTTCCACACCTTTATTCTCATTAGAAAAAAATACTCCACAAACCAATGGGGAAGTTATATCAAGTGCCTGAAGCATCTACAATCTGCCATGCAGGGTTTCTTTTTAGAAAAAGCTGTAAGCAGTCACCCATTGCATACATTTCAACATTCACTCCCAGATTTGAAAACCCAAACTCAATCTGCTGTCTCTTTGCAAGGAGAATTTCCTACTCATTTTCCCTGGGATTCATGGATCAAAAACTCTGATATTGGCAAGATGTATGAGCATGGTACCAAAAGCTCAATACACCCCTGCTCTGTGCTGGCAATGAAAAACATTTTCTGTGGATAATCACCTGAGAAGATTTCTCTGCCCTTCCTGGAGAATTTTCTCCACACTTTCTATTTCCTCTTAGACTTGCAAGTGCTCCTGTTCTGCATGGATGGATCTATGCTGGGTTGTGCTGGTCACTTTCAGTTGTTACCGTGTCTGACTGAGTTAAATTAAACTCTTTTGGGTACATTGGATCTGATATTTTTTCCTGGAGGCCAAAAATCCTGCCAACAGTGCCAGGTGATTATAAATCCCAAACTGCTATTGCTGGATACAGGAGAATCATGAGATTGTAGGAGTTCTCACTACTTGAACATAAGAGTTAAGCCTTAAAACTATTCACAGTTGCATCTTAGCTTATTTGAAGGTAGGTGCTAGGCTGCTGTAAAATAATTATTAGTCCTTGTAGAATAAGCCCAAGTGTATAAGGTTCACAAGGCAGATATTTGTAATTAGTTCTGGGGTTTTTTTTTAGTGCAGTTGAAACACATTAATTATTTAATGAGTTTTGAAGTGCCGAAATGTGTTTCCTTCTCAATGAAAAATTTATGCCATGAGGCAATGAACAGTTTGTCTCTGCCTAGTCAATAAGTGTTTTTTTAGACATATGAAAATAATGTTTATCCATAGGGGAGGACTGAGGATCCTCAATGTGCATGAGAGGAAGCCTTTCAGTTTCTCTTACTTGAAATTTGTAAAAATATACTTAAAAATCACTAAAATGAAGTTAGTACTGAGAGTCAAGAAATGTGCTAAGGAACTCAGAGTGCATTTTGGGAGACAGTTTTTAAGGATTTCCTTCTAGCATTTACATCTGTTGCATATGCAGAGCCATGCAGAAATAAGTTTAAATGTTCTGGGAAGCAACAGTGATAAACAAAGTATTCAGTGAGGCTCTACAATGAACAAATAAAGGAAGGTTTTTCTGTCACTAGAAAAACCTTCCTGCATTTTCTGCTCTTTGAAGTTACTCAAACAAAATATGCATCAAAGGTGTTGGATTTTTGATGCACCAGGAAGCTCAAAATCCTCATCTGACCATCAATACTCCTTGCAGAGTATTGTGGTCTGTCTGTAGTGTTTTGAGAAGTGTTTAACTCTTCACATCCTTTGCAGAATGTTTTGGTATGAGCTTATGGCAAGGACACTTGATAGTCCCTATCTTTACAACACAGTGAACACACATTTTATGACTAATTTTGGAGCATACACACACTGAGCTGTTGTTCAGTAGCCCTGATTCTATATAGAAATTCTGACCAATTTTCCACCCTTACTGAAACCAGTGAACCAGTTGTCATTTTACTTTCTGATTGAAGTTTATTAACATAAAACTGTTACCGGCAACACCTGTAAAGCAAAAATGAAAATACAAGGTTCAGTTGCTAAAAGCTAAAATTGTTTATCTGTCAATTTGTTATATGTATTCTTTGGTAAGTAGATAACACAGCTGATTTGGGTAACCAGTCCAGTTATTTTGAGAAGTTTGTGGAGGAATTTGCAATTTTAAAAGATGATGTGTGTGCATATACATACATACATATATATATAACAGCAGTAAATGTAACAGATGAAGGATTCCAGCATCCCATATGGCTAAAAGAGAAGGGAGCTGGGGAAAGTCTGTGCAGAGAACTGACAAACAGCGTGTGAGTGAGCAGGATGAAGACAGAGACAGTTGTCTCCATCACTGTGGATGCACAAAGTACAGAAAAGGGAACAGACACCACATAGACCTTCTCCCTCTGTATTCCCACCACTGTAGAATTAGAAAGTGAGGTGTGACATACAGGTGCAAATGCCACTCTGTGTGATGGTTTTTTCCACAGGAGATGTAAGGCTGCCTCCATCTAAGCTAAACTTACAGTTTAGAAACAGAACATGATGTCTCCCCATGTGGAGAGAACACTTGGGCTCAGTTTATTCCTAAAGGTGCTGACACAGGGACGACAAAACCTCCCCCTATTTCCACTCCTAGCCCACTGCCCTAGCAACATTGTCAGTGAGATACGAGCTGGGGCAAAACTCCTGAAAATCATACTTTAGCCAAGACAAGTGGAACTGCAAAAATTTCCAATTTTGCAAAGCAGAGTCCAACAACTTAATTATGTTGAGAGAATAGGCAGCAACAGCAAAACAGATCGAAGTAAGTCTTTATTAGCCAAATAAAAATCCCAATGAGAACTGCAATACCGTCACAGAATTTTGCATCTCTAATTATTATGTAAGCATACCTTAAAAGTCAACAATGTTGTACTTTTCCTTTTTGTAGAGTGGTACTTATGTTCTGGTGGAAAAAATGTTCTGCTTTGTTTTGCAGTAAATTCATTCTGGACAATGATAAGTCTACTTAGTATAAATTGGACTTTGTTTGGAAAGTGCTATTTTTATTGAAAATTACTGAAGTGATGAAAGAAAACTCTCCTATTCCTTGTCTGATCAACGCCCAAATGAGGGTCAGAAAAGAAATTCCTACTCCTATAAGCTGCAACTATAAAATAAATGGTATACACCTTGGTTTTCATACTTTATTCAGTTTTTAAGGATCATTTCCTACATGTATAGTATTTCATTCTGACTAGAATGTCATTGAAAAGTGTGAATTATTTAATGAGTTTTGAAGAGCTTAACTGCCATTTCTTTAAAAAACCTAAAATCCTTAAATGCATCTAGGATGCTGCCAATTTATATTCACACAGCTCTTTGCTCACTCCCCCACAGTGGAATGCAGAAGGGAAACAGCAAAAGTGCAAAAACCCCTCCTGTGTTAAGATAAACAGTTTAGAAAGTAAAGGAAAAGCTGTGGATGCGAATAAAACAAAACAAGGAATTCATTCCCAGCTTCCCATGGGCAGGCAGGTGTCCCTGATCTCCAGGAAAGCAGGGTTCCCTACTGTGGGATGGCTACCTGGGAAGGCAAATGCCATCACGTCATCTTCTTCATTGCTTCATCTTCTCAGCTCTGGTTGCTGAGCTCGAGGCCCTGTGGTCTGGAGTGTCCCTTAGGCCAGCCAGGGTCCCCTGTCCCAGCTGCATCCCAGCTCCTGGCTCACACCCATTCTGCCCCATGCTGGGCAGTGTGAGGAGCAGCAAAGGCCTTGGCGCTGTGTCACCAACCCCTGCCAAATAAACACAGTGTCACTTTGATAGCCTGGCCGGATTACAGCCAGCAGTGCCGCCTCACTGCTGTCCTGTGCTTCCCAATCTTTCTGCATTTTATTACCTTGTCTGTGAACTGCAGAGGGAGGCGTCACATTTTTGTCTTTTTGTGTCCAGTTTAGTAGTGCTGTTGTTCTTGAGAAGAATCCCTGCATGTTGCTTAGTATTATGGCACCTGATGAGGATTAAACAGGGCGAGGTGTGAAAGTGACTTCTCCTTTGCTTGCCTTGGTTTTGCATACTGTTTTCAGTTTCTTTTTGAGCAGGCAGCAGACACAGAGGTGCACCAACTGCTACCTGTTCTCCCATGTGTTTAGGAGCCCTTTTTCCTTCAGAGGAGTGCTGTGACTCTCACAGGAGAGGAGAAGGAAAAACTTTTCACCAGGAATAGTCAACAGACAGATTTAGTCCTGAATGTGCTTCAGTCAGAGCAGCCTCTCACCACGCTCCTCTGGGATTTCCATCACATGGCTCCCAAGGAAAGGTGGCAACATAAGTACACCTAATGCTCTACTGGCTGCTTTACAACAGCACCTAAAGATCCAACATCTCTCTGACTGCCAGATAAAAGGAGACACTGTGTCCTTTTTAGCACTGTTTCACCAAAAACACAGGTCAAGAAGAACCTGATTTGCTTTTGTCACATTCCACAAAGAGATTGCATTTAAAAAATGCTTTTAATTATTTTTAAAATTTTTCCACCCACTTGAAGAATGGTTAACAGCTTGAAATAATGCAGGATCTTTGTGATATGAGTTCTGCTGTCTCACAGCAGAATATTCTCAAGGTAGGACTCCACAATACAAGTAGTTGAAATCCCCAGCTGCCTGTGCTAAAGACAAAAGAGTGGCCAATTTAATTAACTACAGCAGCAAGGAACATAATTCATTATCAGTTTTACCAATATCAATATCCTGAATGTGAAAGAGGCAGGAACACAGATGTCTAACCAGGAAAGCAACACTGTAAATCTGATTGCTTTCCTTGCTCTCTTGCTCTTTAACTGATTGCAAGAAAAAAACAGCCAAAAAAAACCCAAACAAAAGAACTCCAATGAATTTGACTAGCATAGTAGGAAAATATGCCCAAAAAAATAATTAAGGAGCACTTCCCAGAATCCGTAAAATTGCCTTTTTGCCACTTAACATATATTTTCCTTCTAACCTGATTTTGTCATGCAACAGTTGTGACAATGACAATGGTTAGTCACAGAAATGAAAAAAGCAAGGAGTTCAAGAGGTCACATAGACTGTCCTCTTAAATCTAGGAGAAAATTAACTGTATCTGGATTCACTAATATGTTTCCTAGAACCCATTTTAGAAACTCCTGTTACCAGATACTCCACCACATCTTTGCCTATCAGTCAACACTGTCAGGAGCAAGATTTTGCATGTATTTAGCATTATTTTTGTGCTCTAAATTAAGATAATTACTATTTACTTTGCCTTTGAAAATCAGAGCTGATTAGGGAGTCACATTTTGATTCTACAAGGAATTCCAGCTTCTAAATGCTATTGTTATCTCAAATGAGAGAAAGAAGCCAAAATGATATTTTTTTCCTCAAAGTTAAAATGTCATATCTTGGATTAGGATGACCAAAATGTTTTCAAGTCTGTCAAACCATTTGTCTAATTATCCTTTCATACATTCATCTGCATGAAATCATTCAAAGAAAAGATTTTAGCATTATCAGAATGGTACATGACAGCTGAAATTATGTGCTTTGTCTTTCCTGCTGAAATTGCTACTGAATCTTTTACATGCCTGTGACTTGTTTATTTTATTTTCAAATAAATTACATTCTTTGTTGGAATATTATTCTAAGTCTTTGCTAGATTTCAGTGAATAGCTGGCTTGGTAATTTTTGTTTTTTTACAAGGGCAGTGACTGTAGGTAATAGATTTTTTTAAAAGAGAAGCTCTCCTGTTATTTACAATCAAAATCTGTGTTAAAATTTTACATGCAAACCAACACAGATTAGTATTTTATCAAATTTTACTGAAATTAATTTACTAATAGCAGCAATATCCAAACCCTTAGTTTCAGAACAAATCAAGACTTCTGAGCAAGAAACTGCTAGAGCTGAGAGGATGTGCACCAGAGACCTGTAACAGCACTGGAGTCATTGATGCATTCTTCACTGGAATTAAGCTGGAATTAAGCACAGGCAGGGAGTGGAGGGGAAGCAGCAGATCTGCTTTCTTCCCTTTGAATCCTGAGCTCCCTGCACTACGTGAGTGTGCCTATCATTGCACACAGTGCATCATTACTAGTGGGAGCTAGGCATAGCCCCAGGAATGTGTGTGGAGGTCAGGAGAAACCCCTGGAAATTAAACCTGTGGGAAAGTCAAAATTCTTTCTAGTTCAGTGCAGCAAAGCAACTTGTAGCGAGTGAGACAATAAACAATAACCCCACCCTCAGGCTGGGTTTTCCATGATAAAGTTATGTTGATTTAGCATGATTTAACAGGCTCTGATCTTGGAAACTTCAACCTTGGAGTGGACTCCTGCATTCCCAATCAACCCACATTGGTAGGTCAAGATTGCTGCTTTTCTTTTACTGAACAGGACACTTGATGTAGAAGCAGACAGAATTAATGCCCCGTTGCTCTGCTGCTCTTTGCTGAACCTGCATTTCCCACTCAGCCTGATCTAAAGCTGACAACAGCATATTAGTCACTGAAATAACAACAGCATAACAGGAAAGGAATGGAGCAACAGATAAACGTTTATCCCAGATCAGGGTCCCAAACATCTGAGGAGACTAAACAGCTTCTTCTGTTCAAATTACAGATTTTGCATGAAGCCCCAAGGCAAAATACAAATGCCAGCCTGACAGCTTCACAGCCCAGAAAGAAACACTGGTTCTCATGTGTTAAATCCAACCCTCTCTACATCTCACCCACATTTCCACAGACTTGTAGTGAAATCTTCCTCTGGAAATGCTGCAGTATACCATAACACGTCACCGTTGGTCGAAATTAAACACAGTACCACTGCTTCCTATTTTGACCACAAACCCCAACATTATCTCTTCTTCTCAAGGTCAGGGAGATATTGTGACTACACCACATACTCTGTGAGCTGCCATGTATTGCATCTTCCACCTTCTTCTTCACCTGCTGCTGAGAGCATTGCTGTTTAACACCAGCAAAATATGTGTCATTTGCTACTGTTCACAAACCTTCCTTTGCAACATCTGCTTCCCAGTTAGGAGGGCCAATGCTAGTAGAAATGAACACCCTATGTGTTCAGCACAACAGATAAGTGTATTAATGCATAGGAGGTGTCAGTGCTCTCCCCAGCCATCAAGACAAGGCTGTCATCCAGGTCTCAGGAGGTTTGAGTTACAAGGTGAAAGAAGCACCAGCCAGGGCTGTGGAGCTGCTGTCATTTGGCAATGAGAGCTTGTACCTTGTCTCTGTTAGTGCTGACACCTCTTTGTGTTGGGACTTGCCACTCAGCATCAGCAGGAAAAGGAACCAGCCCAACTTACAGGCAGCTGAAATAACATATTCAGGGGAGCCTTTAGAACAGCAGAGAAAGGACCAAGCGCCTCACTGCATGAATTTCTACTGGCAGAAATTATCAGATTCCTAAAGTGTCTTTAAAATGGTCTCATTTGACTGGCTTTAATACATGATTCTTGCTTTCTTAGTCTGAGTGGCTATTTTGAATAAAATAGAATACAGAATACAGTTCCTTCAAATGAATTTTCTTTTTTTTTTCCCCTGGGGAGGTTTCCTTTTCTGTATTGCTATTCAAATAATGGGTGATCATTTCAGATACACTGAGTGCATCTGTACACTCATTTTTCACACATGTAGAGTGGCTCATTTCTCCTTTCAGGGGAGTACTAAATTTTGTGTTAAAAGTAATACTAAGCTCTTTTGTGTACAAAGAAAATTATTTTCTCCTGGCCTTGTGTTCCTTTCCTGCACTATATTCATTGTCATAAATAGTAAACACATACAGAATGTCCTCTGAAGCCAGACAATTTCTTTCTCAATTTAAAATTCTCCCTATTATTTAAATGATTGGGAATTTACTTTGCTTACAAAAAAATATTTTGCCTGTTGACATGTTCTTCACATTAAATCCATGACTAAAGAGCAGGAAATTGATAAAATATCTCTCTTCTCTACATGTTGAGTTCTTATTTTTTTTTCCCCCGGTTTTCCTTTTACACCAACATGGGACATTACTTTTCATTGCATCTGCCTGGATTGTGTCAGCTCACACCTTTTATCAGAATGGAAATCTGATGTTTTTCCAGACTAAAATCTGTAAGTCCCATCACTATGTGAGATTTCTCTCAAGAGAAATCAGTTTCTAACTGATTATCTCAGACCCTACATTTTAACTGGGGAATGGGTATTTGTCATAAAAAATTGTCTGCTTCCCACACCAAAACAGAAATATCCCCAAACTCAATTCTAAATATAAATATATTTGCACATACATATGTGTTTATAAAGCTGCACCCCATATACATATTTATGAATTAAGTCAATCTTGGGATTTTTTAGATGTTTGTAACAGGCATAACCACAAGCATAAAAACATATTTGCAAGTTTCTACGGTAACAGAATGTGTTTGTTTCCAAACTGAAATCTGGAGGACCAATGATTTACAAGAGAGAAGAAAAAAATTTAGCGAAACCTGGAAAGCAAACAGACCATAATGAATTATTCTTGGACTTCACTACTAGAAAGCACCTTAAAAATAGGGAATGGATTTCCATAGTGTACAATGACATCTGACTGCTGAAATGTCACTGGAATTTGGGAGCAGCAACTCTTGAAAAGCCTCAGTGTCTGGACAATTCACATACATTTTCTCAAACAGAGTACAGCTGCCTACCTGTAAAAACACCATTCCAAGAGCTCAGTTGAAAGCAAAATGAATTATGTGAGATATAAATATCCATTGATTGTAGCAGGGTAATTGTTTAAGGTATTTCCCTCATGCACAATATTTTTTTCAAAATTATATCTAACCTACAAATTCTCCTTTATAGAGTTTAACAGCTGCCTTCTCAAGACTTTAAACTGCTTAACTTTTTTTATCCTCTGGCTTAACAGCTGAAGTGTTTTCCACAGCTTTACTTTGAAAAAAGTAAATCTAATGTGCTATAATGTCACTGGCAAATATTTATTTACTGTAGGCTTTATGTGCTGTTAATTTATCTTCCCTTTATAAGTAATTTTCCAGAAAATTCAGCCTGTGAAGATCCAGGGAAGTACCAACTTTTAATCTTAAAAAGATTTAAAAAAAATTTCTTTATTGAAATGCTGTCAATAATGAAGTAGAAAAATGTTCTGCAACCTGTACATTTTTCTTCTCCCTCCAGCTTCTGTCATTTGATGTATTCTCTTCTTACATCTTTTATATGCCCATGAAGTTAATTACAGCTACACCTTATTCACATCCTTAATCTTCAAGGCATTTAATAGGGTTTAATAAATATGGAATATATTATTTCATCAAAAAGATCAGGCAGAAAGAAGGGGAGAACAAGGAGGTATTCACTGCTTTTAAAGGCCCACTCAGTACATATAAGAGAGTTCTGAGCATATCTCCCCAACCCTATCTGCTTTTCTGCTCTGACAGATCCCATCCCTCCTTATGCTCCTAAAAACCTTCAGCATTTAGGGCTTTTCAAGGGGCATAGATTCCTCTTCCTCCTCTTACAATCTGATTTTCTAGCACTTTGGGTTTTTGTCAGTGAAAGCTGAACTCCTTTCCTCTTCCTCTTTGGGTAGCATTTCAATACTCTGTTTTCTTCACTGTCCTCATTTTCCTATTGCAAGCCCTCCTGACTCAGTATCCACCTCCTAATATAACATCCACAGGCAGTTTTCCATATCAGGGACACAGAATCTCACTCTGCTTATGTGCCACTCCGACATATTTGTTCTCTGCCTGTAATTAAATCTACTAATTATCTGCTGACATTCAAATTCATAGCAGCATGGAGCCCTTTTAAGCAGAACCTTGGCAATATTTCCAAAGACTTGTTTTTTTGTGGGGGGAGGCAAAAGGAAAGGGAGATGGGGAGAGAATAGGATTGTTTTCATTTTCTCCCTTGAGTTATAGCCTACATTTCCAGTAAGCACCTACTCCCAAGCCAAAATAATAAAATCTGGTCATTGTGGATGTTTAATAAGGGGCTCTGCAGCTGGTGTTTTCTTACTGTCTCACATACTTAAATTTGACATGTCTAGAGGTAAGCGATCTCTGGGGAAGATAATGCTAGACTGCTGTGCGTCTGCTTGGAAATTGGATAACCTCCCAAAATTCCTGACTCTGGTCACAGAGACCCTGAAGGTGATCAGCAAGGATAGGAAGATGAGCAGCAGCTACAGTTTGCCTGTTTGAGAACGACTTGGAGTGCTCCTTTCACAATAGGTGCCAAAAGTGGCCCAGCAAGGGCGTGAATCCATGTTCAGCCCTGGCCATTATGATGTGCAGGTGCTAATGCTGGGTTTGGAAATCAGATTCAGCTTTTGCCCACAGCAGTGCCCTGGATGCAGCAGGCACAGCCCAGACTGATCCCCCCACTCTGATGGTTCAGCGTCTCTCCACGTGCTGTGAACACTTTGAATACAAGGTTGAAGTGCTCAGGTCTAACAAGTCAGGTTACCTCTCCTCCTAAGCCACACCTGAGATATTTGCAGCCCCTGCTCTGCCAGGACAGAGCACAGAGCTTGCAGAGAGGGGCAATGTCTTCCTGTGCCACTTCTTGATGATGCTTTCCCACCAGCACCTTGTGAGTCTCTGCAGATAAGAATTAGGCCTTTTTGCTTTTAACTTTTTTAATAAAAGAAGGCGGATTAACTTCTTTAGGGGAAGGAGCTGCCTGGGATCTGTTTGATCTTCTGTCTGCATTCACAGTTTGATCTGTTTTTCCAAGCAGTCAAAACCCTGCTTTTTGTATTTTTTAATAAGCCTGGGAAGAATTCTTCTGGGTGTCTCTAACAACCATCTGATCTTTTACTGGTACCTTTTCATTCATGAACAGGCCTGTTGAGAGCACAGATTATTTTCATAGAAAATCATGATAAGGTGAGGCCCTGAAAAAAGAGATTTTAATGCATGAGGGATTGTAAATTCACTGCATTTTTACAGAAAGATGAAATGGTGGATTGCCACAAAATATTTTCATGGCTATTACATAGAACAGTATTTACAAAGCAGGTGCAGTTTTGTCCACAATAGTCATTACTTATCTGGAGCCTTTATAAATAACTGGAAACAAATTTGAATTCCCAAGAGTATCATGGCAAAGAAAGATGTTTATCTCCAAAAACATCTATGAATGTAATGAAAAAAACATTATGAACATTATGAAAAAAATATTTGTCTTGAAAGCAGATCAGCCCCAGCCCCTGGATGTAAGGCATGTGGAAGTCTGGAGTGTTCCAAATCCACAGCTAAATTGAATAACGGGGCTGCATCATTAGTTCTTCCCTCACTGATAGGAATTTGATGTAAGCAGAAAATGTGCTGTCATCACTGTGCATCTGACAAAGGACATGTCACAAATGGGGAAGAATTAGTCCAGTGATAAAACACCCTGAAATGCCACAGCAAGTTCCTTTTCTATCACTCTTCCTCTCTTTTTTGGCAAAGATCTAAACCTGAAAAGCATGGATAGTGACACATCAAAAATGTAACTGGAGTGGTTAGTGGAGGAGGTAGGTAATAAAAGTCAATATCACGCTTCCTACATTCACCCAAAACTTCAGGGTTTTAAGAAGTTTGTAGCATTAAGTCCAACCTGCTCCAAAGTACAAATATCTGGAACTTAAGGACCACTTTTATCTTGGCATATTTAGGGTAGGATTTAAATCTCCAGTTTTGAGGTTTCTCAAAGATACAGATCACAGAGATCAGAATCTCACTAATCATTTAAAAGCTGACAGGAACACAGAATTTGCCACTCTCAGGATGTCTCTGCTCAACAGAACAACCATTGGTCTATATGTGCATTAGTTATAGAAGGCTAAAATTGACTGTGGTGAGTGCCACCATTAACTTGTATACACATCTGCTTTGACATCTGCTGTAATGTTCATCTGCCAAAATGGAGGCAGAACTTTGTATTTCAAACATTAAAAATACAGCCAGACCAAATTGTACAGGTGATTAGGGATAGGAACCAGCCCATCACTCTCCACAGAGCAAAACTGCTGAAGAATAAATGGGTGGGTGACACATGCCTTATTTTCACTCTCTTGTTTCACTTAATGCTCTGCACAGAGTTAAGCCACCCAACAGTACCATTCTACAACTCCAGGCAGCTACACAGTCCTGGACAGAGAGATTCAGTGGATGGGCATGTGAAATGAGCCACAAAAGAATGCCAGGTGTTTAACCATGAATCTCCTTTACTGTGAATGGAGGCAAACACTGTCACAGACATGTTTTATGAAAAATCCTTTCCTTAGGATTTTTTTCTCTTGAGAAGCTGAGAGGACTCAGAAACAAAATGTGAACAATAATTATCTGCTGCTGTGGAATGCAGCAGGTGGATCTGTGATTGGTCTCATGTGATTGTTTCTATTAATGGCCAATCACAGTCCAGCTGTCTGGACTGTCTCGGTCAGTCACAAGCCTTTGTTATCATTATTTTTCTATTCTGAGCTAGCCTTCTGATGAAAGCCTTTCTTCTATTCTTTTAGTATAGTTTTAATATAATATATATGATAAAATAATAAATCAAGCCTTCTGAAACATGGAGTCAACATTCTCATCTCTTCCCTCATCCTAAGACCCCTGTGAACACCATCACAACACATGGCATTGCTGTCAGTGCTGACAGGATTCCGTGAGCTGATGTGGCAATTCTGCATCTCTTCTTGTCCACAGATTATTGTGATATAACAGCAGAAATCCAGCAAGGCACATTGCAGTCAGCTTACACTGCCTTTTCCAGATGCACACACAGCCCTAGCATCCTAAATCATAAAAGTGTGGGTTGGAAGGTACCTGTGAAAGTCTTCCAGTCCAACTCTCGTGCAATGCACAGGGACATTTTCCAGAAAATGAAGCTGTACAGCAACATGTTGTGCAAAGCAAGGGAATGCTTGGGAAGTATCAGCTTCACTTGCCACTTGCGGATTTTAGCTCAGAAATACAGGGACATGGTTACTGTCCTAGGCTGGGCATGTGGGACAGCATGGAGACCCCTACAGGAATATTTCAAGACTTGAACAGTGGAGCTGTCTGCTTTAGAAATGGGAAAATATGGTTCTCAAGGAAGTACAGGAGACACTCATCTGCTCTGCTCTGAGGATTATAGACTCAGACCACTCTAACTTTTACGAGTTGCTGCTTCTTTGTGACTCCATACTCATCAAAGTATGGAAACTACGAGGTGAAGTGCAAACCTGTGAAAGGAGCCTGTACTGTGAAGAATGAAAATGTTGAAGATCAGCAGCTTCTCAGGAAGAAAAGCACTTTGAGTAGTACAGATGGCAAGTTTATGGAGGTATCTTGCAATGCAGTGATTTTGTTCTTATCTTTAATATTCTTTTCTTCCACTGTATGATTTTCTCTCCTGCTTATTTTGACAAGAAATCATCAGTGCAAGGACCCTTGAAGATATTTTGGTGAAGAACTCTTCTTGGGCACTAACCAAATAGGTGATAGGATACAAGAAGCTACAAAGCTGTTCTTTTAAAAATAATAGAATCACAGAATAAGTTGATTCAGAAGGGAGCCACAAGGATTATTGAGTCCAACTTCTGGCCCTGCACAGTTTTTCAAGTGTGATACTATCACCATCCCCTGTCTATAGTTCAATAATTTTCTGATTTTGACTTCTGTTTTTCATGTTTCTGCTTTTCCTGAATTGTTTTTCTCTCTTTTCAAAGGAGAGAAGACACACAAAAAAAAATAAGGCAACTAGTTTTTCATATGCATGAATACCACAGCCAAAACTTTACACACAACAATTAAGGAACATTCACTTCAGTGGCCTTGAGCTCTGTGTTGGCCTCTCTGGATGTGGGATTGCTTTCACTGCCTGTGGTTTGCTGTCTTGGCACAGATGGAGCAAACCTGTGCCCCATTGCTTTTTGAATCACCCTTGGGCATTTTTTTAGTGAGGTGGTTGTCTAGATGATAGTGAGGAGAAATCAAAGCCTGGTTAGCAGCAAAATGCTCAGTGACTTATGCAGCTTATGGCTCCGGGGCCATTCCTTCACGGAACAGATTGCAAATCAAGTAGGAAGGACAAGTTTCTTGTACCTTATACTGTAGGATTCCACTGTAAGGAGTGTCCCTGTAAATAAACATCCTTGTGGCAATGCTCTGCCAGGGGACTCCAGCCCTACTGGGATTCAGGGAGCATGAATTGAACACAAGAGTCTCTTCTTGGCGCCCAGTACAACAGAAAATGAAGCAGTCCAAGATGATTGCTTTTTCCTCCACTGAGCACCCGTTTGCATATTTGTGTTCCCTTTCATAGCTCAAATGTCCACTGCAGTTCCACACTTCTCTCTGTGGTTGTCTTATCAAGAGCAGAGCACAGAGCTCAACACCAAAGTGGGTAAATGAGAATTATGGGTTCAAATATGGATTCTGCACGTAATAGCATCTCAGTCTTTTTCCTGGGAATAACTTGAACATGGAAATTCTTTGGGGATCAGTCCCTGCCTAAATTGATAGAAGTGCAAACCTGGGCATGATATTAGTTTGTTCTGAAGCATGTTTGGATTCTATAGTTTCCCAATTCAGTTTTTGGTTAAAAAAGCCAAACCAAACCAAGAAAACTTTGGGCCTTCTTTCGCCTCTTTGTGCCATTATTTCTTCATCCATATCTCTGTAAAGAAAAGCATTTGTAAGACTGCAAATAATGAACTTCTGAAGGTTGGACAGATGCCTTTAGGCAAAATCAGACTGATTTGTGCATATTTTAGCATATCAATTTGCTTTCTAAAATATGCATGTCATAATTTGTGAGAGGAGTTTCTCAAAGTGCAGCAAAAAGAAAGAAACTTTAATGCTGAATCAGAAAGGAAACAGGCTGCAATAGGAACTTATCACAGAATTACAGAGTCATAGAATATCCTGAAGTGGAAGGTACCCAGTAGGATCATCAATGTCCAGCTCCTGTCCCTGCACAGAACAATCCTGAGAATCCCACCATGTGCCTGGGAGTTTAAAAAATAATTTCTTTCACCAGCAATTACAGTATCTAAGGCATGAGTGTTACAATTTCTATAAGATATTGACAGTGGCTCATGGGAAGAAAGGAAAAGATTTTTGGCCTGAGACATAAAATTTAATCCAAGTATCTGAAGTATGGATCCCACAAATCTGCATGGCAGTGTCAGGAAGGGAGTTTAGACTTAAACCATGGCTGCACAGTTTACTTTAAAAAGAAATCCCATAACAGCTACATCTGTAATGGACAGGTTCTTGTGCAATTCATACAGAGCTGACCTTGATAACTGTGATATGTGCAGTATCTACAGGACAAGTCTGTACACAAATGGCTTTGTTTTGTGTACATCAGCACTGTTCTTCTGCCATGGATGTAGGCTTGTGGGGTAAAGCTTGATGTACTGTAACTCCTGAGACTTGTTTGTATGGGGTTTGTTGTTCTGTTTTTGATTTGGCTTGGTTTGGGGTTTTTTCATTGCAATGGTTTGTAGTATTCAACAGGAAACAATATTGGTATATACCTATGCCACAACTGCTGGCACAATGTAGGTAATTGTAACTTCTCTCTCATTTTCATAAAATAGATTAAAATGATTCAATTTTTTTATTGGAACTTTTGATTGTTTGCTTAAACTTAAAGGTAAAAAGCATTACAAATAGTGACAGTATCAGTTACTTTTCCATTTAACCTGCCATATCCTTTATCTGTCAATTAGGTCAACCCTTCCTGCTTAGTGTTGGGGGAGGGAATCTCTTTATCAGATTCACTGCCATTTGGGAGGTAGATTGTCCATATGGCTCCACTTGAGCCAAATGACCAGAAGGTTTCTTTTCTGAGTCATAAAGAGTTTGTTGGCTGACTTTAGCAAGGACATGCTTTTGATAATTTATGCTGTTAACAACAGGTAACTTCCCAGGTCAGAACAAAAAGAAAGGAAAAGGGAGACAAGCGGCAATCAAAGATAGAGAATACTTTGTTCTGTCAGGAGATGGAAGACTGATTCTGCCCTCTGTGGCAGTAAAATCCTTGACTATCATAGAATCATAGAATCAAAGAATGGCTTGGGCTGGAGGGGACCTAAAAGGCCATTTAGTTTCAACCCTCCTGTCAAGAAGAGTGTCACTTTCCATTAGACCAGATTGCTCAAAGCCCCATCAAGCCTGACTCTGAACATTACTATGGACTGGGCACCCACAAGTTCTCTGGGCAACTGCTTTCAGTGACCATCTCAATAAAGAATTTCTTCCTAATATCTAATCCAAGCTACTCTCTTTTAGTTTGAAGCCACCCCCCCTTGTCCTGTCACTACATGCTCTTGTAAAAGTCTCTCTCAATCTTTCTCGTCAGCTCCCTTCAGCTTTTGAACATGAAACCTAGTACCATCCCCCAAATTCAGTCTTATATATTTTTATTAAATGCTTTAAATTAAGCAGTTAGCTGCCTTGCTCTGTAGACAGCAAGAAGAATGCTTCCCCCAAATATTTTCAAGAAAATCTTCTACCTTTTCTTTTCCTAGAAATTCCGGTTTTGGGTGATAGGTTACTTTCAGTTGTGAAGCTGCATATCTTGGATTATAAAGTACTCTGAAAAAAAAAAAACAACAGTCAAATGAAAAGCTGAGTGCTATTTTATTTTTTATTTTTTTATTACTAAACCTCATTAAGAATTTTTCAAGCACATAAAAAGAACTTCACTCACTGAAAAAATGCTTATTGCGTTTTCTGATTCTGGATATTGATTGTTGTTCTGAAAGAAACTGAAATAATGACAAATTCAACAGCTCTAGAAACTCGTGCATCACAAATACAATAAACTATTCCAATTTCTAAGTAATCTTTTGCCTGGGATGTGAATGTGAATTGTGCTGTTTCACTCACATGAAATAACAATTCTCTGGGCTAAAAGTAGCATTTTTCTTTGAGGAATGTAGACAGGTTATTATTTTACTTGTTTCTATCATATTGTTAAAGGGCATAATTTATTTATATTATGGTCCTCATCTCCCATTTCCCAAATAGTAGAAAGCTCTGATGGAAGATACTATTTTTTCTTCTTTTTGAACCCTCCTCCCCCCTTTTAATATATTTTGCATGTGGTGAGGATGTTTTGCCCTTCCCCTGAGAAACAGTGTCAAGCAGTTATTTATTCAGTAGGAAAACTAACAAAGCAAAGATATGCATCTATTATAGGAGCAAACTTGTTTCACCTCACTGGTGACTGCCAGTTTAAGACAGAAGTAAATGTCACAGATCAGCTTACAAATCTGAAACCTGTTGCTGTAACTAGCCTGCAAAGCAGACTGTCATTGTTTACCCTGTAGAAAAAGTATTAACTCTGTAGTTTCCACTGCACAGGCAGCAGGACACTTCTGCATCTTATAGGAGTGGGGAAATGGGCTGTAGGGTCCCTATTAGGCCAATTTAAGTGTGAGACATGGTTTGGGTCACTGTAAATGGGTAAACAAGTCCAGGTGGTGCCTGCAGAGGAGAATACAGCTTTGCAGCACCATATTTAAATGACTTCTTATTATGGTCTACCTGTGGAGGCATTTCCAAAAGAAAGAGTGGGACAAATATGAGTGCATATCCAGATGAGATCTTTCTTTCTATGAAGGGCAGTGGCCCCAGTGTTAATGCTTACCCATGCAGCTGAGAACTTCACCACAATTATTGTCCTACTGAGCTGCAGCCCTCAAAGTCTCCTCTGCTCTGCAGACGTGGGAGGAACAAGGTGCACAAGCAGGAGCTTGCCTGTGTGTGGATGCACAAAACCTGGCTGTAGTGCCATCCACTTGCTGGGAGTTAAGAGAAATGAGTGAGGGATGGTTGCCCTCTAAAAGAGGAGCTAGCTGCAAGAATGAAATTTTGTCAGGAGAGCAGGGAAATGAAGTTCAGAGGTGTCCTGCTCACCTGGGGTGGGGTCTACAGAAGCCAAAAGGGGGAAGGCTCAGTGAAGAAGTGTGAGCCTATACAATTCCCCCTGATTTTTGCTGGAGGTAACAACAATCTGTCACCAATGTGGGTTAGACGTGACCTCTTTGGACTGGTAGCAGGTGTTAAAAATCTCCTAAGGGCCCAAGAGTTCAAGTGGGCTCACTGAACAAGATGAGGCAGGAGCACTCTGGGAGAAGGGGAAGATGTTTAGGGAAACACAGCCCAAGGAATTAAGGGGTTTATGCTTTGTGGACATTTTTAAAATTTTTTCCCTCTGAGCTGAACACAAGCCAAAAGGACTGGCTGGATCTGATTGCAAATAAAATATCATAGAATGCCATGGAATGAAGTGGAATTACATTTTGTAGAATTTAACGGGATGAGTGGAATGGAATTGAATGGAATGAAATGAAACCTCATAGAATGACATTGAATGGCATGTTATGGCATGGCATAGAAAGAAATGGAATGAAATGAAACCTCACAGAAGGGCATGGAATGGCATGGAATGGAATGCTACCTCATAGAGCAGCATGGAATGAAATTGAATTTCATAGAATAAAATTGAATGAAACCTCATACAATGTCATGGAATGCAACAGAATTAAACCAAATTAAGAGGACTGGAGTGGAACGGAATGGAATGGAATGGAATGGAACGGAATGGAATGGAATGGAATGGAATGGAATGGAATGGAATGGAATGGAACGGAGTTCTTGCTCTCGATGGAGTTCTTGCTCCTGCACTCTTTGCAGAAATCTCTTCACTGATGCCTCTTGAAGGTCAGTAATACGAAACCCAAATACTTTGTCTTCTCTGTTACTCCTGTCAGATACCCATTCATTGTAAAGATCACTAGGCAGTATTAGCATTGTCGTTCCATGTACTGAAACCAGATTTTTGAGAAGTAATGCCACAGTCCCGCTCCCAAGGATAAAATGGGAGAGCTTCTAGTGACTGTTCCTGAATAGCTCCCACAAAAATAAATATAAGTAATAAGTAAGTGCCTGTATTGTGAAGCCTTGATTCTCACTCTGGCATACAGAGCTGCAGGAAAGGGCAGCAGAGTAGCGCTCCCAGTGGGGAACGATATTTGAGAATTTGGAACAAATTATGGTACTTAACAGACTTTGTGCGCCATTTATATTTACATCATGTGATTTATTTTTACAAAGCCTCAGGATTCATTTTCCAGGTAGAAAATAGTTTTGTCTTGCAGCCTTTCTATTTAACCATTGACATGACTTGTCTGCCTTTATATCTTATTGACACTGAATGAATATTTGTGAGTAGCAAGAATTTCCTTTAATTCAAACAAAGTAGTATTTGAGGAGGCATAGTGAAAAATCTTTTGCAAAAATTGCCTCTGATTTTTAAAGACCTTCACATTATGTCCTTTTTAGATATTACAGTGGTGCAATGCTCTGATAGGCAGTAGGCTTTAGTTTAAAAAACAACCTTGAAGGTATAAAGCCTAGAGGATGTTTGTATTTCCATAAGAGAAAAATGTCTCAGGCTTTTAAAAAATTAACAGTGCCTCACAGTCACTGGGCTGAAGCTGTTCAACATGGAAGCAAGTCTGTTTGGGCTAGTTGATGAGGGTGTCAAGACTAGGATTACAGCAATAAAACCTATTTGAAACATACACATCCATTTTGCAGAAAAGTCAAAGAGTTCAGGAAGTGAATACTTTCATAAATAAAGAAATCTGCAAATAGTGAAGGAAGGACTCAGGTTCTCAAGGATAACTTTCTAAAAAATTGTGGGCAAAATGTGTTAGAAGAGAAAAATATGTCTAATTTTGTGCGTTGAGGTGAAACAGGGATTGTACTTCATTTTGTTTTGCTTAGAGAGCCTGTTATGCAGATAAATTGGGGGTTGTATCCACTGGAACACATTTATAGGGGCAACAGCTGAAGCAGCATGTTTGAGTTTTTTGGAAGGAGAACCAGGAATAGACCTTGAGGGAGCTGGGTTTTACTCAGCTCCAGCTGCCTGGTAGTTAGTATCTTGTATAAATCTCATTTTGTTTACAGAAAAAATCCAAAAGATCATTACTTTGCAGGCATAACTTCTTCCTACATTTTTGTTAGAAATCTGAAGATCAGATATTGTTTTGTGAAGTACCTATCCCCTCTCCAGTGACTAGTGGGACACTATATCACCAGTATAAATTGGCTCGGGTTGGGTGAGCCCATCTGCAGATAAATAGATTACAAAGACAGAAAATCTTCCTGCTGCCTAGTACAACCTGATTAAAAGAAGCCTTCTTTTTTTTTTTTTAAGGTTAGATTAATGTGAGACTGGAGAAGCAGGTAGGAGAGCAAGACTATATCAAGGAATTGTCTTCTCACAAGCTGGGGTGCTTTACAGCAAACACAACAGATGGCAAACAGCTCCTTGCAACTGGCAGCATTTTCCAGTTTCCAGTGCTTTATGCAGACCTGCAAACCAACATCTGAACCCAGGAGTATATAAATAATAGAAATGTGCCATGCAGGCCACGGTCCTCCCCTGCGGGCTCACACTCTCAGGCAGCACCCTGTGCAAGCTGCCCCCTTTGACTGTCCTCCTTCCTGTGTCTTTGACACAAAGACAGCAGGAAGGAAGGCAGCAGATCCTCCAGCTAAGTTTTCTTTGCTATTTGCAAAAGCTAAACATTTACAAAACTCCCCTTCTAGTTTATTTCCAAAGTGTAAGAAGACATGACTCCTTATAAACATTTCTGCTGGCAGTGTGTTTGCTCTCTTATTGGCACCATCACTGATGGAGGAATATCCTGTCTTGAAATGTTTAAATGAAAAGTTAGGACTAGTTTAATCTGGCCTTGTTTGCAAGAATTTATGTGGATTTTTTTTTTTTTACCAGCTCCAGTTCTTTCCAGAAACATTTGGCAGTAAGTAGTGTCTAAATATCACAGAATTCTCAGACACAATTCATAGGCAGTATTTTTTTTTGCTCTGTTGGAGACACTTCAGACAAGATGCATGACAAACTCAATGTTTTGCTGTGAGGATCCCCTCCAGACAGGCTGCAGATAGCCAACCAGCATTCATAAGAAAATGACACTGACTCAATTTTTCTGGTAAAGAGAAGGGCAGATTTCCACTGACAAATGTGATGGGCCATTTGGAAGGGCAGTCTCTAACTCAGGTCAAACCTCAGTTGGATCCAAATGGTGACCTAAATTTTGGGGAACTCTGTGGTAAATGTTTTTCACAACAGGCAATCATAAAGCAAGTGCCTTTATCTGAACCTGTTTTCTGGATGTTTGGTAAGGATGACAAAGATCTCCCCTTCCACGGCAATGAGCCTATGTAGTCTCCATGTCTCATGCCATGATCCTATGATAAAGGTTTTACGTGGTGGTAGACTTCCAAGCCAGTGTGACTGATGCCAAATGCTGCTCTGACAATGTTTCATTTTAATATAGTAAATCACTTCCAGCATTGTGGTGGGACTTGAAAGTCATTTATTCAAAATCTGGCAGCAGCCAAGTAGAATCAAGTGATTTTCATAATGTATTTTAAATGAAAGTCATAAAGAAAAATTACTTTTATTAAGTGCTTGAAGAGTGCTCTTTCCCAATGCCAATTCCTTTGAAAATGTATGTGCTGACTGGATAACAATACCTTTTCCTGAGAAAGTGCTGTCATCTGCTATGAGATAAATTTATTTTTTGTGGTTGTGGAGTAGAGTTGGTTACATTGCTTGTTTCAAGAAAATTATCCAATTCATCTTTTTTTATGACTACATTTTTTCTGACTGGGATCTATCATTACTTGACTGCTTGTACAGAACTCAAATATTTTCTGGTGAATCATTTTGTTTTTCCACATTCTCCCTCTCTATTTGTCCTTCATCAGTTGTCATAAAAAATTAGCAGGCATATTGTATGAGGCTATTTACTCCTGTTGTTTAAGTAACTTTCAGAAAATCATCAGTTCAAAGCAGAGCTTATCAGAAATTCCCTGAAATGCTTTTGCTTTCCAAATCAAATATATTCCCTCAGGAATTCATGTGTGTTGATGATATTTTCATCTGATACCTGTCACAGGGAGAAACTGAAAAAAATAGCCTGGTGCATGGGTATCCACCATCCCAGGTTAAGTCCCTGGGCTGTAAAGTCACGGATTTTACTTCAGATGGTTTTGTAGGATTTTGTTTGTTTGTTTTGCTTTGGTTTGGTTGGTTGGTTTTATTGTTAGGAGGGAAAGATGACATAATTGCAGGCTGCAATTGCTCTCCAACCTCTGTTCCCTGAGTCAGAAATACCAAAAACTGCACAGATGCAGGCAGGTCTGACACTCTGCAGACATGTCAACCAAACAGCCAAGAGCAAACCTAGAAGCCAAGAAGAAACAGCTACCAGAGGGTCTTCCTGGATGGCTGCAGTTAGCAATGGATTCATTTGCTGAGGCAGTCCCCACCCTGAGCTATATATACCCAACTGGAAAAACAAATGGGTGTTAAATACGCAGCCTGTGTGCACACCAGTGTGTCAGACACCTGAGCTAGCTGCAGGTAATGCGGAAATGCAAGCACAGCAGCACTTCTGTGCAGGGCAGGGACAAGCAGGAAAGCCAGCTCCAGTGCCAGGGGGTGGCATGACAGGCATGTGTGACCAGCAAGCCAGATCAAGGTCTGTCACACTGAGACTGCTTCTGCTTGCAGAGCTGGGCATTTTAGCACTTGTCCCACAGCCACGTGTGTGACAGCACTGCCCACCTACCATGGCTCTTGGTGCCTGAGAGCATAAGGGCCATATCTTGTCACAGACACATTTTATGAAAAATCCTTTCCTTAGGATTTTTTCTCCTGAGAAGCTGAGAGGCCTCAGAAACAAAATGTAAACAATGATTATCTGCTGCTGTGGAATGCAACAGGTGGATCTGTGATTGGTCTCATGTGGTTGTTTCTAACTAATGGCCAATCACAGTCCGGCTGTCCGGACTGTCTGTCCGAGACACAAGCCTTTGTTATCATTCCTTCTTTTTCTATTCTTAGCTAGCCTTCTGATGAAATCCTTTCTTCTATTCTTTTAGTATAGTTTTAATAGAATATATATCATAAAATAATAAATCAAGCCTTCTGAACATGGAGTCAACATTCTCCTCTTTTCCCTCATCCTAAGACCCCTGCGAACACCATCACAATATCTGCTCCTTCTTATGAGTCTTGATTGGTGTTCTACCTTTAAACAGGTCAATGTTTTCTCCTCCTCCATCTTCCCTGAATTGTTCTTGTTACAAGGACAGCAAACCACCCTGTGTTTGCTCCTCCAGGCAGCCATTCTCTCCTGCCTGCCAAGGCAGCAGTTCTCTGGCCAGGGGACGTCTCACTCTCCCTCTCACTTGGACACATGTCCAATTCCCCAAGCCTTTTGGTGTTTAACAGGCATTTGGATGATGCCTCCAATGACCTGCCTTAACTTTTGATCAGGCAGTTGGACTGGATGATCTCTTTAGGTTCCTTCCAAATGATAATGATATAATCTAGTCTTGCTACACAGAGATGTTTAAGCCATTTGAGTGCTAAAATTTTCAATCCAAATGAATAGCTGGATGCAAGTCAGTTGGACACTGAAGAAAACCATAAAAAAGAGCAAATTTGGTTATACTGGATGATATTTTAAGCAAATATATGCATTCTAATGAAAATCAGTGTCCCTTGAACAGTTTTGTTCTATGTTTGCCTAGAAACATTATCTTTAACCCTTCCTCTGAAAATTGGGCTAGATCTATTGGCCCAAACATAACACAATATTGATGCTTTTTATTCACTTTCTTCATCCATGCATTGAATTGATCCTATTTCTGGGCTTCTCCAGTCGCTGTTAACATCCTTTTTGTAATAAATAATTCCATTGTCTACTATGTTGAAGATGCTGCTTCTTGCCTGAGATAAACTGCTGAATAATCATTGTCTGAAAGGGAATGGGGCACGAAAGGGCAGGGATACAGTTCTTTAAAACTGTAGAAATTTCCAAGCAATTGCTATTCCCCAGGATCACCCTGCTGCTGCTGTTTCTCTCATTTGTTTGCCAAGAGAGCACCTCACTCTTATTTACTCTTTCTTTGTGAAAAGTGGTCACATCAGCCTGGGTATTTTATAAGTCCACCCTCTCCTAAGTAAAGTGCAACAGTTTTCAATGCTCCTTATGTTCTGATTTTAATCTCTGATGTTCCCACGTGGAGGAATATAAATTCCTGTACAAAGGGATAGCTGTCAGGGGAAAGTCCTTTAATCTAGTAGATAAAAGTCTAACAAGATCCACTGGCTGGAGGTGGAAGCTAAATTGTAGCTAATCTGAAATTAAAGGCCCAGGTTTTTGCCTTTTTCGTTATTTTAGCAATATAGTTAATAATTTAAACATCTCCTGGTGGTGGCAGATAGTGAATTTGTCATCACTTCAAACCCTTAGCAAGGCAAAGCAAGGGGCAGTGATTCAGCCAGCTTTTTTTAGCCATGTAATTCAATGACTAAATTAAGAGATCAGTCTCTCTAGTCCTTCTAAAGTCCAGAGAGAAAGGGTATTGAATACAAGACAAGGGGGATGCAGAGAAGAAGCCTAGCAGGTGATCTAAACATCTCTGCTTGGTGAACACGTATTATAAAGAACAGAATAGAATAGAGCAGTTGAAAGGGATCTAAAATGACCACATAGTCCAACTGCTTGACCTCTGCAGGGCTGGCCAAGAGCTAAATCATAATGCTGAGGGCAGTGTCCAAATGCTTCTTAAACATGGACAGGGCTGAGGCATCGAGCACATCTCAAGGCAGCCTTGCTGTGCTATGGATTAGCACTAGGCAGCTCTTCTACATGTGGATGGCACAGATGCAGGGACAGTGAGGCACCCCAGTTTGATCAGGCCTTGACAAAAAAGTGCTCCCCCATGCCTCAGTTGTCCCACAAGAGCTGTGGGAGAGCTGGGGATGTGCCTGCATGCCCCTGCCCTGATCTGTAGCATTACTGTGCATGGCCGAGGCTGCAGGGGCACAGATGGAGAAGGTGCTGCAGAAAGAGGGGACAGATGTGGGCCTGCTGCAAACCATGTTCTCCTTGAGTGGTACCCAGGCTGCCCAGCACTGCTTTCCCAGCCCAGGCTGAGTCAATGTCAATGCTGACACCACAGAAACCTGCTCACTACAGCCACCTTCTAACATACCACGTCCTTGTGTCTCCTTTCACACCAGTCTCCTTTCCAAATCTATGACAAATATTGAGGAGGTCTCCTTCTCCTCTTTTCTCTATGCCTCCACAAAGGATAAAATCCTACTTCTGTTCCTTGTTAAACATCAAAGCTGAGAGCAAATAGGGAAAATCTGCTTGGTTGGACTCTGAGGACTGTGAAAGAGATTATATCTTCCTTTTTTTTTTTCTTTTTTTCCCCTGCTGCACAGCAATCAGCCTTCTATTTTGCATACAGTCCATATCCACTCTCTCAGCACTATGCCATGGCTGATGCCAGCCAAAGCTTGTCCTCTGGTGAAGGACCTTCAGCTGAGCCTTCCCCATATATAAGATAAATTATGGGTAAAAATGTAACTGGGCATTTCTCTCTCTTTTTTTTTTTTTTTTTTTTAGGCACTAAAGGTAAGGTGGAATTTTCAAGCTGAGAGGTAAATAATACTTGAAAAATGCTTCCCTCAAGAGTGGGGAAAAAGTCAACACACAATCTAAACTTCTAATAGTTCCATGTGACAGCCTAAATGTGGGGGAGAGTCTTAAGGGGTGTGAAACAGCCTCGATCTCTTGCCTGGTACAGAGCAGCTGAAGACAGGCAATGATGATATACACATAACAGATCTGTGTTTTGCCCTGAGCAAAGCTGTTCCTGGCTAACCAGAGAGCAGCAGGAATATAACTTCCTCCTTCTTTACATTTCAGAGATTGGAAAGGCAATGTATCAACAAAACAAAACCAAAAAGATACAGAAGAGGAGAGAGACAAGAGCACAGAGGAGGCCCGGAGGGAAAGAAAAATATTCAAATAATGGAGTGAGGGTGAGGCTGGCAAACTTTGTGGCAGTGAAACAACAGATGGACTGTAGTTTTAGTGATTCATCACACAGATGGTTCAGCAGATGGATTCTGTTGGGTTCATACAGCTTAGGTGGAAATATCAGCTGCTGATTTTGACAGGCAGGGCAGCTTCAGCAGAGGCAGTATCCTTGCTTTGCCTTCCCTTGTACATGTCCTGCTCTCCCACAGGCTGGCAGTGCAGGGACAGTGCTGAGTGCCACAGCTTTGGCCTTGCACTCCTTACGGGCCACACAGCTCAAGGTTTTCTCTGTCTGTTTTAGGAAGGCAAAAGTTTGCTATGAGTGGATTCACTACCTCATTTCTGCCACCCAGTCAAGTGACAAATGCTGTTCCTTGGGAAACAAAAATGTCTGCAGATTGTGATGATTTCTATCTATGAAACTTCTGTCAGCCTGGATGGCATTTCTGACAGAGTGTAACTTCTCCAAGGGATGAAACATCACCCCAGTTTCACTGTGGGGGTCTAGATTCCCAAATAGCCTATGAGCATTAATGCAGTAAAGAGGAATTAAAGCACAATAAAATTGCTAAAATACAACAAAACACCTCCACTTGAATGTTTTACTTGTGAATGTTTCATGTAGGCAGGACGTTTTGGACCATCTTTACCCTAAAATACAGCTCACCAGTTAATGAGAAGGACAAGCATATAAACAAAATTAATTGGTTTACATACAGAGGTCATATTGCATGTACTCTTCTCAACAGTCTGTCTTGGCCTCAGATTTCAGTTTCCTGATACCAAAGCTCACAGGAATAAGAAAATCTTTAAGCAGATGTGCAGTAGATTGCACATAAAACCTCTTCATGTCTGGTCTTAAAATAAAGGTAGAGAAAACGTAAGCAGCTGAAGGAAGGCAATGAATAAAGAAATGTCAAAGTGGGGGTGGGAAGAAATAATGCAAATGATTTGGGTCAAGATCACTTCTAGAGAAGGGCAGTGGAACAGATCCTGTTAGGGGTCCATAGAGTGTACTGTAGGTTTTGGATTTGGATAGAAGCTGTCAGTGTTATTAAGAGAGAAATATTATCATTGACATCAGGGAGAGTCTAGATTATGAGCTACAAACTGAGGCAAAAATGCTATTAATGAGGTAAGACCCAGATATGCCTGGAGAAAACAGCTGACCGACTTTGTCACTCTACTTTTTCCAAAGCAGCAGGAGATGAGATTTTTTTCTGGGTAAATAATAAGGCCTTTGAAAAATTAGTTGAATATGGGTAAGACTTGGAATGTACTTTCTTCTTTTTAAGCCAGAAGAACAAGAATAAATGAAAGAAAATAACAACCTTCTAAAAAACATTCTTAGCATTAATTAAAAGAATTCTTTCTGAAAGAAAAAAGTGCCCTTTTTAGCAAGGATATCTATGTCTAGAGTTGAGGGGACACAATAAGGAAGTAGGAATTGCTGAAAAAAACCCCAAACTTCATAAAAAAAAAATGCTTCATAAGCAAGCAAATAATAGCAAGGGCACAGTATTTCAGCCTGCTGTTTAACTTCCCACATCACCTTTGTCCCCACCACATATCCTGGAACATCCACATAGCACTGTGGACACTTAGAGGAGGCTTCCAGAGGCACTGAATTGCAGTGCTACTCAAAGGTAAAGGCACATTTTGGCAGAGTGCACAAGAATCACTTTTTCACTCTTTTTCTGCTCCATTCCACCTTCTTCCTTGATGACAGGCCTCAGAAGATGTCTAAGGCTTCCAGATAAGAAGTGTTGCCCCTTTTCTTCTTCCGCTGATAAACAGGATCACTGAGTTAGGAATATCATCTGAATTCCTGACTTTCATCCTGAATTCCTGAATTTCATATTCCCAGCAACACAGTTTACAGATGCCTAATACCATTCCCTGCAAGGAAACATGTACTCAGTGTGTGGAGTTCAGCTGGGAGGGGGAACAATGCGTCTGCTCTCAAATCCAGTGACAGTGGAGGCAGACTAGAAAGTTCTTGCCTCTCACTTCTGAGGCCAAGTTTTCCACTTTGATACTGCCTTGCATTTTGCCAAACTCAATTCCTTTTTTCTCCCTTCTGTCTCCGGCCCTACTCTAAATAGAATTAAAATGAAACTTGTGAACACTGTGTGCAGTTTCAAACAGCAGCAAATCAAGAAGAAGCACACCTAATTGTCAATATAAATTTTTGTTTTGCTTCCAAGCTTTCAAGCCTCTCTCCATTGAGCTGCTTTTTTTCTGCTTTTCCTGCAGAAAAAAAGGAAAAAAATCTCTCGCCCTGTCCCCCAAACTCTCTGCAAATATATATATTGCTACTTTTTCAATTTATTATTGAAGTGTCTTAATTATGCAAGCATTCTGAGAAAGAAAACTGGAGAACAGATAAGGAAGAAAAGTTTCCCATTTTTTGATCTGAGATGTCCTTACCCCTATTAGTTAGCAATCAAGCTTTTTAAAATCCCATGTTTTTAGAGAATTGACTGGTTATAAGGTGAGATGAAGGGGAAAATAAATATTTAATTTGGAAATGTCAAATCTAGTCAGGCTCCATAGAAACAAATGTGACATCAGTCCAGAGGGAACTTTCCTTGGTATCTGAGCTGGCTAAGAAAGAGAGCTGCTCAAACTGACCCTAAATAAACACACCTTGTTCAACAAGCTAGAAAACACAAAATGTCTCTTTGCCCTTACCTGGATATTTGCTTTAACAAAAGTGAGGGGATAGGACAGAGTACAAATCTTCTCACTAGAAGCCAAAGTTTTTGAAAAAAGAAGTTTCCTCCACTATGATGGTTTTGCATCTTAGGCATATAACATCTTTTGAATTTTTCAATCACACTGTATCATTCTCCTCTCTTCTCTTCAGATTATCTCACTGCACCATAGCAGTAGAGACAACTTCATGCTTCACAGGAGTAAAAGTGCTCTGGAATTTAGGGTGTGAAGGAATGTTTCCTTTCATTCCCTCCAGTAGGAAATACAGAGAAGTACTGTGCTCCTTTTTCAAATATTAACACCTTCATTTTCATTTTGGTAGGAAGTGGCCTCCACATCAAGTGCTCAAGTGGTGAATTTTCAAAGGCAGAGTGTCTTTCTCTCAGAAACCCAAGCAGTGAGTGTGTTGTCACAGCATTTCAGCCAGCCAGGGTTGTGAACTGCTAAGATGGGGACAGAAGCTGTTGCAGTTTTGGAACAGAGCACTAGCCAGCTGAAATACTTTTATTCAAACATAAAGCTACTGGGAAACAGTGCCAGGCACAATACAGTTCAACTAAATCTTACTCCTGTTACAAAACCCCTTAATTTTGGGAAACTTTTGTTTTATGTGTGCCAAATGGAAGAAAATGAGCCTGAAAACTAACAGAGCCCTGAGAGTGTCCCTCCCAGATCTGCAGAATAACACAGAAATTTGGTGCATTTGTGTGCAGGGAGGGCATGCCTGGGAGCACAGGACTGGACAAATTCAGCCGTTCACTGATCCACACTTAGTGAAACAAGCAGGCAGAATTATTCTGCAAATGTCTGAGGCATGGATGAGAAAAGCAGCTCTCTCTGGCCTTTTATATCAGAAAGGAGATGAAAAAGACACTGAAAGTGGCCTCCAGATGACAAGCCTTCTAGCACAAAAGCCCCTTAGAGATGCATAGCATATCCTTCAGCTGAGCCTTTTAGTGAGTTCAGTCTCCTGATGGCCCTTACAAGTGTCAGAAATTGTGACCATCTTTTTTCCTCTTGGTCTCAGCAATGATAGTTCGGCAAGTTTCCTGGGGGAAGGTTCATTCCTGACTGTTTGTGATTAGCAGCTAGAGCACTTTCTTTTTCTTCAATCCCATAATTTTCCCCAAAGATGTTAACTCCAAGGCTGAACCTGCTTCTTTTTTATACAAAGGGGTACTGAATATTTTGCCATAATGTATTGTAATTTTCCCTTGAAAGGATATTTCATTGTACAGCTCAGCACATAAAAGTTTGAGAATTCCAGAGTTAACATTTATCTTTGATACCTTGGTATGCCTTCCCATGGCTCAAACTTTAGCACATTATCTATTAATAGTTAACATTTTGGCTCCTCCTGGATCTCTGTTTCACTCATTGAATGGCTAATTCCTCATTTTTCTTTCCTTTTCATTTCTGGTGAGGCCTGATTTAATGCATAACAACTCTTATTTACTGCAATGCTTCCAAAGCCTCCCCTCAGGACAGAAATAGCAATTTTGCAATGTATCACTACCAAGCTGGACATGTGCACACAATGAATATTCATTAATCCTCCCTGAAAGAACACTTTGTGTAGGGATGTGCTTTTTCTGCTTGAACTTTCACCCAAACTGCACGGGGATGCAATGATGGGGATTTGTTCATTGGAGGTACTGCCAGCCAGCACATAACAGGAACTTTGAATTTTCAGAGCAATTACTAATTATTAACAACTAATTTTTTGTGATGGAGATCTGAGCAACCTGGTCTTGTGAAAGGTGTTTCTGCCCACAACAGGGGGCTTGGAACTAGATGATCTTGAGGGTCTCTTCCAAGCCAAGCCATTCTATGATTCTATGACTCTATGACTCTATGATTCTAGGATTCCACTACTCTATGATTCTATGGTTGTATGTTTCTATGATTCTATGATCCTATGATCATAGGATCATAGAGTCATAGAAACACCCTGGTCTAATCCATGCAGATTACAAACTTGGATCCATTTGCAGATGGGATTTCAGCATGGCTGGGTGTGACCTACCTCTCCTACCAAAGCAAAAATGTGAGCAGAATAGATAAAAGTTACATTTAAGTGGCAAAAATTGCAAGCCTGCAAGCAGATTAAACATACTGCTCACATCTGTAGCGTCTTGGGATGTAGAAAGGAAACAGGATATTGGATCACAAACACAGCAGAAAACAATGAGAGTGAGGTGTGCTGACCTGGGCACAGAACAGAGACGTTAAAGCCCTCAGAGGATCCTTCTGCTCTACATATTTATTCTGTGTGTGTCTGTGTTCTCTTTCTCTCCCCCTTTCCTGGAGGCAAAATGATATGAGCAATGTTTTCTTATGCTCTGTGTTAGCTAGGCTGTATGTTTCATTATTGATAATAGAGTCTATGAAGTATACATTATATCTGGGATGGCTTGGGGTTTATTGGGTTTTTGTTTAGTTGGTTGGCTTTTTTTCAATTCCAGGTCTGGGTTCTCAACCATTTTTAAAGTATCTCATATCATAACTATGTCTTTCTCCCAAGCTATCTGCAGTACTTTCTGCAGCTAAGAGATGGGTTAGAAAAATGAACTCGCTGTGCAAGTTGCCAGATGCACATCTGATGATCTAATTGTTTCCAGTTGAGAACAGACCCATAAATCAGGCTACCAGCATTTCAGAAACTTGTCCAAACCAAGGGCAAATGACAAGGAAGTCACTTCTCTCCCCACTATGTACCTTGTATTGCTAGTGACAATGGATACATGGCAGGAAAGACATGATTCTCTTCCTGCTGATGTTCCTTAAACCCCAGAAATATTTTGCCACTTACCTATTGTACTGTTCCTAAGTGTGGTTATTCTCCACCTTGCTGTTGTGTGTTGCCTTTCCAGCTGGAAGAACTTTGGGGCAAGACTGTGAATTTCTTTGTATATTTTAACTCCTGTACTTTGATGCTCTGGATTCATTACTTTTGGATACTGTCTGGGTGATGCCATAGCTTGTGACTGTGGACAGAAGCACAACCAAGCCCCATAATGACTATGCCTGGATTGTACAGAAAAAACCCCAAAACCCCCAAATTGAGGCTTTGTGTAATTCCGGGAGTCCAGGTTCCTGGGAGGAGGAAGGTTTGGAGCTAAATCGCTTTGAATTTATTCAATTTTAGAACACTGCCATCTTGGCTCATGCTGTCAAGAACAACTTTATGGTAAATACTGCAAGTTCTGGCCAGGAATAGTCAAAATAATGCCTATACTAGAGATTAATGCTCATAAACCCAGCAATGGGCTTATGACTGTTTGGTATGGAGACTAAACCCCCCTGGATCTTTGAAGAAAACAAGTCAAGTATGTCAAGATCCCTGGATCTCAGGGCCAGGAGTTGGACTTGATGATCCTTGTGGGTCCCTTCCAATTTAAGATATTCTAGTCTAGCCCAGTCTAGTCTGTAAAAATGCCAGCAAGAAAAGAGAGACTTGACCATCAAGACAGCACAGCATTATCTATGTGAAATGCAGCTCCTGACTAAAGAGTTTATTTGGGATGTGAATATATTAAACATCAGTGTAAGGTATCACAGTACTAAAAGCCTCCTGTGTTTGCTGTATCTTTGCAATATAATGTACACGTTTAGCAAAGAGCTGTAGTGTGGTCTCCACAACCATATTTGATGCTGTAATTTATTAAATCAATCATAACAGTGCAAAATCTGAAGGCCCATACTCCACCCAGTGATTTTTAGACACATCCTGAAGAGTCTTGAAGGGGAGCTCAGTCAGAGGCCTTCAGGTAGGTGCTGGAGAGAGAGATGAAGAGGTTAAATATTTACAAGACATTTTTTAACTCACCTTTTGGTTTGGTAAACTGAGGCCAAATCTCATCTCTGTAAACTCTGAAGGGCTCATGCATGATATGAGAAGTGTTCCAGAGCCTCATTTCCTTCCAGAAATGGTCCTTTTCACCCAGAAATTGTGCCACCCAGAATGCATATGCCACAGCTTGTTTATTTGCACAAATAGAAATATACACCTTTCCCAACTCTCCTTCAGTTTTTGCTGACACTTGCTTTGATTGCTTAATTAATTTTGCATTGTTTTTCCGTTCTTTTTTTTTTTTTCTGAAAGAACTCCTCTTCTAATATGATCAGTCCCATGAATCCTGAGTTTATTATAAGAGAAAAAAATCAATAAAAAACAGAACTTAAAAAAGACTGGGCTTCTCACTGAAAAACTGCAAATCTCTCACCAAAAAATACCTGACCAGAGGTTATATTGCAATTTCTTTATTCTAACACCGTGTTACAATTAATCAGCTTTTTTTTCCAGCCCACCTCAGAGTTTTACTACAGAAATTGATTTTGAGATGTGAATTATAAAGAATTAGCTCCCATGGCTTTATTAAAATCCACCTAGATTGGATGCTCTCCCTGCAGTCATTTATCCTGGTATCTTCTCAGAAAAGCAACTGCATTCAGTTTTTTGTTTGCACAACTTCTGAAGATTACCTTAATTTTTCTTTCCTGATTTCTACTAAATATTTAACAGCTTGTGTTTAATGCCAGAACTCCCACATTATACCTGATCATTTCATATCTGATGGCTTTAATTCCAAGTTATTGGAATTAATTGACACTGCATGTATTTCAGCTATAATTTAGAACAGTCAGCTTGGAAGGCTGCTGCAAGTAACCATTAACCAATGGATAAAATGATTTAAACTGCCAACACAGTGTAAGAACTTGTATCCCATCCACAAACTAAAGTTTAATTCTGAGCTGTTTTGGTGGTTTTGAAATACTAATGATAGTCACTCAACTGTTGCCTGCAACTTCACACCAGGTGATATAAATCAGAGAATTGTGTGCTTCTTCAGATGTAGATGTAGCACCGTCATTTTCTTACCTTCAAAATGCTGATCAAAAGGAGAAACAAATATATGCTACAGCTGGCACCCTGAATTATGCTATGTGAAGTAAATACTTGCATTTGAACACAGTTGCTTTGAACCCAGTGAGCTGGATTGAGAGAGGTTGAATGTATTAGGGACAGAGAATTGTATTTTATTTGCAGCAAATAATTATTTAAGCCTGGTAGAATTTATTTTCATCCCTATGCTTTTCATATTGCCCTCTGCCCTTAAAAATCTACTCTCAGACTACTGTCTCTGCTGAGATGAAAAAGAACTTGTAGCAAATGAGTTTATTTACTTGTGGCACCATGAAGCTGTTCTTGAGTTATTCTCCATTTTAATGGCAATGAGTAGACACTGTTGACTTCAGGCATTGAACTAAATAATTTAACCATGATAGCAGCACTAAACTTAATATAATTATGTCCTGTTAAAAATGCAAGGTTATAGTCTGCTGTCATTGTATTGTAATTAAGGCTGTAAGGACTCCTCTGCCCTGCACAGAGTAAAATAAAAAAAAACCAAAAACATAGAGCTACAAAATCTTCATAGCAACAAGAGCACATCACTAACAGCTCTGACTTTATATCTTTCCAAAATGAGAGTTTAAAATGAGAACCTGCAGCAGGACTAGAGACTACAGCAACAAGGCAGCAATGGAGAAGTACATGGCTTCAGTGGCAACACAGGCTGTCTTGTACACTGTGTGTCAGGGGATAAAAGGCTTTGTATCTTCCTCTGCTGCCCCAAGGATAAATTCATTTTACCCGATTCATAAAAAGTGATCCAATCTCACCAGTCTTCCCTGCTTGGGAGCCCAGCAAGATACAGAACAGATGACTCAGGGGAGAGAATGAAGTTATCCATTACAAACACCTTCCTCTTCCTCCCCAGTATTTGCAGTCCCAAGTATTTAAGAAAACAAACATCTTAGGGCTGCTTGTATGTAACATTAGTGACACTGCTTGGAGAGGGGCACAAGAGCTGCCTTCCACCCTAACCACATGTTAGTGTGGAAGGTACACATGACCAGCCTCTTACTATTGTTTTGCAAATGTAATGGTTGAATATAAGTAATGTACTATGTAAAGAAAGATATAGAAGCAAAATCCTGGTATATCCTCCTGCATATTTGCTGAAAATGTGACTACAGTGTTCCTATTGTGTGCTCCTAACAGAGTTTAGAATCTGAGGGAAAGGGAACATTTCTGTTCTCTCCAATACAAACACAAGATTAAAAGACATGGACAAGGTGTACAGGGCTGTGAAGTCTCTTGGTGAAGCCAGGCTGCTCTGACTGGTGTCGTGGGCCCAAAACAAGGGGAAACATTTATGGCAGGCTGTGCCAATTCACACAGGCCATAGTCGGGTCCCAGAGCCCATTGCTGACTCTTTCCTTCTCTCTTCTATGAATAAATAAACAGACTTGCTCTTCCTTACAGCATGTGTCCAAAACAGTTGCACGCGCTGGCATGATTTCCACTGGACAATGTTCACACCTTGAAGTACTCTAAAGAGTTTGTCATTCTTTTGGACAACTTGTGGGCTCTACATGGTCAGGAGAAGGCATTCACAATGAAGCTGTGTGTGGCTCTTAGAACTTTATGAAAAGACTTTTAGCACCTGGTAGGTTCAGGCTGTTGGTGAGCAAAATTATACTTCTGACAGGTCACAAAACAATTGAAAGATTTATAGAGACATGGCTGAAGGGCTGTACTTGTGGAGGAAGGAGAATAATTTTTTTATTGCTTCAAGGAAACATTTTCACTGAAATGAATTACTGTCATGACAATCAGAGTCATTTAGCTAAGAATATGAGCACTCTACTAATGATCTTTTCTTACAGTGTTAAGAATAAATGTTCCATGGCCTCTGGCTCCAGATGCGATGACTGTGACACAGGAGCTGCACAGTTGCAATGCAGAGAAGAAACGTGAGCAGGTGCCACTATGAGGCTCTGTCCCTGGCTATTATACCACACTCTGGCTATTATACCTCACTCTCTACACCCTCCTGTAGCTAAGACATGTTCTTCCTGCAGAACAGTAAATCCCAAAGCAAGCCATCAGTGTGCACAAGAGAATTGTCTCCTGTGTGCTCTTGGACACCTATTATGGGAAAAAAAAAAAAGAGAAAAAAAGAAGATTAAAAGGAAAAAAACCAACAAACCAACGCTCCAAACAATTTACTGCTCCATGGAGCTGGTTGGAAGATTTCACACAACCATTCCCTCCTCCAGTGTGGTCTTACCCAACCTGAAGAATCAACTAGAAACTCTTGGATACAAATAATCTGAGAAGTGCTCTAGAGCGCATCTGCTTCAGATACATCCCAGAAAACACAGTGCTGGCCACATGATTGTCTAATGTCCTGTATGGAAGTCCTGCCTTTTGTCCCTCATGTCTCACAGAACAGGCTGCTAACTCATGCAGAATTCATGGTGGCTGTTTGAAGAGGTCATGTTCCACAGCGTTTGAAAACAGCACAGGTCAAGGCTGGTAACATGATTTGATGGAGCCTAATAGGTTTGTCCTGCAAATCTTTAGCAGTGTGTCTTGTTGGGGCTCTTTAAGATGAAGTCAAGCAGACAGCCCATTAGGTTTTGAATGTCACACCTCACCAAAATGTATCCAGCTTCAAAACTGTATCTAACTCTTAGAAGTATTATTAACATGCAGACAGCATGTTTCCTGGTATGAAATGATATATTTCCTTGCCTCTTAAATGAAGCATAATCTGGAAGGTATAATTGCAATAGATGTGAAGTAAACTTGGAGTTTTAGGTCATAAATCAATAAATAACTCAGCCTGCAGCCTCATGGTTTATTGATTCACAAGCTGTTTATCCCCCACCACCCACAATATATTCTACATAAGATGCAATCATTGCTGAATTACCCTTTTTTTTTGCATGTACATAGACTTAGACATCTCATCAGAACAAATACATATTGCAAAGAATCCTAGCAAGATGGTTTTGTTGTCTTTGTTAGTTTTAAAAGTGTATTAAATTCATTTGAGCCTTATACAATCCTCACCCAGCATATTCATTTGGTGATTACAATCACACCATTATTGTCATAACTTTGATCATTTAGGACTTGTCAGCCTGGGTGAAATGGATTGTGCTTGGCTTTTTCTGCCTGGGGAAGTGATGCAGCTCTGAGCAAACTGCAGGCTGAAGCCAAACTGAACTGATATTCCTGAAGTCAGTCAAAGTACAGTTTTTAGAAAGAGCTATCACTAAGGGAAATTCAGATTGTGCTACATATGGGTGCAGAATCTTCTCAGTCATTTGGGAAAGAACAGTGGACTTGATTCCATGTTTGCTTTGGTCTCAAATATCAAGAAAATCTGCAGAACTGGGGAGCTGACTGTACCTATGCAAGGAAGGAATACAGGTCCCTACAACTGTCAGCCCAGCAGATTGCAAGAGACACCGCAGCAGTCAGAGCAGCAGAGGCAAAAAGCAGCAGCAAGAGGACACATGAGGAAACTCATGGACAAGTAGAGACTGAAGTGAACAGCGAAATTATTCCCTGAAAAACAGAGAGTCGTGGATGGTTAGAAACAGCAAGAGGCAGAGCCTTCACTGGCGGTGCAGAATATTTAAGCAAGCCAACCCATCAGCCCAGGAGAGTCCAACAGGCAAGAATTTACATTTTGCAGTGGGCAGGTGCCCAGCAGTGGAAAGTAGCTGTTGGCACCCAGGGAAAGGCAGTGTTCTTTGCTTTTCCTGAGCTTTTAGCACCCAGTAGAAACAATGCAGCTACACAGACAGAGCTGCTGCTCAAGCATGTGACCACCCAGGATTCTGATTGATGGATGAAGGGATATTCTGAGAGGTGGAAGGTGATTCCAAGCAAGCCTGTGAGAAGGTGTGACCAGATTGATGACCTGCTCTGTTTGGTGGCTGAGCTGCAGGAGGAGGTGGAAAACTGAGCAGAATCCCAGAATCTGCCAGAAAGAAACTGGTCAATTCTGCCATCTCTGATGCATGGAAGCCAACTCAGCATGGCCACTATGGAAAAAGGCTCAGGATCTGCTTTGTGCCAGGAGAAAGGCAGGTCTACCAGGGGTCAAGAGGGATGGAAGAAGGCTATAGCACAGGGCAGAAAGGGAAACCTCTCCTCACCCTCTAAGATAGTGTTATAGGGTAGTTTTGTACCTTAGACAAAGCACATGAGGTAGAGGAGGAACCTCTGCAAGAATTCTTGCCAAGGTCAGAGACACCAACCCCTTATAACAAAACCTGCAACAAACCAGCTCCCAGAAGAAACAACAGTGAGTTTTGGTCATTGGAAGTTTTCTCTTTTGTGGGACAGAAGAACCCTTTGCAGACAGGACCCTCTTTTCAGGGAGATTTGCTGCCTCCCTGGGGCACAAACTAGGTGTTCTATCACAAGACTGAAGAGCCTATCACAACCTTCAGATTTTTATTAATTTCTATTCTTTCACATGAGTACTAATGATGGTGCTGAGGGAGGCACCCACCGGGTGGATGAAGGGAAGGTGGTGGATAAAGCTTTTCTGCATTTTAGTGACAAGTTGATTTTGCAATTAGTTATAGTAGACTGATTTACGAACAGTGCCAGGCAGAAGAAATCCTATTTTAGCATCAAATTTTGCAGTGTCATTCCCTTTTCTTTTAATTAAATGGTAACGATTTGTTTTATGACCAATATGGCACTATTTAATTGACAAATAGTACAATTTTTTTCTATTTTTTTCCCCTCTTGGACGGGATAAAGACCTCATTACTCATCAGGAGAAAGGCCTTATAGTGCTAGCAATTACAGAAGCCTACATGGCAATGGGTCAGAAATACCTAAATCATTATGTGTGTCTGATAGTAACATTCCTGAATTGTTACAGATGCTGAAAATTTTCAACTCCCAGAGCTAACTCAGCTCTCAGCATCAGACAATCTATGCTTTCCTAGCTCAAGGCAACAGGATAATGGTAAGGGAAGGCCAACAATTTGTCACATGTCCTGTTTTTTCTAATCTTTCTAATGGGGGTATGGAAAATTGTATGCTGAACAGTGCATTAAAAAATTTTCACATATCACTGATAAACTAAAGGAACAGAGATTTTTTGCCTAACTGTTATATCAACTTTCAGGCACTCAACCGATGTATCAACTTGTATCCTTGTGTGAGAGTCTGATTCTTTCATACATACATCCAAATGGGTAAAGATCAGCAGTGATAGCGTCTGTCATAGTGAAATACTTGCCTATTCCTCATTATGAATTTCGAGATAAGCAAGGGAAAATATAAGTTATGTATTTACATGAGATGTTTTGATTTATGCATTTAAAATAAGTTTATCTTATCTGAAAATTGAAAAAAATGTCTCTACTGCAGCATCCCTTCTCCAGATATCCAATATATGAATTTCTGCATTATTACAGTCTTTTCTGTGGAAAAGTTCTTCTGTGTTACAGAAAAGATACTGAAACCTAAAATACATGTAAGCCCAACAACTGACATCAGATCAAGCACTGAGAACTCCCCCACTCCTGACCGTATTTCATTTTGTGTTTGAGTTGCATCCAGTAATGATAACGAGGACTAACAGATTGACAGATGAGATTGTGTGATAGATAACCTGCAGTTTGTCATCTTGACAATTCACAGCAATGAAACCAGCTGCTATTGCACTATAATGCATTGCTTGCTCTGTCGTATTTATTATAAGCCATGCACAAACCATGCACATTTTTTACACATCTAAACATTTCTACATATGAAACTAGTAGGACAGCCCAGAGCAGTGGGCCAAGCCCAAGAAGCACCAGGTGCTGTAGCTGTTGATGGATTTCTGAAATCCATCATGGAATGAAAGAGCAGTTGGCAGAAGAGTCGTTCTTTGTGTTTGGTTGGGTGGCAGGAACAACCTGAGACTGAGGACAGAGCCACTTGAGATGATGTGTAAACAGTTTGTAAAGTGACAGGGTAATCCATAGCCCTGGTGTGGATTCACACAGCTGGTTACCCTGCATCTGCTCAGAGCATGGAGTGAATGATGGAGGCTTCTCCCAACGCTCTTATCCATTCACACATCTCCATTATGGCTGGACAGCACGTGTAAAAGTTATTTTATGGGAAGCTGAAAATAAAAAGAGGGGGAAAACACCCAGCTACAAACACCCAGCTACAAAAGAAATCAGATTAGGTACATGCCACCTTGTGAAGTAAAGCTGTCACTCACACAGGTTGAACTCAGGAAAGCTGCCACTCATCCTGCTAAACCACAGGTATAAAAGACAGCATGCTTTAGACAGTCCAGACTGTCTAAATTCAGCAATAATTGCATCTTATGACCAAGTCATGCATATGCTAAGCACGGCACAGTGAGTGGAAGAAAGAAGTGGCAAGTGTGGGACCCCACTGCAGCATGACCCAATAGAGCCATTGTTTCTCATTACAAACTGCTATCAAAGCATAAAACCTAAAATTTAATCATGCTAAATATGTATTGAGGTCAATGTACTTTATTAAAAAATTGATTATGCTTGCTATTTTCTCAATTAGTTGCTATGCACTTTAAACCTGGCTTTTGTGTTTATTTTTTTTTTCTTAGAGAAAAGCATTCCATGCAACCAAATTAAAACCTCTTGGGCAGAGCTGTGATATTGACTTTTTTTATAAACCCCTTTGGAGCTCAAGTATTGATTGTTGTGCCTCGTTCAAAATATTGACTTTGTATATTCAATGTCATCTGTACCATAAAGCGATCAAATATTTTAATAGTCACATTATTGCTAGAACTGTGATGTGTTCTTCCAAGCTTAAAAGTGAATATTTGTCAGTGCTCAGAGCCTATTTCTACATAGAAACAACCACAGCATTGGAGAAAGGCTTAGTGAGATTGATCTGTAACCAGCAGAAGTTTTACATCTTCACATTGTGGGAGTAGAAGCAAAGGCCATGCATGGAAATAAATAAGAATCAAATGGATGTGCAATTTTAATTCCACAGTTTCATTTGAAACTGAGATAGATTTTCACCCAAGTTGCAATCATTAAAAATTTTGTATCCAGAAAGATACAATATTTTTAAAATATATTTGCACTATCTAGGAAAATTGCTTCCAAATCCTCCCACTGAAAAAGATCACCACTACAAGCCTAAGGTCCTTCTGTCCCAGTGAGATTTATGATACTTTTTTGTCCCCAAGAACAATTTCACTGAGCTGGAACGGATTATGAAGAGGAAAGATGATGATTTAAGCCACTGAAACCTTCAGTTCAGGACTGGATTCCCTTTTGTGAAGATGTTCCAGTAAGTCAGGGGAGTGTATTCAGCAGCAGTTTGATCAAGTTCTCAGGATCTAGCACAGTCCTCCTGTGTCATCTCTCCTGCCAAAGGAAAATACCACTCTCCATTCACACTTCAGTCACTGGAAGTACAGAGCTCCCAATGCTTTTAAACCCTAAACCAAGCTCACATACACTTCTTGAAGCTTATTAGAGCCACACTGCAGCTGTCCTATGCTAATCCATGCAAAGGGAGAAAAACAGCAGACCAAAACAAATCAGTGCACAGGCTTTTAATTTTCTCCCTATGATGAAATGAGATGGTTTTCCATGGAGAAGCACTAACTGATCAAAGGTTTTCTTGTCTTGTGAGGTCTACAAGGCCAGCAGAGGTGACACAATTATTCTTTTCCTGGAGGAAAAACCTTCTTCCAAGGCTCTGGTTGGGACAGGTTCTCTGATAGAGCAGTATTCAAACTCTCTGAAATGTTTGTGCTAACACAAAAGCTGGAAGAGTGCCAGACTGATCAGCTAAGCTATAGAACAAGGCTTTCATATTACAGAAATACCAGACTGTGACTCAAAGTGTGTGACAGAGGAGTATCTCCAGTCTTCAGAAATCTGCCTACCGAGAAACTAGACTTAGACACTGAGGGAATGTGACAAAAGTCCTTGAGGTGAAATGTTGGTGCGCTGAATTCCAGCTATGTTGAATGCCACAACCATCCCTGTGTCAGTTGGTACTTTGTGGGGGTCTTTCCCATCTGAATTTATGGTCACTATTTATATGGCCATGGAGAAGAGAGAAGTATGAACAAGTTCCAGAGAGATTATACTCACAAGACTGCCATGCTAGTGCTGGTTATCAAAAATTCAAGGCAAGGGGCAGATATGTTAGCCATGGAGATTGGTTTGGCTTTTTTTACTAACTGTGTCGTTTTGAGTAATTGAAAGGGTTTAAACAATAATTGCAAGTATGAATCACAATGCAAACTCAATTTCCTATGAAGAGAAGCAGTTTTATGCAGTGTAATATTGTATGGGTAAGATAATCACCTAAGAACCAGTAAAACAATAATCTGCAAACTGTACAGCTAGGGAAGCATAAAGATTGAATACCATTTTATGTGCTTTAGCAAATGATGGCTCAATGTCTGGCATATATCATGTGATTAAAACAAACACAGAGAGTGCTATGGAGAATTTGTGGGTGCTGCTTAAAAAGTGCTGTTTCATGTTACAGGGAAAGTCAATACAAGTTATTTCACTGACATAGCCCCGGGAAATTTGCAGAATTCACACAGTTCTGCAACACCAAGTCATGGCAAGTAAACCTTCCAAAACCTGTCTTCCCCCGTCACCATCACTTACTCTTTTCTTATTTGTTTATATGCAGGAAATGAAGTAAGAGCCAAGAGAATACCCAGACTTGTGCTCTAAAACTATTGTTGTTATTAATAACAAACACACTGCATATAAATATTACATGGTGGTTTTATATGAGTGAAGACAATTATGCTGACATAATTTGAGCAAAGGAAAAAAAAGGAGATCTTTAGCCTAGAGAAAAGAGGGCTGTGAGGGGACCTCACAGTAATCTTCCAGCCTTAAAGGGGACCTAGGAAAGATGGGGAGGGAGGTTTTATTAGGGAATATAGTGATGAGGAGTAACAGATTTAAACTGAAAAAAGGGGTAGATTTACGTTGGGAAGAAATCTTTTACTATGAACATGGTGAGACAGTGGAACAGGCTGCCCACAGAAATTGTGGATGCTCCATGCCTAGAAGTGCTCAAGACCAGGTTGGATGGGGCTTTGAGCAACCTGGTTTAGTGGAAGATGTCCCTGTCCATGGCAGGGGATTTGGAACTAGACCATCTCTAAAGTCCCTTCCAACCCAAACTGTTTCAGGGTTCAGTGGCTCTATGGCATGAGTTAAGCTCTGAAATACAGCTTGCCAAAGAGTTTTGCAGAAGATAAAAATGTATGTGGATTCAAAAAGCAATCAGATATATCCAGTGAAGCAAAGCCCATAATAGACGTTAAATGCAAAACCATAATTTCCTCCAGGATGCACCTCAAACACTGACAAGGATACAAGGAGAGAATTCTGGGGACATTTGTCATTTCACACCTTTTATCCTCTCCTTTCCCTGGTATCTGTCACTAGTCACAGTTAGCAACTTCCAATATGATCATCTATTATTTTGCCTCTAGGACCTGTTACTTCAGTCAAAACATACGAACAAATTATTTATTCCCTCTTTCTCCCCTAAATTGCCATTAGCCTTGTGCTGGTGCTGGTCATGTCTTTGCCTGGTGCTGACTTGAGGCTGGAGTCAGCTGCAGCAGAGGTGGCCGGGTGGGTATTCACATGCCCTCTGAATGGAGAGAAGCAGAGAAAAGAATGATCAAAACAATTCTCATCTCATTTGCTGCTCCTGTGTTTTTGAACGTGTGGAATGTGTTGGAAGATTATTTACCCAAGGTGATTGCTTGGTTGGATTCTGGTGTTTTGATTCATTGACCAATTGGATTCATGTGTGGGTGTCGGGACTGTTGGCTGACAGTCATGAGATTTTGAGTAGTAGTTAGTTAGAAGTAAGTATGATGTAGTATATTATGTACCTCTTTAATATAGTTGTAATGTAATATAATATAGTTTCAATAAAGTAAGTGTTCAGCATTCCAAAGCCTTGGAGTCCGATGTCAGTCATTCCCAGAGCATGGGGTCACCTGATTTTACTATAGCTGGGGGCTGCAGAACATCACAGAGCACTTCTGTTCTGTGCTATGCTAAGGCAGCACAGTGGGAAGCTTTTCCTGCTGGAGAGTCTGCCCTAAAGACTACTCTGTTTCATGGATAGCACCCGTCATTTTTTCTTCCATCCTGTAACCTGTATTTATGGTAGTGACTTAGATGTCCCTGGAATTATTTGAGACTGCAGTGCTAGGTGCTGCCAGGGAGAGAAATCACCTTGTAGCCCTTTTGAGAAGGAAGGACACCAAGCCATGCAGCTCTGGGACAGCTGGGATTGGGAAGCAGGGTCAAGCCTGCTATTAGAGAGGGGGACCCTCTGCAGATGCACCACACCTGCTGCACAGAATAGATTTTGGGAAGGAGGTCATGGATCTCTGACACCCAGGGTTTGCAGGGCTGGGGTGAGGTCTGTCCACAGATTATTTGTATGGCAAGTCAAGGGTCTGACAAAAAGTGTCCTTCAAAACTACCAGTACCATCATATGGGCATGGCCTTCTCCAAATTCTCTCCAGTCAGATTCAGGCACAATTGAAAAAGAAGGGCTATATGGTAATAGGGGCAACACAAATATAAGCCTCAAAAGCACACAGCCAAAGCACTGGGATAAGAGAATCAGAGGCCTTATAGCTACTGGTTAATCTATCTTTCTCTCCCAGAAAGTATATCAAACTTAAGACTAAAATGATCCAACTACCACAGATTTCTACAACAGGCCTTTAAAATATATAAGTTAAATACTCTGCTATCCCATACATTCCCAAGGATTGCCCTCAGTTATATTTGTCCAAATAAAATATAAATGGTACTGATTGTGTAGTCAGGTGTCATGTTGAGGACATATACAGGAATGGTTTGGCAGTTCTTGTTTAAAAGAAGGTCTGAAAGCAGAAATTAAAGGAAGGGACTCCTTAGAGAGACACAGCCTATCCTCCAGGCAGCAACAGCAGCAGCAAGGTCAGATCCAGGCTTAACACATAAAGAAGTGTCCATTCCTGCAAAGCTGTTGCTCTATTTCTGAAATTATTTCCTGAAGTTACTTCATCATTATGCACAGAATAGGAGTGTGCTCTTGCTGCTGTCAACTCCTCCCTGCTTCTTGCAGCATTCACTAATACCAAAATCTCTCTCAAAAACAAATGCAGACATACAAAATAATAGGAAATGCTTCCCAGAAACTTTACTCTAAAGCAAACACAGGTCCCTACCCACAGAAAATATGACAGTCCTCAATTCCTCAATAAAATGCCACAATAAATCTGTTACAGACAGGGGTCTGAATCTACAGTCTTCTTTATATGTAAAATGAGTCTTCTTTGCATATCTTCCTTTATCCCATAGAAGCAAGGAAAAAAATGGATGGAAAATATGTCATTAAAATTTACACAGATCTTGAGTTATTATTAAAAAAAAATCCAAAGCAAACAGAAATACAACTGTCATCTGTTAGTGTTGAACATCTCAGTGTTGAGCAGATGGCTACAGCACAAGAAACTCATCACACTATTTATTAGTAAATTGAAAGGCATTTGGGTAGCAATCACCATAATCATCATTTTCACAAGCCCTAGAAATTGTAATAAGCTTTTAGAGAGCAGTTGACTTTACAACATAATTGAGAATGGGTATCTTTAGCTTTTCCACCCAAAAGATGGAATGTCAGTGCATTTTAACAGGGAGTTTTGACTACAGATAAACAGACCATTCGTTCCGAGAAAATTCCCCTTGTATTACTCCCAAAACTCCCTGAAGTTAGTAATATCTCCGGAAGAATTTCACTCAATATTATGGGGAAAAATCACTTATTTTTCATTCCTTTCTTTTCATTTATTTGTTTTTATGTAAATTTCGTGTTCAGAATGCCTGCTATCCTCAGCCCAAAGAACAGAATTTTTATCTGTTCTCGTTTTTATTTTAACTTAAATTGCGTGTTTTGGAATTTTCCCTGGAAAACATCATCTTGGCCTGCAACCAGCCTGAAACCAGCAGGTGGAGCCAAATCTGCTCCCTGTACACGAAAATTAGCACTTGTTCTGAGTGATGAAGGTGTCTCCATCATGTAGGTATTTTTCAGCTGGACAAAAACCACCTGGCTTTTCCTGCAGAGCCTTCAATCATATCTCCCCATTATCACTGCCACTGTATTTAACTGCAGCAGGAGTGTATTTCTGCAGGAAACAGGCTGAGCATTTCACAGCAACAAATATGTCAAATGCCTCTGCAAGGACTCAGCTCGGAGCTCAGTGCCAGGAGTGTATACCCAGGCTGCTGATATGCATATGGCCCCAAATCACACAGGCAGCCTGGCAGGATTTAAAAGCCTGGAGAGATGAGGTTTTATGCACCCTGCTGCTCTACACCAGCACCCAGCTCTGCACCAATGCACACACAGAGACAAGATCATACATGCAGCAGTAGGTTTTGAGGTGCAGGGCAAAAATCCCCTCCCATGTCTCATTTATTTGGCTTTCCCTGCTCAGAACCTGTGTCCCCAAAGGCCTTGTTATTGTTTGTCACCTCCAGCTGAATCAGCTGCATTTACAAGTGCTCCCCTCACCTGCCTTAAGCAGGAACAGACTTGCAGAGATCTGCCCTTCTGAAAAGCAGCATGAGTCATGTTCAGATGCAGGGAAGCAGGGGGACTTGCCCATGCTGCCTCTTGACACACTGAGACCAGGGACAGGGAATTCTGACCTTTACAAAGGAAAGTGAGGGTGGATTCTCAATGACAGCAAAGCAGTGGGGATCAAGATTCAGAGCTGAGCCTAATAAAATCCAGGGCCCTTGAAGCTTCGCACAAGAAAGCAGGGAAAAGCTGGAGGGACAGAGGACCCTGAGACTGCGATGGTGACATTGCTGCTAGAAGTGATATCTCTCCTATATTCCCATAAGTGTTTATGACCAAAATGGGGAGGTGATTGCTTCAGCTCTTCCAAAGGCAGAGAAGATCTGATAGGGAGCACGTGGGGTTTTGATCACCATTTCACAAATTCAGCCCTTGGGCAATATCCAGACAGGAAGAGGCAGTGCAGAAAGAGGTGGGTAATCGGTGGCGGGTTGCCATTCCTGAGAGGACGTGGTGTGAGACCACAAGGTTGTTCCTGGAATTAGTTCTTAAATTGTGATTGCTTCTGCTTTGGACTCAAGTCTATCTGTGGGTCCCACTAACCCAGCTTTGGCTTCCCAGTCCAACTCCACTCATGTCCCTGGACCTCACAGAAAATTATCTAAAACCCAGTTGTGGAGCAGAAGCATCTCGCTGTACAATGAGACAGGCAAGTCTCTGGTACAGGGTCACACTGAATTCCAGATTCAAAGAGAAGAAAGAACTTCCAAAGAAATCTGAGCTAGAGCCTTTGATACCACTCAGAGTTTGGGAAGGGGCAGGAAAAACTGGTTTAAGGCACAAGCTATTCCCTCAGTGGAGCAATGATGTGAGTTCTCTGAGAATATAGGCAGGGTTTCTTTAAATAACCTTTGAAGTGGATGAAATTAGTTGTCAGGCAACTAATTGAATAGAAATTCTATTCTATTCTATTCTATTCTATTCTATTCTATTCTATTCTATTCTATTCTATTCTATTCCATTCCATTCCATTCCATTCCATTCCATTCCATTCCATTCCATTCCATTGTGCTGGTTGGCCTGGATCAAATTCAAGATCCAGGTAAAGCATTGTCCTAGCTAGACAACATGTCCAAATATGTTACTGCTAGGCACTGAGATTTCAAATTCCAATCTGAAATAAAGATAAGGTGTGGACAATAAAAAAGTAGACAGAAAATAGCAACCCAAATCTTTGGCTCTGGACCATCTGTATGATCAGGAAGGATAAGGAAAATTAGTAGGATCTGCTCTATCCATTGTAACAGGTTATTTGGAAAAATATGGTAAAATGTCAGGCCCCCAACAATAGCTGTATTTTCAGCAGAGTTTGGAGTTATAATCTGGGCTGTATGTAATGTATATGGGTAGACTTTGAGATCATATGGCTTTGTAAGTAGTAGCTGCTGCTATTTTTGTAGCTTGGATCATCATCATCACCCCACTTATTTAACTGCATTAACAACCAGTTTGTCTGAACAATCCCAGAAGTTTATCTTCAGTACCAGAAGTTGCCTGCCATTGTATTTGACTTTACCTGAATGTGCAGAAGTCAGGGCATTGCTGAGCATATGAAAGTCACCTGAGGTTTCACCTGAGTGCCAGACACACACAAACAGACTGCTCACAGACTAGCAGGCACTCTGAATTGCTGGCAATATCCCCCTGCTTTGTTAGCAGCCAATGGCTGTTCCCATGCTGGAGAACTCTACAACTTTCTTCTGCAAGTTCCAGCTTCCCTGGGAGGCCTGGGCTGATCAGTTCAGCTGCTTTCCCTTGGTTAAATGAACCAGAAAGGAAGCTGGAATGCTCAAGAGGGCCGTGTGGCACAGCTAAACCCAGTCCACACTGCCTGAGCATTATCTATACCAGCTTTCCAGCAGTTTCAGTATTAGCTGAATCAGTGGGGATGAATCCAGTAATTTCCTTGGGCTCTGTTTGAACTGTAAAATCAAAAATAGGGACTGAAGCAGCAATGGTATTGTAGACTTCCTGCATCTGTCAGATGCAGGCCTGAAAAATTCCTTTAACTGAGAAGGTATATTGCTATCTACCACAGAATATTTTTGTGCAGTAGCAAATAAGGGGCATATTACTGTTGTCTTTAAGAGCACCCACCAATTTCAGGAGAGGAGGATGAGGCCCAGTTAATATCTCTGTGCTTATGTTCTGAGTAGAGTTAAGTAATCTTCATATCTCACTTGAGCTGAAACAATCCCACCTAATTCCTGAGAAGACCCTACAACATGTAAGCAACAAAGAAAATGCCAGTTGGATACGTTAATTCATTCTTCCACATGGATTAGACCACCTATAGAAGTAAACTTTCTGGAGAGACCATCGAGGCACTCTTTAGTCATAAGACAATTATTTGAGCATTCTGCAATTTTCAGGCATTTCAGGTTCCCTCTTCCATCATACCTGTAAATAATAATAAAGAACATGTTTTCAATTATCTTCCCATGGCTTTGCTACATAAGAAAAATTGCAGATATTCTCACCACTCAACAGTAGATCCAGAATTGGTGAAAAACTGAGAGGCAAGACTGAGGAAGCAGTTCACTGTCTTGGACTTATGATCCATCTGTGCATTGAGCATCCTCTCCATCCTCTCCACTGTCAGCTGAACCTGAGGTACAAACCAAGCACTGCTCTTTGTTTCAAAGGGATCCTGCCTCACTTACAATGTCAATCCTGTGGATTTTAATCATGCCTAGAAGTAATATAACATTCATCAGGAAGGTCTTACAAAATCACTTTAGTACATTACTGCCTAAGCCATGCCAGTTCCTGCTCTGTCTCTAAGAGCAAGTTCCTAGTGAAAGCACGAAGTATACAGCAGTGCTAATTATTTTCTTTTACTTGCTCTCCCTGAACAGTATTTGCCAACCTACTACACACTTTCATGTGATCAATACCATGTCTAAAGGTATATAATGAATAATTTTTTCCATAAGAGACAAGAGGTTATATGTTTAAGCATGCAGAATTCACGTGAACACAGTTATTCACCCTCCTGTAAGACACAGAGCTGTAAACCCCAATTTCATATCATGGCTGATGTGATTTGGCAATGTTCTGGTTCATTATAAAGATCAGCCTTTCAAATTCACTTCTCCAGCTCTGCTCAAACCGTGACATTCTCATTAAATAAATGCAGAGCCTTCTCTCCTAGTTCTCATTAAGGATAACAAAAATGAAGAGCATTCCCCTCAGAATTAACTCCACAGACAGTGCTGGGCATGACACTGCAACTAAGTGACCAAACTCTCATCAATATCTCCAGCACAGGTAATTAGGTGGGTTGGTGGGATAGAACAGTCATTCACAGGCATACTAATCCAACACAAGCTATTTCTGGATGAAAAGTCTGTATCACATTTAATATAAGGAGATCTCAGATAAAAACAATATATTAGGAATGGCAGAAGTTTATCTACCCATTAAACACCAACTCAGACTACTACCCAGCCTTTTTCACTTGATGGTAATGCAGATTTTATAATTTAGAAAGATCAAAGCACAGCATTTCCTAAGGGGCTTACTTTTGCTTGTAAATTTTATAGCAGTTATACAAAAATTAGGAAATGTAGCTGGTAATATTTGACATTTCCAACAGATAACCATTTTTAGTAATCTTTAAATATAACATCATAAGAAACAGGAACTAGAAGAGACAGGAAAAGGTAGGCTAGAAAAATAGATTAATCAAAAAATGAAAAATAGATTAACCAAAAAATATAAAATATTATTTTCCCAGGGTTAAAAGCAAATGCTGTAAGCCATAAATTTAATCACAGAGTCTATTATTGATACCTAACTGATGGAGGAAATGAATATTAAAGGCAGGCATTTAATAAAGAAGAAGTTCTTTCAGCATAATAAATAGTCAGGTATTTGTAAATCTCTGGTCACAAGTTACACTATAAACATAAAGAACAAAAGAGAAAAGAATATTAGTTACCATCTGGGAGAAAAGGAGTCACTGTAGATCACCCTTGAAAGTGTATATGAAAAATGTAATAAGCAACTGCTTTTCTAGCTATCTGCATTTTAAACAAATCTAAAAAAAATATAGGCATGGATGCATATTTTTGCATGCATAAAATATTTGGATGTAAATGTGGTTGTTGGAAAAACAGTAATACTTTCTGTCTTTGTTTGTCTTTATTACTGGGTGCTTTGATTTTAAAGGGCTTCCTCTGAAAAATTTCAAATGCTCTTCACTATGTGAACTAAGGAAAGTTGGAATTTTAAAACACAGGTCAAGTGTGTGATGGCAAAATTGCAAGATTATTGGTGGGGTTTTGTGCCTGTTTGCTGGCATGCAAAGTTCTAGTGTAAAAGCCAGTAAGTGTAATGATATTCAGCTCCTCATGCATTTCAAATACTGTAAGGAATACTGATATTATTTTCAAATGGGGATACTGAGACACAGGAAGAGGAAAACAATTCTCTAAGGTTCCCTGTCAGCTTGTACAGAGGTGGGCACAAAAGGCTGGCAGGCTTCCTGAATCTCCAATTATCCTCAACCTTGGCTGCTTCCCAAATCCCCAGATCAGTCTGTATGTTGAGCTGCAACTTTTCCCCAGCAGAAACAAAGCAGACACTAGCTGGGATTGGCTTTGATGACATGCTCTGCACATGTGTAGAGCCTTTTAACCTGATGGCTCTTGTCCTGACAGAAGCAGCCATGCTCACTCCCATGATTTAACAGAGATCTCTATGGCTTTTTAAAATCAAGGAGATCTGACAGAATATCTAAGTTTAGCTTAGCACAGAATTAGGACCCAAAAGCAAGGGTAGTGCTGACCAGAGGAAAGCCCATGGTAGGATACCCGGCTTAAATGAAACATGGTGAAGTCAGGCTGCACATCACAGAATCACAGAATGGTTTGGGTTGGAAGGGATCTAGAAGACCAGCTGGTTTCATCCCTCACCATGAGCAGGGGCACCTCCCCACTGGGTCAGGTTGCTCAAAGTGCGATCCAACCTGGCCTTGAATGCTTCCAGGAAAGAGACATCCACAACTTCTCTGGGCAGCCTGTTAAGGGTCTCACCACCACCACAATAAATAATTTCTTCCTAATATCTAATCTAAATCTAATTTGTTTGGGCCAGTGTCCTCTCTGCTCCCCACCACTAAAACCACACGTACCTCAGTGAAGCCTGGCTGGCTCCCACCTGATGCAAATCTAGCCTGGGAACCTGCCAGCCTAGAGATATGAGTCCTATTGAAAATCTTCTGCTGACAGACTGTGTAGACTTGTCCCTTGACTTTGAAACAATGGAAACAAACTATATTATTCACAGAGATAACCATCCATTAAGGTTCCATTGTTCCTTGATCTCCACAGCGCTCCAGACTCACTGGAGAACTTGCATTTGACAGCAGAGCCTCCGAAGATATAGAAGCTATTGACCACTGTTCATCATGGACAAGCAAGCTGAACAACTTGCCAAGTTATTAGTGGTAATGATGGTGATTCCAATTAGGCAAAAGATAATCACTGTTAAAAATTCCCTGACAATTTCTGTCATTTCTGTCACTGTGGTAAATAGGCCTCAAAGAAGACTTTTACATCTTCAGTTGGAAGCACAGAGCTAAATCCAGCAAAAGGCAGTCACAGTGCTCTGCTGCTAAACTCACACAAGAGGGAAAGCAGGGGAATTGATCCTTCTCAGCAGAGAGGGGTGATTAATCTAATGAGGGATGCAGAGCTGTGGGTATCAGATACAAGTAATGGCCTCCCTCCTCCCTCCTGGGAAGCGTGCCTCAGGAGCTGCAATTCTCTCCATATCCCGGTATAAAAAGGTCCTACAGGGAGTGACACTGGGATAATTGAGCAGCAGACAACCTTTAAGTTATCTTCCAGTCCTATTTTCACCACAACCCCCCCTGCTATTTAACTGTTGCAGATTTGGCCCTTTTTGCTAGGAATTGTAGTGAAAGCAGTCTGAGACTTTATCACCCCAAAGAACATGGAGCTTAAAAAAGATAAAAACATGAGAAAAGACATAATAGATAAATGAGGGCATAAATGTGGACAGAGAAAGGGAAACTTTGGTAAAATGTGAAATGAGTCTAGTGGGTGTCGTCTTGTATATTGGTTGGAAAAGTGATTACTCTTCACAATAATTCTGCACAATACTGAGCACAAGTGGTGAGGGAGCTGTCCAAGCTGCAAAGTTAATACCACTATTAATGAAATTAAATTAAATTAATATCACTATTAATAAAATTTGTAAAAAGAATCTCTTAAAATAGAAGACTATATAGTAACCCCAGCTGGATTGCAGGGTAATTTTTATATTTTGGCTAGTGTACAGCACAAGGATTTATCCAGTTCCACAAGCCACTGGCTTTTCCTGTATCTATTCAGAAACTATTTATTTTCAGAGGCATACAGAGCATTTTGCTGGCAGCGTTTATGAGTATGTGGAGATTTCTGCTGCAAATTTTCCATGAAGTGCTCCAGCAGTTGGCCAATATGGCCCTGTATGAATGTTTGAAGAGAAGTGAAGAACAGAGAAAATACAATTTTTTGCTTAGTGCTGAGAGATATTTAACGAACTACATTGCCTCTTAAAAAGGCTGGTGCTGGCTGCTATAAAGACAGAAGGGAAAAGTTCTCTAAAAATTCATGAAGTACCTTGGCTATAAAGTGATGTTTCCTTCTGTCTCCAGGTTATTTATAGATGATTTAAAATCTTTTAAGCATATTGAAACCTACTTGTTATTTTTGTACCCTATCTGCAATCATTGTGGATATATTAAACTCTCACAAAACCAAATCCTAACATTGTTGGTTCAGTAATTTCTTGTTCCTCTAGTTGCCCTTCTGAAGTTTAAATCATTCAAGTAGCTCTAATTATGTGGGTTTACAATTTATTTTTTCTGTTTTTTTTTTTTAAAGGTCAAGTTTAAGTGTCTGGTCCCTTTCTCTAAAGACAGTATTTTATAAATTTCTTATATGTATTTTCTGATTTATCTCCAACTGAAATATCTTGAGTTCCATTTGCATTCCCAGTACTTTTTCATCTGTACATTTTCCAGATACAAGTCAACTTGGTTCATCAATTTCAAAAGGAAGAAACATCTGAATTTTGCTTTCTATATCCTTCAAAAGCTACCAGTTACAGCAGATGATCAGGAAAGGACACAGCTGCCATGTGGGTATGGAATCACCAACATACTCACACTTTCTCAAGTATAACCACCACCTCAGGTGCTCCACACAAAGTCAGGAAAGGCAAATGGCAGTGACCATGAAGAGGGAAATTTGAGTCAGTAGAAGTAAATGGTGGAGAAGGCTCAGAAGCAAACTTCTCACTATATTGCCTTTGTATATATATGACCTGCAGAGTTATTGAACAAAAGGATTGGTTTTTTTTTCTTGTCTCCACAATATACAAAACTGAATTACAGCAGTATTTGTTCTGTCATTCTGCTGTGTGGTTGAGGAATATACATGTCATCACTCCCCAGTCTGGTTTATGTGCCCACCCTCATGCAGCTTTGATTTAAATGAATTTTAGCTGCACACAGTCATTGAGTTATATATTCTTAGGTAGATGAAAATTCTTTTGTAAAGTTGACAGCCACTCTGCATGCTTTTGATATGAAATTTCCCATGAAGCCATTAAAATTGAGCTGACTCTGCCACAGGATGTGGCACAGACTACATGACCTTCTATCTCTGAGAGGTGAAGTCTCCATTTTGCTGAAATTGGTGTCAAATGAAAGCAAGAGCTGTTCCATTGAGCTCAGCTCTTTCCTGACTCTCTTCAACAAGTCTTTCATATAGGCTCTGTTTTCATTTTTTCTCAGTAAATATTAACCTCTCTCCTTCTTAAAGAAAGCTGAGGCTTTCAGAATAGGGAAGATTGGAACTTCCCCTCTGATTTCAACAAACACTAACTTTGACCTGCTTAGTGTTTTTTACTTCTCCATGAGATCTGTGGCCCTGTCAAATTCACCTGCAATACTTAAAAGTGTTATGTTTGTATACAGGAAGTAACATTCTTCAGTTGGGCTCTTTTTTCCTAACTTCTGAGAATATCAGATATGGGAGATCTTTCCCTCAGTGGAAGAAAAGGACAAAGGAATGAGAAAAACAGCAAGCCAAAAGGAGAGACGGTGTTCTTAAATAAATGAAAAAGATATTCTTCAACAGACCGCAGCCTCCTGCTTCCCAAGCTCATTTCTGAGTGAATTTAGTGGGTAATTTGACATAGCCTGGGGGCAGCAGAAGGGTCCCATTCAGCACAACATGCTAGGAGATGGACAGATTAAATTGCTGGAGAACTTGAGTTTATAATTTCCATTCTCCCTATGCTGGAATCCCTGAGACAGGCTTTATTCTTCAGGAAAACCATTCATCTGTATCTCATGTTCTGTCTGGACCGAGGCAGGAATGGGTCTCCAATCCTAAATGGAGATCCAATGCATGACTGCAGAATTACCACATGGTCATGACAACTTAAGGCCATGCATTGGGTTCTCTACATTTTGCAAAGTCCTGTAACTCAGCAGATCCTAGCAGCCTGACTCCTGAGCTAGCTGGGATCAAGGACAAAATCATGACCATAATCCTTTTCTTTTTGATTTTATCCTTTGTAATGAACTTCAGGGATTCTCTTCCAACAGTGCTCAAGACTGTCTTGGGGCACACAGAAAGGATGTTTGCAGTGAAAGGAATTTAAATCTAAAATTACTTTCCATTGAAAGCTGACAGAGTTGAAATCTGTTGGTTTGGGAGATATTCCAAAAGCCATTCTTTTGCAGGAACACTTGTAAGAGATTGGTATTTGAGGAAGATAAAGCTATTTTCTCATATGCGGCTCAGCTTTGTTAGCATGACAGTAAAGCCAGAAGAAGCAAAATCCAAGAGAAAAACACAGTTATGTTAACGCTCTTAAAAAAATCACATGCACAATCTTACAGTTTATTCCTTAGTACTCATGGGATAAATCACTACAGATTTATTTGATGAGAGCAGACAGGATGCTAGTTACTGTTTGAATAGTCCTATAGTAAACTGTTATTAAAAGAAAACTGCAGGAGAAAGAAATCAAAATCTCATAAACTAATTGAATAGATTTATTCAAGGAGAAGGAAAGGGCCTTGATCTCAAAAATATTTAAGGATGCAGTTCCATTCTTAAGCCTGCTGAGCATTCAGCCACAGAAGGCTGCACTAAATACTCCTCTATTGATTCTTAAACAATACATTGAAATTTTAATGACCTTGCCCAGCAGAGGACTTTCTATCTCAGATGTCATTGACATAAGTACTGAACTAAGAGTGCTTGAAAAGGATTGAGACCAAAATATTCTGGTAACCAAGGAAATGCCAGTACTCCCCATTTCTTACTGTTTGTCCAGGATGAATTGGGAAAAAAAGACTGAGAACCACTTCACTACAATCTCCTTTCAGGTAGATGTAGAGAGCAATGAGGTCTCTCCTATAAGTCTGCAGAAAAAAATACCAACAAAAAAAAGTTGAAATGCTCTAAAAGGTGAGGAAGCAACATGTCTTGGATAGAAGAATTGAAAAAAATGCAGAAAGTTTACCTTAAGATCAGGCAAATATTATTTTCTGTCATTAAGGATGTGTCCTTGTAAGCAGCTCAATTATCTTCTGCTTTGTGCAGTTTTGTGTGGCTGTAACTCAGATCTGTGGAAATCAATGAAATTGCAGAAATAGAAAAGGTGAGAAGCACAATGACTTATGCTACTGGAGTTTTAGAAAACTCTTCTCAGCAGTGATCAAATGCTCTGACCTTGGAGATTCAGCATGGAAAGGAAAGATGCCTCTTCCAGGATGTAAAAGGCAGCATCACCTTTCTAAAATTTATGGTCTCATATTGCTGCTGCATTGTTCTAAATATAAAAAAAGGAAAATTTAGATAAAGTTACAGAAGCAAACCTGCTGTATTGAACAGACTGGTAAATGCCCTGTATTTCACCAGTGAAATCTATATTTCCCGCCCTGGAAAGAATTCCTATTGATTCCTTTAGCTCACACACTATGTGTGTTGTTGTAGTGGGTAGTTAGTATGTGGAAAGACAGGTATGCACAACACAGTGAAATGTGTATTTTGTCCGTTTTACAAAAAGTGCCCTCTCCTGAATAGTCTCTCTGGCTGTGTGAGCTGACCCTGTCAGGCAGCTGGAACAACCACAGACTCATGGCTCAAATGCAAAGAGGAAATTTATTTTCATGACTTTGCTAATTGGGAGATCCCCAAAGAACGCCTGGGCAGAGGTACAAAACCAGAGATGCAGGCACCATTAAACTCAGTCCGTGCTAGAGGATTACTGGCCTGCTATTCACACAGGCTTATCAAGAATTATTCCCAGCTGCCAGTCACCTGAACAATGTACAATCCTCCTTCTATCTTCTACTTTTTACCCAGCCCCTCCCGTGCTGTCCATGTTACAATGGGGAGGACCACACAAATCCCCACATCATAACTTGAACAGGTACTTTTCTTCCCCCCTTATCAGCAACTTCACCACTTTGTGTCAGGGAATAATTTTAAAAAATGAATCTGTGTATTACATACCTGAAGATAAAGCATTAAATCTCACCTGTGAGTTTATCATAAGTTTTAAAAGAAAACACAAGTAAGTTGCAATGAAGACCTTATTTTAGATGCCAGTGGAGGTCCTTAGGGATGCATGTCTCATATATAAGGTGCCCAGTAGCCCTACATTCTTATTCTTAAGAATAAACCAGAAGCTCATTTGTCTCAATAACTCCCTAACTTAATCTCTTACTTTTGCTTTTTGATTGCTTTTGACTTTTTATTGCCTAATTCCTTCACTCCGTAAGGGTAGGAGTGCACAGTTAATGTGAATGGCAAGTACCAACCCTAATATGAAGGAGCTGTAATGAAAAACTGTGATGGATCTATCCCTTGAAATCAGACTTTTCAGTATGTGGGACTTCAGACCATGTGCTACAGGGCTCCAAACCCCTGTACCTGAATCTGCCCCTTGGTTGTGTTGAGTAAACTCAGCTCCTGGCTTGCCCTTCCCAGCTTTCTGTGAAGCAGCTCTGCTGCTGTCATGAATTATTTCTTACTGCCCCGAGTGCCTGGGAAAAAGGACTGATTCACCACAGTGCATTAGAGGAGTAATTAGACACAGCCCAATACTTGGCTCTGGGGAGCATCTGCACTGGCAAAATATCCCCCAGCAACGCTGCTTAAAGGACAGAGTAAAACAACAGAGACAGTGAGTGAACAAGAGAAAAGGGAAGATGTAGACTTTAAGAGAGTGCTGGGAAGAGGGTCAAGTATCACTCTAATCAATAGCTACAACGAGCAGGAGGCTAATGGAACAGCAGGAGGAAACCAAGGCAGTTGAGTCAGCATGAGGGATTAAATGTGCTGTGCTGAACATCTCTGGTGCCTGTGCCATGCCTGGTCCCCAGGGCAGAAAGGAAACAGCCAGCCTAGAGCTGACCACGCAGAAGAAAGGGCCTGACTTCCCAGTGTGACAGCGTGGGGTCAGGGCCACCCGCCTGCCTCTTCCTGGCAATTTGGAAAAACAATTCAACTGGGACAGAGAAAGGAATGCCAAGCTGAGAAAGTATTTTCTGACCCCCTTTCCTTGCTGGTGTGTCCACTGCTTTGAAGAAAATATGGCACAGAGCTGAGGGAAAACCAAAGGTTTTGTTTGCAGAGGTTGCTACAGTTTGTGGAATTTCTAATTAATCTCTTCCCTCCCACCCTTTTTTAAAAGTGTAACTCTCAGAAGTGTGTACAACATTAAAATCAGGGCCTTCAATGAAGTTCAGGATCTTTTGTCTGAAAACTGATATGTGCCTCTTCAGCAAAGAAGAAAGTCTTGAGTATTTTAATACAATAATACAAACCCCAATGTGTTTCACAAAACAGACCAAACAGCATGGTGGGCCATCTAAAACTTTACACAACTGCCCAACCCTGTGTTACTTCACCTCCTGATCTGCCTCCCTCAGAATACTGCACTAAAAATGGATGTATGCCCTGAGCAGACTGCCAGGTCTGCTAGTCCTGCCTACTCCTTAGTTAACCTCATCCTGGGACCCTTTTTCACATCTCTGACACACTAAAGGATCTGACAAAGAATGAGGGAAAATATCAAGTACTGAGTAACGCTTCAACTGGCCTCTGTAACATGTTCCTGCTCAGTGCCCTCTTATGTCTCAATCTGTGGAAGTCATAAATTGAGATATCAGTGACGGTTGATAAGAGAGTGAATTGTAAAATACTGTACAGCTTTATCTTTGCCTACTTATTCAAAATAAGTAAATGGGATGTCCACAAAGCAGTCAAACTAAGATTGTTTTGCAGAGACTGCTTGAATATTCAAAATGCAAGAAAACATCCCTTGTTTTTGCCTTTCCTTAATAGACTTCACATCTTGCTGAGCATTTAAATCCTACCTTCTCCTGATAGAGCAGAGATTTTTCACTTGGAATAGATCACACAGATCTTTACTTCTGCTGTTTCCTTTCCATACTTCAATGAACAGGTAAGCAATTCATGGTGATATTTGGAAGTCATCAGTGGTGTCTGTGTTAAAGTGGAAGGAAGTTGTTCTTGTTTTTAGAGCTTCAAGCTCTTGGCATAGTTGAGCATACGTATCTGCATTGAATACCTTCAGATCATGTTTTCAAAGATTTGTTATAGTTACGTCAAATAGAGAGACTTAATTTCAAACAAAAAAATAGGACACAACGAAATATTTGAAAAACCAACGAACTGCTTTTTAAACATATATGTTCCCTTTTACAAGCCATATAAAAGACAGTTTCCACCAAAACGGAAGTATAAGAACCACCCTATCATGTACAGCTATTTTCATTATGTTTGCATATATTTTTTCATTTTTCTTTTCATATTTTTTTCTTTTTCTAAGCGAGATACCAAACTTTTAATTGTGTGGGATAGTTCTCTCCTCATCTCTTTTGGAAAGTTCTCAGTCTGGAGAGTTCCTTTCATTCAAACCATATGAAAACTCTTTGAGACAGAGTCAGGGCGCAACAATGATAAGTCATATTAAAGCATCACTACTCATTTCAGAAGAGGAAAGTGAACTCTTTAATCTGAAAGAATTCCATGGTCTTGTAACTGACTAAATTCTACACAGAGAGCTTCTTTTAATTAACTTTACTTGTTTAGAAGGAATAATCAAGGTGGCTAAAGTAAAAATACAAATCCTAAGGCAAATTTTATGTTGTGTCTGTCAGCTTGTTTTTAAATCAACAGATTTAAAAACATAAATTCCTTCTCTGTGTGAGGTCTTACTTTAAAGAAAGTCAATTATAAAAAATAAATTGACTTGATGTGAAGTATTAAAAGATATTGCTTTTTCCTTTTTTACATTCATCAAATTTAGAAATCATACCATACAAAAATGTGCTAAATAGGTCTAGACTAAAAGTCTTGTTTTCCAATGAGAGGCTCCTTTTCATGCTTATAATCACAAACTGCATCCTCCTTAGAATGGGCTTCATAGAGAATCCCAAATGACATTATAGATCCTCACTTTTTCTTGACCAATCCAGAGGGGTCACAGCCTGGAAGGAGCACTGTGGGAAGCACACTACTGTGTCTCTGAAGCACCCTGGTTAGGAGGCTGAAATAAACACCTTGAATTTTCAGCAGGGCTGCACACATGGAAGCACGCACTTCGGGGACTTGACCAAGTTTTCCTGCTTTCCTCTTGCAGCCTTTTTTTAATGTTTTAATGAAATCACATTTTGACCCTGTATTCCAAGGCCATCCTAAGTAGGACATTTCCCCTTTTGGTTAAAATTTGAGTAGGAGGTTAATACATTGCATTTCACTGCTTCAAAATTTTTGGTCTGGAGATCTTAAGCTTTTTGCCCTCACCATTTGGAGGTTTGACTCTAGGAATTCTGCTTTTATGCAGGCCTGTTTTATAAAATTTTCAATTCTCTAATTTGAACACCACCAGTACTCTGGTACAAAGCAGAACACAAAATCAGTATACTGGAGAGAATTTTAAACAGTCATTTTATCATCTTACTTTTTATGAAAAATATCAAATAGAAGTGATACCGAATGCAGAGATCTCTTTTTCCTTTGCAGCAGCTCTTAGGCATCCATTTGAAAAGCCCTTTACAAGCTTATATATGAGAGAGTTTCAAAAAGGACCTGGCAGACCAGGACAGAATGGCAGACAGGAAAAACTGCAGAAATGCTTGGATTTCTAAGAGTCTTCTAAATGGAAGTTTGAGAGTCCAATTACATTACTGAAGTGGATGGAGGCTGTACTGTTACTAAAAAAATTTGCAGTTGGAATGGCATTTTCCTTGCTATCCATGTGTGTGTACTGGGAGTGCTGTGAAACTCCTCTTGCCCAGGCTGGTGTGCACCACTATGATGGGCTGAATAAGGAGCAGTGCTGCAAGTCCCTTCTAGGATCTACTTGTGCAATTTTCAAACAATTCAGATACAAGGGAAAAGTTATTCTCCCTCTTTTTAGCCATGTGAAAAATGAAGCATTTCATCTAAGCTGCAACTCTGACTTGTCCACAAAGGCCACGATAAGAGACAATCACCTCTGCCGAGCTTCCCTATCTGTTTTGGCATCTTGGAGCACTTTTTTCCTGGCTTCAATCTGCTCTTCCTGCTGCTAGTCACAACCAACAGCAATGAAGTATCATAACATGGCTGTCAATCCATCCTCACTGCCCTAAGCCAATGTCTCTGTGCAACCTGAAAGGTTGATCAACAACTGTAGCAGACTTCCCTGTATTAGTCTTTGTTTGCTGGCTTGCTCGTTTTCCTGTAAAACTCATTAAACCTGACACTCTACAGGAAAAAGAAAGAAGTTTATGAGATCACATTGCATGTGGAACTGTGTCATCCATTTTTGAGCTTAATAGCCCTTAAACCATAAAATAATCATGTGCACCCCTGCATTCTGTCACTGCCTTTGCTGCTGGATGCATAAAACCTATCACGGTTTTTGGATGCTTTCAGCTTTATGACCTAGAGCTGCAAATTAGCAGTAAAAGTGTATGAGACATGAGATTTTTTTTCCTTTTATTTTTCTTTTACATGTCTGAGGGATTGTCTCACTCAAGAATTTCAGTGGAAGAAATAGATGACACATGAATCTGGCAACAAGACTCAATAATAATTCTCACAGAGAGGGTCTCATTTTTTTTCTTTTTGCTGTGCTCAAGAGGCAACAAAAATAACAATGTACTCTCTAGTAAAGAACATTACTTTCCCATCTAAACTTCCACTATTTCTTCCAGAAAAAAAGTGGAGTTACAGAACTCTACCAAACCCTCACCCAGAAACCAAACTTTTGCTTGCAGGTGCTCAGAGCGTGACCCACACTTAGAGCTGTATTTGCTGCACATCCCAGTTGGAGATGTAATAGTCAGACATCTATGAAAAGCAAATGTGGCAATAAATATCTCAGGTAGAGAAAAGTGCAAGGGCATTCCCTTGTCTCATTCTTGGTTTATAACTGGCCACAGTATCACAGACTACAATGTTGAGCTTGCCCCTGATGCTTGCATATTAGCACCATAAAAGATATCTGGATAAAGTGTTTGTAGGTTTATTTGAAACATTAATGCTGATGCCTGACAGCATTATCTGTACTCTTTATATGACTATAAAATAGCTTTATAGTGATACAATTAGTAATGCTGAAGTTAGATAGCATAAATGGTAGTGCTGATCGTACCACTATAAACTTATCTTTATAGTGACATAAATGAGCAATATTTGTGTCATCATGTTTTATGACATCAGGTAATCTCAGGCCTAAGAGTATAACACAAGGTCTTGCACACTTTAGTTTCACATCTAAAGTACAATGCAAAAGAACTTTCTCATCCACTCTTAGAACATCAGCCCTACACTAATTTTCATTTACTTTAAGCTGCAGGGACAAATTTTCTTCTTTATCTATAAAACAATTGCAAGCACCCCATTTCCAAAATTGTGGTCCTACAGTATTGCTGGGTTATGAATGGTCACAGTAGATGAGGGCTGATAGATGTCAAAAGGCAGGCCAGATTCTCTGCTTAGACTTTTTAAATTGTCTCCCTCCTTTGCTATTTCACTCCATGCCTTTTATCCCAAAGAGGGACATGAGAAATGAAAGACTGATCAGCTACAAAACAAGTTTTAATTAATTTCACAGTTTTGCCTCATTCTATTCATAGCTGACATAAAAATGACTTGGAAAGACTGCTTGCCTGCCATTCCCAAAGTAGCCCTCACTAGCAGAAGGCAGGAAAAAAGATCTTTGATGTTATATTGTTTTCTTTGAAAAATGATTTGTGACTACCCATTACTGGAGTGGATATCTGTCCTGAGTGAAGGTTTTATGCACATTGGTTAACTGTGCAATGGAAACGTCCTCTTTTGGGCTTTTTTATATAAATTCCATTACTATTTGTAACACATAATCCACAGAATTCGTGACACCAAATCCTTCTCTGCTCTTTTCCTTTTGGCTATAGTTAGCTTCACAGGAAAATACCTCAGGAATTTCACTATTCCCCTGCTTCTCCATGATATCACTGCTCCTAGGCTATGTATTTTGCCCATGTACATAATGCCACTCAAGACAACAGGAGGAATCCCAGTTCCTCAGTGAACAATGAACTGGGCATCATAAACACAGATCTTCACGTAAGAACACTTCATTATGTAGGCAGTGCCCTATAGCAGCCTGAACATCAGTGTAGTCTAAAAGCTGAACAATCCTCGGACTAAAAACCTAGGAGCAACAAATACATCTTTTGTTCTTTCTTTTAACTGCAGTGCAACTCCATCATATATCCAAAAAATGGTACAACTGTAGTGTGCTGATGGCAAAATACACAAAACCAACCTCTAAGAAGTCCTGAAGGAATTTACTCATCCTTTTGTAAGACTGGAGCTGTAATTTATTCAAACCACTCTGTTGCTCTGCGTATCCAGCACACTGCACAGTATTTCAGAGTGTGCAGTGGGTTCACCCAGTCTCTCCCCTTTCAGCATTAAGGACAAGGACATATGATTACAGTTAGGGAGATAGGATCAAATACAGCATCACATATAAAAGATACAAAGTTTTCCTCTACTCAAAAAATGAGCAATGCCACAGTGGTGCCACAGGGGCACTCTGAATTCAGTGAAGAAAGACCTGTTTTCACTTATCTTCTGAACTATCCTGGATCCTTTGGGTTTGCCCAGAGCCATTTCATTATAGTTTCCTGCCAGTTCTTTGGCTGTTTTGCACAGCAGCATGAACCACCAGTGGAGATGCCTCTATTTTGGAAGCAGTTAAGATTTCAGGCACTGATTCAATGGGCATGCCAAAACATGAAAAGAACTTTCTGAAGTTGTGAGGACTTTCTGAAATTTTTTTCTCACCCAGCTCATTCATGGTGCACCTTTATGTAACTTTAGCATCCTGAGAACACCTTTTCCCTCTTCCCTAGGTCCCCAATTTCTCCAATACATTGCATGAACAAAGATCAAAAAAGGGACTTATCCATGTTAACTACAAGGAAAAAGAGAGAGATGGCAGAGCAGCCACATTGAGGGAGGCTGACAGAAATGATACAGCATCTTCACTGCTCCATTTTCTAAAAATTTCCTTCTGCTGGTCATTAAAGAAGACTTAATTGTGTAGTTCCATATGTCCATCTCCAAACAGAAGACCTACCAATCCAGCACCTTTGTTAAAAGCCATTTCAGATCCTCATGGACTGACCAACCAGGAGAGTCCTTCCTCATTCTCAAACAGATTAATTTGGGCAACCAGTCCTACCTGCTTTTTCCCTACACAGCAACATCTCACACACCTCTTTGATTTTTCCCTTTATGCTTCTTACAGAAAACAAAGAACCAGGAAGGTCTCACATGAGGCTGCCTGACATTACCACATATCTGCTCTGCACACATCTCTCAAAACCTGGAGCAAGTTCTTTCTGCATCTCATTACTAGGAAAATACATGAAGTCTGAAGAAAAGGTAATTTTTTGAGATTTACTATCTTCAAGGCGCTTTAGGCTAGCTTAGGGAGAAACAGCATGGCCACGATGAAAGACTGAACAAATCCCAGGTTAAATAGAACAAAACAAAATCAAATATCCTATCTAAATTAGACATTGGAGACACTCATCATGTGTGCAAACAAAATGTAAATAACTTTTTAGATAACCATTTTTAATATTTGTCAGGTGACTTGGCATTTTTTGTGGAAAGCAGCTTCACCTTGTAGCATTCAAGCACAATACACTATGCATTCCATGTGAAGAAAAGTTACTTCAGTTGTTAATATTCCTTGACAATATATAATTCTGGAAACTCCACTTTATGCTGGTCACATATTCAATGTTTTCATGGTTTTATTCTAAATTTATTTTTCTTTATATGAGAGCTATTAAAAGCTTTTAAATATTTTCTGGCTGCTGAAGCGTAATTAATTATCTGTGCTTCCAAACTAATCAAGGACATTAGTCTTTCTAGAACACTTAGGCAAAGCATACAGGGGTAACTGGGGAAATCCAGATGGTTACTGCCACACTTACATGCACTTTACTGATAATGGCTACCCAGGTTTCCAGAGCTTCTCAGTATATTCTCATTACACTCATATGGTTCCATTACACAAATAATAGTGAGAATTAATTGCTTCTAATTGAAGTTGGTGCTATTAAATCAAATTAGTGTCCACAGCATAATACAAACACTGTCAACAACACTGGCTCTGTTACAGCAACTAAATAGAAACTAAATGCAAGTGTTCAAAAATGCATCCTTTAGTCATCTTCAATGAGTTAAATTCTGGCCATTAAAAGTAATGAGGTTTTACAAAAACATCCCTTAGGAATTTCACCATCCTCCCCACATAACATGAGATGAACAAAATCAACCCAAAATTTAAAGATTCAAGTAAGGGTGAAAGAAACAGTACACACAATCCATGCTGCTAAAAGGTGTCTGATAACATCCATGACCACAAGAAAGTTTGTCCTTTTTCCCTTCTTAGGGTAAAACGTTCAAAATATGTTAAATACCTGAGAAAGGAGTTCAATGACATCTGTAAAATAGCAAAGTCTTGATATATCTGTTCTTTTCAAGCCCCATTTCCACTGCTGCTAACCAGCAGGAATTCAAATGGGGTAAGCCTCTATGGCTAGACTGTCCAGAGAAGCTCCACTGATCTCAGTGGATAGCTTGGCAATTCTTTTCATTTCTGCTGTCCTAAAATGGAATTCATGACTGTCACACATGACAGTGACCGCAATTATTTTTTCTTAGAGTGACAGTGACATAGCTGAATTGATATAAAAAAAGATTTTAACCTGGACTGGATTTTCCTACTGAGATACAAGCTTACTCTTACTTTCTGCAGTATTTTCAAGCAGGCTTGTACATCACTTTCCACAGCTTTGCCATTTGTCCTGAGTTCTGAGTTGCTAAGTATGAGCCTCTACCCTAAGGTGCGATGGCATAGCTGTGGTTAATTATTTATAGAGCCTGTCAGTGGTAGATCCCATAATAACCCACTTGGACACAATAAAAGTGATGTAGACACTTTTCTTTCAGGTGATAAAATAGAGAAAGCAGGCTCAAAACTGAATAGATAAATTTAAAAGAGGATTTTTTTTTTTTTTTGGAAGATGAGTAAAATTTATTTCTTCTGAACTTCTATCCTGAGCTGAAGCAATTATCTGGAGAACTGCTGGCAAACATCTTGTTGAGATTAGTTCCATTACCTATGAGGAGATGTCAAATACTCACGTGTATCCCAGGGAAATTCCTCTAAATCTGCTGAATGTTAGTTCTGCCCTGAGGAAATCCTCCAGGCATTCCATTGAACTAAATATTGATAACCTGACCTGCTACTTGCAGAAATTTCTTTGTTGATACCGATCAAATGGAAACTGTGCAATATTAAGGACTTACTCTGACCAAGCTCAGGACACTTCCAGCTGTGGAAGGCAGCCCCCACTGAGCATTAATAGTGCAGGCAAGTGAAAAGAACAGACCTTGGGTTTAATTCTGAATTTCCACATCATGAAAACCACATGAAAAAAACCCAACAACCGGATGAGCTCTCCAGATGTTACCTAAACCATCCTTAGCCAAATCTATCCCAATCATTTCTATTCATGTCACAAAGAAGATTTCTTCTGATATGAAGAAATCCATGAAATACACAGAACCGGATTGTCAAATAGATGGCACAACCATCCTTTTGCTCCCGGGCAACAGGGAGGGATGAAGGCCAGCTTAGGACACCAAGAAGATTTGGGACTGGTGTTTGTTGTCCCAGGTTGCTGCAAACTCTTTGCCCCATCATGGTCAATCATTACTCTGGAAAACAAATGAATAAATGGTCAAAGAAACAAAATGGCTGGACCTCATTGTTTGAAAGATTTTTTTTTTCTTATTATTTTTATTTAGTTTCATAGTATCAGGTTTGTTAATTTTGCTACAGAATTACAACTGCTGACTTTCTAAAGTGATTTTGTTAGAAGTCAAGGCTACATTAGAACCTGAAATGCTATCAAACACAACTGTTAGTTTTTCTATGCCTGAAATATCTCCTAAAATTCCAATAGTTTGGCAGTGTGGTGAGCATGGAAAGACATTTACATCTGATTTCCCTGCGGTGAATTAAGGTGTTTTTCTATGTGTGCAAAATATCAACATCTTATAATATTTATGTGTTAAGTAGACAAAGATGTTTCATATTGAGCTGCTGGAAATGTCCTGAAGAATATCTTTAAATATTGATGTTTCCCAATGTAGCCCTTAGAAATTCTGTTTGCAGTGACATTTCAGCTTGCTATAATTTTTGCTGTAATTAAACCCCTTCATTTTTTCCCCTCTAGATAATTTATGCCTATAGACAACTGCATTTTTCTGGTACAAATAATTTGATATTTCACCAGCTTTGCTTATGAGTAGGAAGAATTCAAAGCTACTTAGCACATTTTAAGCAATTTTTCTACTGTTTGTAATTATACATTGCACCTGCTTAAAATCCAGGGGAACAAATGACTAGACAAAAAAGAACACAAGAGTAATACTTCAAACTGATGTTTCCAGATAATGCACTGTGCAGAGCACACTATTCATGGAGGAAGAAATTGTTCATTTTGCATCCTAGTCACCTGTTGTGTCCAAGGACCAAACTGCCAATTTGAGCAGAAGTTATTTTTCCAAAACTGAGATTGGCATTTAGGTATTAATGTGTCTCAAAAAATTAGTTTGACTTCAGATTCTGGAACTTCAGGAACTCCAAAAAAAATGGCACTATCTTATCTTTGAAAGCTGAATTAAAAGTACTGTAATTAGGGCTGAGTTTGAAACCTTTGTTAAGTCCTGCTTATAAATTGTATATAAATTGTTTTAAGATATTCAAGACCCATGGTTCAAGTATTCTCGAAGAACATACTATATAAGATATATTGAGCATAGTATTTTAGTCTGTAGTGCAATGGATGGTATTTCAATATGCAACATATAGCCAAAAGCAATTTGTCAGAACATACATACGTTTTTCTTTACAGGCCAGTCAAATCAGTACTCATGCAAACACTGTTAGGGTGTGGGTCAGACTGCACAGACATTTTTCCTTTCTGATATTAGACTGTGTTGCCCTTCTCTGCAAACAGCACACAGAGTATATAAATCAACCCCTTCTCATCTTCTCTCATTTTCCTTTGAGCTGTGAATTATTGCAAGGCTGGGTTAAGTCACTGCTCACTCGCCCCTTGGTGCAAGAGAAAGAAATAATTTCTACTCATGCAAGTCTACATCAGTGGGACAGCTAACACATCTTCTTTCTGTCCCAAAATGCCATGAAAGATGACTCCTCCAGCACTGACATCGACCTCCATCAGGCATTACAGACAGCTGCTGCACCTCAAGTGCAATTATCTCAGACATAACAAGAGATATGTTGCATGAAAGAGGTGGCCTGTCAGGATTTTGCGCTGAGTTAAAAATAAATAACTACTTAAAAACTCCTACATGCTAAAATGCACTCATACGTTTTATCCCTCACAGGACATGGTTTTGTAGTAAATCAATTTTTAGCTATTTAAAAATTCTAGGTGTGACAAGATTTAACCCTGAGAACCACCATGCCAGTGATGCTACCAAGAGTCCTGACTGGCTTCATTTTCTTACTTGACTTAGGCATATTTCACAGGCATTATCAATGGCTTTTGATAAACATGAGATGGAAATATGTGCTGTCTGTACATCATGGACAGCAGTTAACAGCCACAATATTTCAGAATAAAGGAGAGTCCCTATAATTTTGGCAACAAAATTCTTGTATTTCCTTAAAAATTCTCTGATTTTCAAAATCTCCATCTGGCCATCAAAAAAATCACACAGAAATATCTAGAAAACATCAGACCTGAAGTGAAAACCAACAAGTCCTATGAAGAAAGGCCGAGAGAGTTGGGGCTATTCAGTCTGCAGAAGAGAAAGCTCTGGGGAGTCCTTAATGTGTCATTCAATAATAAAAGGGAGCTTATAAGAAATACAGACATTTGCCAGGGCCTGTAGTGACAGAGCAATGGGTTTAAACTGAAAGAGGGCAGGTTTACATTGGCTATAACACAGGAATTATTTACAAGACACTGGTGAGACGTTGGAAGAGGTTGCCCAGGGGAGCTGTGGATGTTCTATCATTGAAAAGATGGGGTTTGGCAACTTTGGTCATGCATGCATTATACCACATGAATTTTTCTTTGTTTTCATCCCAAGGGGTGTGAAAATTATTATGTTAATGGGGCTTAGTGAGAGTCTCTGCTACTTTGGGTCAGAATTTACAGCTGACAAAACATGTGGAATAGAGACTTTGGTCCTCTTCCATGTGCTGAGGCAACTGTAAGGGCTGATGAGAAATCTCATAATTCGTGAGTTGTTTCAAGGGTTTATCTTCAAAGTTTGCAAGAAAAAAATCTTCTTTGGTTTTAAAATATGTTTAAGAAGTTTAATAATGGTATATTTAGCAGTTTTACATAATTTGTTATTACCAAGTCTAAAGGACAGATTTGCAAAAGAGGGACTTTAGCAAGTATTACAGATGAAAAAGGGCATACAGAAAAAAATACTTGCAAAAACATCAATAAGAAGTTGTGCCACCCTGCTCAGTGGTTTACTTATTTAGTCCCAGGGATGCATTAAAATAATCAGCACAATTTAATCTCACTCAGGCACAACATTTTTACACATGGATCGATGTCCTTTTATTCATTACTGTACATTTCCTTTGTAATTTCTGCTATCATTTGCAGGGTGTAAACAGCTTCTAATGCTTCCTTTCTGCTTTGCACTTGAACAATAGCTTAAGTAATCAAGTAGAAAATTAATGAGAAGCAAAAGCTTATTTATAATCACACTCAGACCAAATTGCTATTTAAAGTATGAACAGTGCATGAACTGTTATTCTACAAATCTCCTCTAATTCCTCAGAGATGCTAATTAGAGTTTGTCATACCCATATCCTGAACTGCTTGTTTCCCTGAACTAACCCTAAAATTAGCCTTTCCTCTGTAACCTACTTATCAGCTAGAAAACTTTCTCTGCCACTTTTGATCCCTTTAAGATTAATGGTTTAATTCACATGCTAAAAAATATGCATGTGGTAAAGGTATCTTAACTCTGCCAGTTATTGCTGATTTTGGCAGGACTTTAATGGAGTCCAATGTCCACTATTAAGGATGTCAGTCAAGATATATGTTAAAACTTCAGCAAATGGAGTCATTATATAAGAAACAGCAAGCAGGTAACAGGGAGCTGCAAGTAGCTCAGGCTTATATGTTAGTGGGAAGACTGTTCTTATGAGCAAAGGATTATTTTCATAAGTCAAATTGCTTTTGAAACATATATTTAGGACTGTTTAGAGGGAGAAGAAATGGAGTCGTTGAATTCACTTGCTTGTACTGTTTCTTCTCCCACTTAGCCTTCTATATGTTCCTGCCATATTCTCCCCACTCTTAAGAGGGCTCACAGAAGATAAATTCCAGATGCCAGCTTTGTTCCTGGATGATCTGAGGGCTGATTTATCCAAACAAAAGATGGTGTAATATAGTGCTGATGTGTTACAGAATGTATCCAGTAACATGCACTGTGTTTCCAGATAAGAAACAAAGACAGTGCTTTTAAATGCATATAAATGATCGGTCATTTAGAGTCTGGGTAATGGCATTCCAAACAGGATGCTATGAAAAGAAGAGTGAGAGTCAAAAATGCAAAACTGGAAGAGCCAGACCAGACATCAATAATCAATAATTTTCAAGAGTGCAAAGCCCTCTCTTGTAGAGAGAATATCAATAATACTTCAGGCTCACACCAGTCCTCTCATACAGAGCACTGCAAGCATTTTCTGAACACTAATTTGCACACATCTGCTATGAGGTAACAAAGTTTTATTTTGGGTAGAGCTCCTCAGGCAAGTCTTGACAGTAGTAACCAGTGCTAGGTTCAAACTGTCTAGGGGTCCTTTTAGTGAAAATCACACAAAGAACAGCTCAAGGCCATAGTCAGAAACTATTTTGATATCACCTCTGAGAGATATAAAATAACTTTCTTTGAACCCTCTAACAGGTATTTCTTCCCCAACTGCAAAGCTGCCTGAGTCCAAAATGTGGCAAGCACATGTCAAAGCAAAAAACTCAAATTATGAGACCACTGTTAATGCTGTTACTCACAAAATCCCAGTGGTGACCACCCTGCTGGTCATTACCGTCCTTTCTGAAATGCTGCTCACATTTGGGTTAGATACAAGCTGAGGTATCCAGCTGCAAAGCAATCCTTTACTTGTCTGAAGTTTTCCTCAAAGTTATCACCTTATTCTCCTCCTGAGGGATCACCTTCTGGAGCTTAATTTGACTGCATTGGTCTGACTGTACTGAAGAACTCTGAAACACCATGTAAAAATCTACACTCAGAATTATTTCCTTTTTTAAAATAAAAGTAATATTTATTCTTCTTTCAACTTCATTTGTTTCCACTCTGCTTCATCCAATGCAAAGAGATTGTTCCCCTGCCCTTTATGCAAGTTGTTTTTCCTTTCAATTTTCATTTACAAGACTGATTTCCAGAAATATGTCTCCTAAAATATCTTTAATAATGCTTTCTCTTTTTTGGCTTTGTTAATTGTACCTTATATCTGATTGCATCTTACTCTGCATACATGCTTTAAGAATTCTGTCTCTTTTGATAAATAGAAATACTTCTCGGATTTTAATATGTACACAAGGGCAGTTAAACACAGTCGGTGGGATCTTGTGGTCTTCATTACCACATGTAAAGGAATACATTTTTCAAACATGCTGCATACAGCTGGCCTCAATGATCAAGTCTCTCCATGAGAAAAATGAGAGATTTAAAAGCAGCAATAAAATAGTAATTTTCACCCTGGCTGTCATGCAATTGATGTGTCTGATAATGTGAAGCCAAAAGAACCTGAAAACTCATAATTCTGCACATAATCTTTTAGAGTTCTTGAAGGATTATCCAGGTAATATGTCATCTTTGGAAAAGCCATGAAACTGTGCAGAGTATTACTTTTTCCTTCTGGGAGAATGTTGTACTCTACTTTCCTCCCCCTCTCATTAAAGCTTCTTGCCTCCTAGGAATGGTGACAATAATTAAATCTGCCTCAAGAGGTTGAGTCACCCCCTTATGGGGATAGTCTTGTGTGCTCAGAAATGCCTTTAATTACTGGTAATTTCTGTCTTTCTCACATTGAGTTAAACTCCTAAACTTATAGAGAAAAAATGCAAACCAAAGGCTGAAAGCAACAGTGGAGCTCACTTCTGTTGGAGCTGGGCTACTGGGGAGTGGCTCCATGCCCCAGAGGAGCCCAGCTCCAAGTGGAAACTATTTGAGTTTGTCTGTTTGGTTTGGAAGAAATGAGGTGAATAGGACTTTTCCCAAGTTCTACCGGGCTGAGTTCCCATTGGGATCTGAGTACAGAACCACAGAATCATAGAATGCCCTGGGTTGGAAAGGACCTTAAAGATCACCCAATTCCCCCCCTTGCCATGGGCAGGGACACCTCCCACTAGGCCAGCTTGATCAGGATTCTACCCAGCCTGGCCTAACACTTCCAGGGATGGGGCATCAACAGATTTTGTGGACAACCTGTTCCAGTGCTTCACCAGCCTCATAGAAAAGAATTTTTTCTAATATCTAACCAAAACTTACTCTCTTTCAGCCTGAAGCCATTCCCCCTTGTTTTATCACTGCATGCCCTCGTAACAAACAATTCCCTTCTCCTTCTGCCTTGCAGGCTCCCTGATGTACTAGAAGGTCACAATAAGGTCACCCCAAAGCCTGCTCTTCTCCAGAATCAACAAACTCAATTCTCACAGCCTTTCCTTGTGGGAGAGGCATTCCACTCCTCAAATCACACTGGTGGCTCTCCTGTGGACTTGCTCCGACAGGTCCATGTCCTTTCTGTGCTTGGGACCCTAAAGCTGGATGCACCCCTGAAGGTGGGGTCACACCAGAGTGGAGCAGAGGGATGGAAAGAACATTATCAATACCATGAGGGCCTCTAGAGGGGATTCCACTGAAGGTGACATATGGCCTTTGACATGAAAGTTAAAGTAAATATCAGGTTGTTGGCCTGGAACTTCTCTGTCAGCCAGTGTGACAGACAAAAAGCCAGCAGAGAGGTCTGGCAGATTCCTAGCAAACACCCACAGCTTGAAGCTATCATGTTCAGACCAACATCAGTTTCCTCCTTGGTGGAACACAGGAACTCCTCACCTCTCAGGTCACTGCAGTGGTAGTGGCAAACATCCTGCTGACTCCCAAGCACAAGGGAAGAAAAGTGAGCACTGTCAAAGGGAGAGAGAGGAGTATTGATACCAATTCCATCGAGCACACCAAATGTTCCCATCAGAAGTGTCCAATAGAAGTTTCTGTTTTATTGATGAGGAAATGTTCAATATAGTCTCTTCTCCTCAGGCCTTCAGATCCTTTCTTGGTCTTCCCATACTTATTCACCCCATCTTGGACTTTCTCTGAAGCCCAAGAATGCCACCAGCTGAAGTTTGCAAAAGCAGCTCAGCCTGGTCTTGAATTCACATCAAGGCAATTGTGCCACTTTTGTATTACTCTGTGCCATGCAGAAGACATTTAATAAATGTAAGGGCCTGCTTACAGTACTACTATCATCTATACTCCCTGGTTATGGAAGTAATTCAAATTTTTGTCTGCCACTGATAAGAATTCAACCTACATCTCTCTGGGTTATTAATGACAAAGAGACCTAAATGCAATTTTACTATTTCACAAAACTGTCATCACATTCAAATTTACTTAGAAAAAAATTACTGTAGGCCATCTCTTACACCTTGCCACTAAAATTTGCTCAAATTAATTGCCACCATTTAATAAATAAAAACTAAAAATGTTTATCATATAACTTATAGTCAAAGTTACTGCTTGAGAGACTAAGTTTAATTTTTTTAAATTATTCAGCTCGCTTACTAATGTAAATGCCATTTTAACTATTAATACACTTTAATAATTAATAAACTGATATAACCATGTATTATGCAAAAAACCCTTTACTTCTCCACCCATGTATAAAAATAACCTGTTTTGGACCTGGAGAACTGGGACATAACACAACCTTGCGTGGATGAGTAAAGGGGGAAAAGCTTAATAAGAGACTCTTTTTAACAGTCTGTGCTATTAAGAATGTAATTGGACTTAATGATGCTTAAAGATCCTTTGGAGGTCTCATTTCTCTACTCAGAAGAGAGAGGGTGTGTGCCATCATGACATGCTTATTGCTCAGCAGGATAATTCACCTTTTCAGGACTGACCATTTTAAACATCCAACTCTGGTCAGCACCTGTTGATTAAATGTCTGGCAGGGCACTGTTAGTAAACCCTGTTCAAGATACTCTGCAATGAAAGGAGGTAATTTGAATTATCTACATGACATCCCTCCAGTGGGTGTGTATTAGCCCAGAGAAAACCTCAGTGATACTTCACAACATCATCTGCCAAAACATTGAGGGTGAATTAGCCACGCTACCGTGCTTAGCATGGAATCCATTCTCTTTCTAATTCATTAAGCCTAGCATCTATTTTCAGGGTAAATTATTTAGAAGCAAATCAGGACTTGCCTGGAGTTGTGCAGTGGTCTGATCTCTCTGATAAACACTGGCTTGTAAACAACCTGCAGGCTGTCCTCTTTGACAAGGTGTTTGCTCACCAGCTGCAGAGCCACTCCAAGATGTGAAATCGTGCTGTGCTGGTCCTGTCTCCTGACTGCATGACTCAAGGGTTCTCCTTAAGGACTCCAAGCAGCAGTCTGAACTTGGATGACTTTTGGAGGAGAGAGATGTATTCGATGAAGGAAAAGGATCTGAGGCATGTACAGCACAGCCAGAATATTTTGGGAGTGACTCAACAAGGGTTTGATTATTTTTAAGTATCCAGATGTCTTCAGAAGTCTGCAGATGGATTTCAAGAAGACCTGCAGACTCTGAAGAGGCAGGTTCTGCCTGCCTTTCAAGAACACCTGCAGACTCTGTTTGCAGTCCTCCAGAACGTGAATGGCACAATTAATAATCACCTGTTTGTGTTTAGCAGAACTATGTGACATATATTTCACACTAATATTCATTAAAATTGACTTGGACAATGTCAGGTTGTCTAAGTAATCCAACCTTTTAAAATATTTTTTCCACATTTTCATGCAGCTATATACAGAATGTTTCTCAAGGCACCATTTTTAATGACATATTGCATGGTATTCAATGTAAGTGGTCTTCTAAGTGAAAAGACAAACACACTTATAAAAATAGTCAAAGTAACACACTTGTGCACTTTCCTCAAGTGTGACACTTCTTCACTCACTTTATCTCCTCTCACACTTCATAATCTTTCCTGTCTCTTCAAAAGCACTAGTTGATCAAATACCTATGAATAATCATATTTATTAAGAAAATCTGCTAGATAGGATGGCCTAAGTGAAAGCCCAATTGAGAGAGCATTAGATTATCATCATCAGTTTTCAGAATAAACTACAAAAGAGAAATTGAGGCAATTTACAAATTCATGGATTACACAGCAAAGCTGTAACTACCAGAAAAACATTGAAGTCCTCCTTAATAGGGAGAAAGACAATAAAAGCTGACCCTAGCAGAAAACAAAATTGCTTCCACTTGGATTCTAGGGCACTAGTCTCACCCGTTACCTCAATTTCTTTTATTCTAATCCTTCATGTAGTATGTGCCTTAGCTCCTTGGCTATCACGTGTGAACATTACTCCTTTCCAAAGAATTTGTACTTATTCAGTCCTTAAACCCTAAACTGGTGAAGATCACATGGATACCTAGTCAGACTGCAATCCTTTTTCTCATGATACAGAGAAATCCCAGTGGAAAAAGCAGGTTCTTGAAAAATACATTCAGAAAAATACACTCACGTTTTATTTTTGTATCATGAAATCAGTAGCAGCAAACCATTTCCCCATGTAACTACAGATAAGCATACAAACAAATAAACACAGCAAAGCATGAATACAGTTTTGCCATGTTAGCTTATACTGAATTGTACTTAATTTGCAAAGAGCCCCAGTTGTCAGAGCAGAGCTGTTAGTAGAATCAAACACTACTTGTCATGACTAAGGACGGCAGAACTGGTCCAGAAGACTGTCAAAGTTGTTTAAAAATTATCTCTTCAAATATCTTTGCAATCCTTCAGAGGATGTTATCATGTCATTTTATGGTCTTTTGGTTTATCCTAGACTAAATGGTCAATTATTGAGTCTTCAAAGCATTGTTTGCAATCAAGCATGCTTCTGTGCCTGTCTCAGCAAATTATACAGAAGAAGCCCACTGCAGTCAGAAGGATCAATTCCTTTGTTATGTGTATTATAAATACATGTGGATATATGGAGTACTCAGATACCCTAACTTGGAGGCATTAAGCACTGAAGAGTTGCTGGTATCTCAAGGAAGAAAAACATTTTATTTAGAGAGGCTTTATAGAAATTATGTTTTTTTTTTTCTTCATTCATTATTGCTAGAAACATTTGCATGAAAAAAGGTTCCATATTCTTTGGAGTGTAATTTGCTGCTTCTGCAGCTGCCTCCTCCTCACCTGCTTTGTACCTCTCACTTGGTGCTGTATATTTAAATTGGAGCTTATTATTAGAAGATTTCCTATTCCTGGTGGGAGTAGATCGACTATGAGGGAAAGAGGAGTGTTACAACTGTCCTAATGTTGTTTGAGAAAAGTCAGAGAAGAAAGGTAGAAAATAACATCCCTGTGCTGCATTCTCCCAGAACACTGGTCTTCAGTTTCACATAAACCTGCAGCTAACTTCAAATGGGTTTTAATGACAATACTCCATCTCCTGGCAATCTGATAGGGAGAAATGGAATGACATTACACTTCATGTTTCACTGTATCCAGAGGTCAGGGTTGCAAGGTTAGGATTCACATCATAGTATAACACTTCATTTTCTCTCACTCCCTATTAAATGCTTATTTGTGAAACAGAATTGCCAGAGGTTATGTGATTCAGTAAGCTCATGCTTCACCTGTACACAATGTGTTTAGGTCACATAACAAGAAAACATTCTCAGTTGTAATCCTGACTCTAGTAAATAACAAACATATATATTCATGTAGCAAAATACACAAATATAAAAATTTGTCTTTACATCCCAGAGGCCAAACCTTACATTTTATTCATCCACAAATACAAACTGCTACTCATGTGTGAGTGGTATTATAAATTATATTGTGTATTCTCAGGCTTTAGTAGGATGTAGTATCAAACAATCTAAATTTGACCATGGAAAAATTTATAAGGAAATATTCAGGATTCTGTCTGACTTTCAAGATATCAAAAGGAAGGCATTCCTGCATGTGTTCACACAAGGTCAAATATCACAAAGCCATCAGTCGATGGCTGGATAAAACAATCTGAGGGGAAAAGATTATTGAGTGAAAGATTATTGAGACAGGTTTGTGAACTCAGCTACAATGATATCACCAGTTTGCTGAAAAGAGTGGAGGAGATCACTTTTTCTTCAACACAGATGCATTTATCATAAGCATTGAAGACTTTCAAAGACGAGCAAAATTTCTAATAGTTTTTCTCATCACACACCCACACAAGCTCTTCACAAACCTTTTTTCTGTTGGTACTGGGCAAATAGAAAGCAGACAGTGTGTGCTGTGTTCTAGGACCATTATGGAATTTTTAAAATCCACATCCAACTTTTCTTTAACTTGAGCACAATTTATTTTTCTTTGGTGCTACACTCAATCTATTTTATCAAACAGCAGATTGGTGAAGCACAATATTATATAGTACCTATACATTTTTTCTGACATGGAGAAATGTGTGATCAAAAGCTGTAAAATGCCAAATGGATGATAAGTCCTATAATTTACTTGATAAAAGCTGACTCCACAGGAGGTATTTTAATGAATGTAATGACAGCATGTTCCAAGGGAAAAGCTTTAAAACACTCAGATTACATTCAGTCTGTAAATCCTGCTCAGATATTAAAAGCAAATTGATTACTATAAGATGATCATCACACTTAATCTTCACATTCAAGAAGCTTTATAATTGGCAGGAAAAATTTGGAAAAACATATTGAAGAGCAGCTATCTGTAATTGTGCAAACATATTGATCTTTTGTGATTTAGCAGTGCAGTCTCATTGCAATTTAGGAGAATGTGTTCTGGTCCCTCAGCCCTGTTTCCCCAGAAGGACTGTTGTCCATCATATAACCTCACTCATAGATATTTCTAGTTGCCACATCATGCATGTTAATTTATCTCTCTCTTCAGGCATAGATTTTTTGTAGATTGTTTTGTAGACTGGTCTTCCAAAACCATGCACTATAAATACAAGTGTGTGTCTTGTCTACCTTCACATTCAAACCACGTCAGGACCAGGGAGTTCCATGCTGTCTGGATCTTTTTGTCATAGATTTTGATATGAATATTAATTAATTAAAACAATGACTTTTCTTCAGGAGAAGGCAGCTTAAAACTTTTCTTGTGCAGATAGAAGAATTCATCACAAATAATTCTTCCTTTCTAGCATTTCTAGCATCTAGCAATCTACATTCAAGACTGGGACAAGCAGTTTTAGATTAGCTATAAGTCTGTTATACAGACCGATCACAAGATCATGGCAAACACCATGCTGAATTAGCATGGATTAAACTCCTTGTTTAAAATCGCATTAGGATTCACCAGAGATCAACTATGAAAAAGGCTTCAGCTACAATGCAGCCTTTATCAAAAATGCCCAAATGCATTTCCCGGGTGAGAAGGTAAATATGTTTCAAGTAAAGAGTGCGGCATAAATCCGCATTGCTCCAGATTTCAAGCAATCATGGTTGGAGTAAGTCTGCGCCATTTAGAGAGCACTTCGGGAGTCTGTTAGTGAATGCATGGGATAAAACATAAGTGACAAAGTACTTGTTCAGTGAGTAAATATGTGGATTGCTAGGAGAGGAACTCTTGAACACAGTAATTTTGAGCATTTAATTAAAGCTGCCTGCCACTATTGTAAATGGTCCAACAAAGCATTCAGAATGAAGTAACTTGACAGAAGAGAAGGGGGCATAATTTTGTATATATTTCTGGGTTCAACTCCAGTTCTTTAGAGAACGAGGGATGATTGAACTTGTTCCTTTCCATGTGAGTCCTTTGAATGCTCTCCTTCCTACCAGCAAGGACTTAAGCATTCTCTTGTCCCTCCTGTTTCAGGATCAGTGCAACTCTGATTGCAAACTGACAGAATGCTAGGACATTTGCTGGTGAGTAATTTAGGTTTTTATATGATGCCAAGTAAATATTTTCTTTGATGTAGGCACTACAGGTTAAGAGTATGTGCTCTTTTGTGCATCAGAGCTAGGGTTTGTCAAAGATACTTGGGATGTATTTTCTGTAGCACAGAAAATATGGGTTCTCAAATAAAAGTTAAGTGTTGGGACGAATCTGTACGTGTTTAAATTTTCCATACATAGAATAACTGTTTGCAATGGAACAAGGTTATAATCATTGAATAAAATTGAGAAGTTATGAGCAAGTAAGCCAGGAAAACAAACTGCTGCTTTTCCTTGAAATCAATACAAAGGCAAAGAGAGGAAAGCAGAGTTTGATTTTCTGCCATATTATTTTCATACATCACTTGAGCAACTCATTTTATTGGATTTATTTTTTTACTTATTACGCCAACTTTTATTTAAATTAAACTGCTTCTAAGGTTTAGGCATCCAAAGCAAGACATTTGGAAAAGCCTTTGAGAAGTCCTCTGTTAGTAAAATCACTGTTGATTCTGGAATGAAGCTAACCAGCAGTGGCAAAGCTGAGAGGTTCTCATCACATCTGAGAATGCTGTAGTTAACTTCCTCAGCCAAACACACTGGTAACAGGCTGTATCCAGGAAAGCACCATGTACCTATCAGCCTTTTCATCTAGCACCAGTTCACTAAGATAAATGTGAGTCTTTAGAGGTTTCCATTCCATCTGGACAACTCTTAGTAAAGATGACTGGTTAATCCTTTCAACAAGCCACGAACTGGTGAATTCACTGAAGCTTGTAAACCCAGCCAAAAATGGTTCCCAGGTCCAAAAATTTAAAAGGATTCCAGAAATAAATTATGGGGTTTTGGCTTTGGAGATCAGATAGAAGTTGAAGAATGGTCTCTCCAGGCATTAAATCATCTGAAGCAAACAAACCAGCACACTTTTTAAGAGACTTTGAAACCAGCACTTAGGTTGAAAAATTCCAGGTGCAAATCTTACCTTTCAGTGGGTACATGGAACTTTCCCATTAATTTCAGTGAAGTCATGATTTTGTTATAGAAGTTAGTAGATAAAGTCTGAGTGGCAAAGTGAGCAGACTGAAGTGGTTTTGGGGGCTGATTTTGGTTGTTTTGTTTTCATTCAGGGTTGAAGGCCTGTGCAAAACAACCAGCACACTGAATAGTAATTTCTATCAACACCAATTAAACTTCCAACACTACTGGAATTTGATGCTGTTTGTGCTTCCTCTTGCATGGGTCTAAACAACAATCCAGGAGTTAAAGCAACAAAGCATGAAAGCGTGGCCAGCCATCAATAGAGAAAACTCTGCTAAGAGAAAGTATCAATTTCCCTTTAATGGCAGATAAAATCCATTTTCTGCCCTTCTCCTCAGATTAATATGAAGATTCCGAGGAGCCAACTCTGGAAACACCTTCATAGAATCATCATGCACTGTGATCTTTTTATACTTTGGTGCATATTTAAGGCTTTGTCGAGTTATGGCTGAAATCAAGGGTCTGTGTCACTCCCTCAAAAACATCCTGCACCATCCCAGTACTCCCCCATCATGACAGGGATGAGAGGTCCTGCAAGAGGAATGTAACACCTTGCCTCTAAGGAAAGGCAGAGAGAGAGCTGGGGTTCAGCCTGGAGAACAGAAGGCCCCAGGAATATCTTATTGCAGCTTACAGGAACTTAGAAAAAATAGAGGGGAAGATTTTTCAACCATCCATGTAGGGATAGGACAGGGAAGAATGGTTTTAAACTAGAACAAAATAGATTCAGGCTATATATAAGGAAGAATTATTTTACAATAAGGGTATTGCAAGACTCGAACACGTTGCTCAGAAAGAGTCTACGTGACTCATCCCCGGAAATATGCAGTGTTATCTTGGACAGGGCTCTGATCAAACACATCCAGTTGATGATATCCCTCCTGCTCATTGCAGGAAGTTGGACTAGATGACCTTTAAATGTTCCTTAAACCCAAAATATCATATGACTTCCTGATAAGTGATAGTTCCCTGCTGAAAGGAGCAGGGAGAAGAGGAAAGCAGAAGCACAGCAGCAGAAGGATGAATGCCAGCCGTGGAGCTACACAAGAAGTTATTGCCCCCCAACATTGTTATTGTTTCATTTTGCATAACTTTATAAACACGTAATGTATTTCATGCATCCTGTCTTCATCTCTTCTACATGTCTCCATGTATCATCATGACAGCAAAATCCTTGAAATTGAAGGAATCTGTGAACCAGTAGGGCACAGCTTCTGCATTGGCTCCAGAGCAGTGAATCTCTATCTTAATACTGGGGCCATGTTAGTATTGATTATGGTAAGGAAATTATAAGTACATCACTGTCCCATATTTCCAACATGAGGGTTCATGTGAGGAATACTTAGAGTTTCTTCATCTAAATAATTGAGCTGTGAGGTCTTTTATCTGTGCCTTAAAGCTGATCATCTTTCAATAGCATGACAAAGTACAGTTAATACTCTACAAATCAATTTATAAACAGCACTTTTGCTATTTTTATAAAAGTACTATTTCAAGCACCCTTAGGATTACACTAACATTTTCAGAGAGCATACTTCTAAGTATTTTCAGAAACTGCCTTCAGCCATTATGCATTTATTTTATAAAATAATTTGTCTGCCCTTTGCACACTTTCTATGCAACCAGCTTGTAAAATGTGTCACTTGCTCTCCTCATACTCCTGTGGTGTCTCTGCAGAGTGGTGTTGCCTCTGAATTTGTGTAAGAGAGGACTTACTTCTGCCTGTGGCCCATGAAAAAGGTGAGGAAAGAAAGCAGGATGAGAATGATCCTGAGGTGCATCTGAGCCCTTGCTCTATTTTCACTGAGAAAGTTGCTGAGAAAAGAGAAATTCTTCACATCAGCAAAACAGCATCAGATGATAATAAGCAAATGGGCCAGGCTTGCTGATCCTGAAAGGTACTGAATCCTTTTTATGACCCAATTCAGTGATGGCACTGATATCAGGATGGTATTGTTCAGGGCAGGAGAAGAATTATTTCAAGGTCAGGATGAAACTGTGTTCTTGAAATCACAGATGTCTCAATGAAGCAGATTTTCATCACAAATAAGAACTCAGAAAACATTGATTGTCTTAGATTCCAAAACCTGAAAACAGCCAAGACATGCAGCAAGGTCTGTCTCCAGCAAGGACAAATTCCCTGTCAGGCCTGCATTCTCTGAGGGATCAGGACATTCATCCCATTGATGGTTCCACCAGCCATGAGGAGGCAGCAGCTGCGTCCCTGCTCCATGGTGCACTGACTTCTACTCATTATTCCCACTCAATATGGGGACATTATTCATTCCAGACTCTGTGAAGGACAGTGAAAATGGTTTTTCTTCACAGTGTTCACTCATGCAGCATTTGACATGAGCCTAGCTCTTTGTATTTTATTGCTGTTCAGCTGTTTTATTTATAACAGCAATAATTAGCTGAGATCATGTTTAAGCAGCTGCTTAAAACTACTTAGTGCTTCTACACCATGACTTCCCACATGGTGGAGGCATCCCATCTCCTGACATAAATCTTTTACTGCATTGATAAGTGCAGCTATTTCCCTTCTTGTCAGCCTGCCATCTGTGAGCAGGGGGCAAAGGGAGCTGACAGTGGCACAAAGCCTGTCAGTTCCCTCAGAGAGCCACCCAGAAGCCATTTCAGAGGGTCACAGTACATAGTTTGTCATCTCAGTTGTTGTCCTGCTCCTACCTCTCCCTGGATGAGTCACTCTTGCTACACAGCAAGATGCTTGCAGCAGTGAAATGAGAATTCCCCTTAAAAAGGTGCTTTTGGTTTACTTTTAAGTTACTCTCCTGCGTGCTGAGGAACTGGTAGCATCTCCTATGCTTCAGCAGCAGATCACAGCTCATCTGCAGGCCACTCCTGCAAACACCACCCTGTCCATGGCTGCTGCTGCCCCCATTGCCTGCACTGGGTCACCCACTCAACAGTGAGCCCTGCCTGACCCTGCTGACCCTCTGGTAAGCCAAAGGAGCAGGGACACCTCTGGGACAGGGGATGACCACCTGTGGCTGCAAAACACACAGAATCACAGAATCACAGCTTGTTTGGGGTTGGAAGGGACCTCCAAAGCTCATCCAGTCCTGCAATGAGAGGGACATGGTAAATTAGAGCCAGTTGCTCAGAGCCCTGTCCAACATAACATTGAATATATCCAGGGATGAATCATCTACAACCCCTCTGGGCAACCTGTTCCAGTTTTGCAATGCACTCATTGTAAAAAAAATCTTCCTTGTATATGGTCTGAACCTACGCTCTTCTAGTTTAAAATTCTTCCTTGTCCTATCCCTACAGGCCCTCTTAAAGAATCTGTCTTTACTCAGGGGTTTCCTTGGCTCAGGAAACATTCCTGTATGCCACAATTCTCTGCTCTGCTGTGGGATGCACCTTAGTACTGCAAGGATGACCCATCTTCCCTCTTTCCCAGCAGGAGATCAGGTTTATTATTTTTGGCTTTTTATATGTTTGTTCAATAAAGGCATCTACATGTTGAGGTTATAAATCAGTTTCCAATTTGACAAAACTGCAGGGATGGTCAGTAGTACCATCAACGTAATGATTGTCAATAATATGCCAAATATGCGTAATAAATTAGGAGTATTAAAACCCTATCAAAGATTCATTATTATGAGGATAATTTGTGATCATCACCACAAAATAATTGCTGTTCAGTACGAACAGAACAAGAGCAATCCTTTCTCCATGTCACTGGAAGTGCAAAACTTAAAACTGCTTGATTTGCTTTCCCCTTGGTACTCTGTTGCTTCATTTTCTCCTCAGCCTTGCATGCCTGCTGCAATATCCAAAAGCAGAACTGGGGCTGTGTGCTGAGTAGGACCTGAGATTCCTGTGAGAGGCAAACCAATAACCCAGAGCACAGCATTCCCACTAGGATGTGATAAAATCTACGTAGCTAAAACCTCAGAGCACATTAGCTTTACTTAGCTATTAGAAGTGAAGAGTTTCCTAATCAAAAATGACCATAAAAGAGGAAGCTGAATGAAGTCTGTGATCCGTAGCCATTTTCCCATCTGCATGAGAAAGTATCTCAAAATGGAAGTATTTGTTTTAATTTTTCAGAGCAAGGTGTTTAGTAGTTGTATGGTTAAGGGGAAAAAGGAAAATTTATATTTTCTTATGAAATAACTTTTGCTACCAGGCACTTTCAAGACATTTTCTTTCTCTTATTTGAAAAGAAAGAAAATATAATAGATTTGGATGAAAGTGAATATGAAAGTTAAAAGAAACATGGTGAAAAAACTGATTTTCCTAAATAAGAAACCTTAGTCAGGCTGTGATATATTTTTGTCCTTGGGATGAACTGCAGGAACAATAATTTTGTTTCATAAACTTTTTGTTAGGTTACAACTTAATAATTTCAAATATTTCATTTTAAACCAGAGCATTTTGGTTTGACCTTTTTATTCTTTGAAACAAAAATGACTAAGCATCACAGGAGGAAAGTAATATAAAAAAAAATAATTCTGTTTTCATTCTGAAAATGTCAAAAAGGATCTTTAGTCAACTTCTAAATGCTTTCCAATCATTAAAAAAGGAAGACTTTCTCAAAAAAACCCTGATCATTCCCATGCAACTCACCATAATTTCTCAATAAAGAAAAAAAAGCTTATTACAAAAAGAAATTCCCAGTCATCAGCTGAAAATGAAGCAGTCTATAAAAACCAATAAATCAGAGACTATGAGATTGTAATTTAACTATTTAGTATAAAATAAAGCAATGGATCAGTTGAGGTCAGCTGTTTGTCTGTAAATGTTTGGTTTATGAGTGAATTAATTTTATTTTGTTCATGCTTTACAAATATTACGTATACAATAACTGAAGGAGCCAAAGGTGAACTTCTGGCTCCCAAGACAAGAGTTCTTAAGCAAGGTGATCGAGGCTGATAATAGGAGTCCAAAGCTTGTGCAGTTACCTGCAGCTGCCCCAGTGGCACTGACTGCCACCCCCTGGGCTCTGCTGGCCAGTCAGTGCCCAGCCCACCCCACTGCCCACTCACAGCCACGCTGGCTGAGCTTGCCTGGGAGGATGCCGTGAGAGACAGAGCTGTCAGCCTTGCTGCAGCCCAGGTGGACAATACCCACTGCTCTGCCCTCATCCATGCAGGTGGTTTGTCGTCATGGAAGGCAACTGGGTTGGTCAGACATGATTAACTTTTAATGAATTCATGCTGACTGCCCTGATCACATTCTTGTCATCCATGGGGAAAGAGATGGCCTCCAGAACAAGGTGCTTCATCGCCTCTGCAGGGACTGAGGTGAGGCTGACTGCCTGGTACTTCCCTTCTTGCCCTTTTTTGAAGACATGAGTGACATTTCCTTCCTTCAAGCCCTCAGGCACCTCTCCTGATTGCCTTGCTATGGTGTCCATCAACTCTCAGCACTTGTGGATGCATCCCATCAGGGCCCAGGGACTTGTGGATGCTGAGTTTGCCTACACATTCTCTAACCTAGACCTCCCTGACCAAGCAAAATTTCTGTAGTCTAGATGCACACAAGCATGATGGAAAACTCAGCCAGCAGAACAGAGGGTAAAAACAAATGCCTCAAGGGGAGCACATGACCCAAATTTTGCATGTTCTGTACTTCATTATTGTGAGAAAATTTAAAATAACCTAACAGTTCATGCAAAAGCTGGGCAGTTCATGCATTAGTTCACGCAGAATACATGCCCAGCCATGAGCAATTTATTGTCAAAATCAGTTCAGTGGTGCACAAGAAAATGGGCTTGAAGGAGCTTGCCAGACAGCTGGGTTTTATAAAAGTGATTGTAACACACAGAGAGGAATGGAAAAGTCAGCAGGCTAATGGGAGAAGAAGCAAATTAATATGCAAGTGGGAGAGAGAAGAACAAAAGGAAAAGTATTATTACAGAAGCAAAATGCGCTGGCAAAGTCACTCTCTAGTGAAAAATTGGAGCTTTCCAATTGAGAAACCATAAATTTTGAGGTCATTGCTAACTCCAGACAATATTTAGGAGAAGTTTTTTTGCTGCAATTCATGTTAGTCTGGAATAATTTTCAGAGTTTACTAGAAACAGCTGATACAATAATTAGTGAAATTAACAAAGAGGTTCAAAGCAAGATTTTGGGGATTCAAATTATATTTAGTCCCTTGATAATTAAATTGTTCTGCTAATTGAAATCACCCAAGAGGCAACAAAATTCCATGAGAGTTCCATTTTCCACAACCTCAGCACTGTGATCTCAGAGATGGCCCCAGCTATAGTGAGTAACAATTCCTAGAACACACATATGTCCTGCAGAGTTGTATTAAGCACAAGTCAAAGGTCTCCCTTTTCTCTATGCACCACCATGTGCCCATGGTGACTGCTAAAAGAAGAACAAAAAAATGAGAGAATGAGAGAAAATTACCTAATTAATGAGTCTATAAACTGGTAGGCAGGGCAATTACTTTCCAGAAAGGAGACCCTGGGTTCTTGTACTCCCTCAGATAATTTCTGTGCAGGGTGTGTGGATCTTTACTCAGTGATACACAAAAGTAAAGAGCAAGAGAACTTGGGCCTTTTAGAGTGCAAATGTCTGTGGGGTTCTGACACTAAGTGTGCTTTGTATTTTTTGCAGCAAACTTGCCCAGTGATTCATTACAACACCAGCAGAAATCATTTAAGGATAGAAATAATGTGCTTCAATTTGCACAGAACTATTAAAATTATTAAAAGTATTAAAAGTACTCCCTAGATATTTCACAAGAAGTTCTGAGACTGAGCTCCTGAATTCCCAAAGAAGTAAGGTATTGATGTTTTTCATATCTTCTTTGGAATTTACATAATTTAAAAGTAAATAAATACACAATTAAGAAATTAAGAAATAAAATTCATAGCAGTTATAAAGCACTTCATATTCCTCAAAGCACTCTAGATTCATTAAATACATTACCTAATTAATTCCTCCACAAGCCAGTCTAAGAGGCTTCACTTCATGCTGTGCACTGAGAAACTGTTGCTTGATTTAAGGTTTATGTTTACTGCTCTTCACTTTTATCACTTTGTCACCAAACAAAACCAATCCTCTGATGATTTTAACTTTACGTTTTTTTTGCTTACTTAAAACTACATAAATCTTACTGACATCAGCCACAGTAGAGTCAGTAAAACCACTGATATAGTTTACAGTTATATTTTTTTGCAGATATTGTTATTAAGTCTCCTTGTTGTGCATTTAAAAAGGATGTTTACAGGAGTTAACCTTCCAGGATATCCTTTCACCTCACCAGTACAATCCAAGCAACAAAAAAAGACACGTTTTTGTTTTCATAAAAGTGTTTTTGGATTTTTTTCTTTTCTATCTTTCAAAATGCTTAGCACACATCTATGGTAGTCCATCTATTAAACTGACCCAAAACCTCTGCAGCTGGGTCTTGCAGCAATGCAAAAACAGGAGAGTTGTTTTAAAAATTTGTTTTGATGTTTTTTAAAGGCAAATTTGGAGTTTTTCAAGGTGAAATGGTACAGTGTGCTAGATAATCTCAAGGAGACTCCCTTTCCCAAAAAATGTTGGACCAGAGGATCTTTCTAGTTCCATTTTTGGCTGGATGGTTTTACAGTTCTGTGAAACCTAACTGACATTAAAGAGATTTAAAAGGAACAAGGATTTTCCTGCCAGAAAGTCAGGATGAGATTAAGGCACTTCTGCAGAGCCTTTAGCATTTTCAAATGAAAATGAAGCTGTATACAAAGACCACTCCTAATTCTCCCATTAATAAATTTTCTTCTATAATTTGTTCAGATTCTGAATAAATATATGGAAAAGAAAATATAAATACATCTTCTTCAAGATTCCTTCAGGAATATTGTCTCTCATGGAAGTACAGAGCATAATTTTATGCATCATTCAGATGGGGCACTAAAGATGCTAAAAATACAAGCTTCATCTGCAATTTGCAGATGCTGGGTATTTTTAGGGGTAAATATTCTAATTTCTTTTGAAATTCAACATTTCTTTTGAAAAAGAATGTGAACCATGAAACAAAGATGTGAGAAAAAAATGCAAAGATTTATGAATTGAGAGATGACAGCATATAAATCAACACCTATGTGGTCCAGCCACTGTGATAAGCTGACTTTTAAAAGACTAAAGGACACAGAGGGCAGATTGAGGAAAGGCAAACAGATGATATCCCCTCCCATGTGTGGCAATATCACAGACAAAGAGGCACTTACATGTGACCTGTGGGCTACTTATGTCAGCTCTGAGCTACTGAGCAAGTAGGAATTTCACACAGATCAAGTGTCTCATTTTTGGCATTTCATTAGTAAGTGCTTCATGTTTTCTTAATCAGGAATTCTGGAGTTTTATTCCAGTGTTTGTTAAAGATATGGGAAACTCTTTAAAACACATTTATTAGAGTAAAAGTTGCATTTTATTACCAAGATATAAAACACAGAAATTCTAAAAAAAAAAAAAAAATCAATATCTTACTATATAACTTACAGTTATGTCTTTACAAAGGCAACAAGATAGCAGCAGAAAAGCAAATCTGATCAGAAATTATGACTTTGGGCTTGAAAATGCTTTTTTTTTTCCCAAGGCATTCAGATTCTGACATGGAGCAGTAAAACTGGTATGAAAATGTAATTAAAATAGGGTACAAAGGATAAAATCAGAATAAAATTGATTTCAAGAGATAAACTTCTAAATTATTTCTAATGGAAATTATGGGGTGCAGTGCCTTTGAAAAATAAAAACCACTTTTTTAAAACTGGAAATTGCAAACTTCCTAATTGGAATTCTTAAATCTTGAGCGTATGATTAAAAAATATAAAGTTTTAGTTTAGACACAAGTTTTAAAAGCAATTTATTTTCTAGTAGAGATTTTTTTAGTTTTCATTTTATAAAACAATCTGATCTGTGGTTTTCAATCTTTGACTCTTTAAAGGAAGTTGCTTGGTACAGAAGATAATCTCTTTCAAGGCCATGAATATTTTGTTTCATTTCTCCCATGCAAGCAGCAGCAATTAGCAAAGACACTTACTGTTAACAAAACACCTTTTCTGCAGTCCTACAGTGCATTAATTTGGGATACCAACTCCCACAAGGTAAGTCACATATTTCCAAGCTTGACTCTGTCTCCTACACAGTGTGGTTTTCTCTCCAAGGCTATCTGAACAAAGGCTGTTGTTTCCATCCTGTTGCTCCAAAATTCATGCAAATTTTCTCAGCTCAGCTGTGGTTTAAACCCACATGTGGGTCTGTTTCTGCAGCATATCCCAAGTCAACTCAAGCTCAACTCAGAGGTAACCAGCAATGGATCCCAGTCAATTCTAATGTGTGGAATGTGGTGCTGCAGGAGCTGTTCTGCATGTGCATCCGTCAGCCCTGCCACAGGGGACCTGGTCTTGATGGCAAAGGCAGAGCAGGCAGCAGGGAGCAAAAGGATGTTCAACTCAGAGAGCTTAATTTGCATTAGCCTGCATAATTAGCATGCTAAACAGCTGCATGGCTCACTTAGAACCAGGCTGCTCTTTTACTCCCTCTCCTAACTCAGCTCAGCACAAGTGATGCAAGATAACAAAAAAATTGCTTCTTTTAAATCTGGATTTTTTTGACAGAAAGAGGAAGGGCAATGGCTACACCTGCATTTGTGCTCTGTTATCCCAGGGTAAGGGGCACCATAAACACCGGAGAAAGGCTGGCAATGAACATCTGGGGCAGGTTGTCAGGGCTGGTAGTTATCCCAACTTAATGACAGCCAGAACACAGTCACCGCTGTGACTACAATCAGTGATCACAGCTAAATTATATTTCTTTGGGCAGCAAGAAGCAATGGAAAAATTTAACTAGAATGGGTCAAGTCAAACATCTTTCTTGTTCTGTAATCAATTTCTGAGAACAGCTAGTAGGGAAGAATATAAGAACTAAGCAAGTATACAGCAATATTTTCCCAGAAAGTCCTCCCAGCCTTCAAGGATTTGTAATTAAATGACTTCTGGACATAAACATGCTGACTTTGCACCTAAGAACCACTGGTGTGTTTTTCTTCTGCAAAAATCATGAGCTGTTTTTGCAACCATGTAAAATTTTATCATCCTCAATATATTGGCAGATTTACAAAACTTAACTAGTTGTTTGGTGAAGAAACATCTCTTTCTGTTTGTTCTCACCATCCCTTTCTCCCCAAATTTAATTTGTTGCAACTGTGTTCTTATGACAGAAGCAAGTGCACTCACTTTATATTCACCTGGCACATCTGATTTTAGAGACTCCAGTCATGTCTTTTCAAAGCTGAGGACTCAAAGCTTATTCATCTGGAAAACTACTGTGATGCTTCCAGATTTCTGATCACCTTTTACTGTATCAATTGTGAGGGAAAAAAAGCAGGGGAAGGAGCAACCACACACCATATTGACAATGTACGTTGGTAATTTATAACAGCATAAAGACGTTTTCCATTTTTCTTCTCTATTTCTTTCCCAGCAATTCCCAACATTGCATAATAATAATAATAATAATAATAATAATAATAATAATAATAATAATAATAATAATAATAATAATAATAATAGTAATGCTGCAATATATGTAGCTAGCTCTTCACATCTACCAAATGGCCTTTAAACAATTTTTTAAGTCATGGGAGTAAAGTTTATCTGAATCCAATGGCAAGGAGGTTAACCACAGAAAACCACAAATAATAAATGTCATTTCTGATTAGCCCAGGAAATTTTTTATCCCTGCTGACGGTGATCTGTAGAAAAAGTAAAATCACTGTGAGCAGGTACCTTCTAGACGGACCAGGCTATATCATACATGAAGATGTCTGTAGAAAGCCTTGTGTATCTGCAAGGTTCTACAAAGGAATAAAGATATTCCTCACTCTCCTGTGTGGGCCACGAGCCCTGTGGGTGGCAGAAGCCTGGAGAGTTGGCTCTCATGGCTGTTGTTTTCTTTGGAAGGGCACAGAGTCAGGAAAGGGATGATCAGAGCCATGCTTCACACTGACAGCTGCCTGGGTAAAGGACAGGCACAGACGAGGGACTGGGCAGAGAGTCAGCTCTCACACAACAGAAGAGAATCTATGCAAGGATTTTCACATAAATATTCCTTTGCAAAAGTCTCCTCCCATGACTTCTAACTTAACACAGAGTGATAGATCTGAGAGTCCTTTGCCATCCTTGAGATGCACTAAATGTGTCTTTGTATCTTGGCCAGAAAAAAAACAGGCCTGACCCTGAGAAATAGCAGGAAGGAACAGAAAATAAAGATGGAATCCATAATACCTAATATCTGAGTGTTAGAGATTGTCATTTATGCTAGAGAAGCACTTTTCCCTGGTCTTGGACTCTTCTCTTAAGTGGACAGATGACCCAAAGCAGTACAAAGTTTCCTCCATGGATGGTGAAGGAAGTCTCAATAACTAGCCAAAGCTCAAGTGCTAACTATGAAAGGGTTACCTTTAGATGAGATGACTTCTGGAAGGGTCTTATTTTTCAATGGGAAGGTTTCTATAGCTATGACACAATATTTTTTCCAGCATTTGTTTTGTTTACTCTGCAGGTCTTCCCTAAAACATGTGTCACCCAGAAATTCAGCAGAAGATGGGTACTTGATTTCAATGGTACTTTCAGGAGACTATGACCCCTGTCCTTACCATATGCCAGGTCTGGAAAGATGAAAAGTAATAACTGTAGTCTAACAAAGTAATGAAAATACAATTTAATTGACAGAATTTGCATTTAAATGGAAGTTTTAAAATAAAAACCTGTGAGAACCTTATAGATGCACTATTTGTTACACTTTATGATGGCACTTTCTTAATGTTTCATAATTTCCTTGACCCACAGGCATTTGTAGATGCCTGCAAAAATTTAAGCTCATTTTAAGACTTAAAACCCTCCTAAACTTTATGCTATGAAGATTGTTTTAGCTTTTTCAAATTGGTATGAAAAATATTTGACTACTGACTTGGGCAGCAACGATCCCATTAGTGGGACCCACATACTCCATTGCTAATAATGACTTGGGATTGTGGAATTGACAGGGAGGTGTTCTTTGAGTTAAAATGGATAAATTGATGGGTCTTCACCAGTGAAGAATGAAGGAAAACACAGAATGCATATTCACAGTTATGAAGACAGGCAATTAATAAGTAGCAGCTGGTAAGTAAACATGTAGATACCATACACAAAGAATTGTTAAGTTCCTAAAAAAAAAAAAAAGCTGAAATCCAAATCAAAACAGAAAAAAAAAATTAAAAGCCATAATAAATAATGCAGTTGAGTTTTAAGTATAGCACACAATTCTAGCCTGCAAAGGATCCTGTTTGGATTAGGCCTGAAATAGAATATATGAAGGAACAGCACCAGGAACACAGAGATGGAAAACCTATGAAAGGCATAAGTTGACATATTCTATCAAGCAAAAGCTGGAAGAAAAGCCTCCCAAGGGGACAAGGTCTTCATTTTTTAATAATGCATGCTAGTGTGAATTAGGAACTGGAACTAAAGTGCTGTGAAATCAATGTAATTAAAATATCTTGCCCAGGGGCTGAGAAGAGAATCATGGAGAAGAAAGTTGTATTCCTTTTGGACAGGAATGCATGCATGTGTTTATGTGTCATCAATATCACTCCTACTTATACCATACAAATATTTTCCATCATCATTAGCCCAGCATTCTGTCTCTCTGGTGTATAGCTACAGCAGTGGGAAGAAGTAGGAGAAACAGGAAAATGTATCAGGTTAAACTACTGAGAAAAACTGAATTAGCACTATTTTTTTAAGCCCTAAATACCAGATAAAGCATATGGAAAATTCTTTAGAGTGTACCCAGCTCTACATCAAACAGACAAAACAGACACTAAATGTGTTAAAAAATAGAGCCAAAAAAAACCCCCAGAAAGGCACATGAAACCATATGAATCCCCTAGTCTGGGAGATTACTGGATAATCTAGAGATGTGACTCATGCAGTTATACTTGCCCTCTTTTAGTCAGTCCTTCATCTCATCAAATAATCCATCAGAATTCAGGCTGCCTGCCCAAGAGCTACATCAACAGAGATCAGTCAATCAGTCCCCTCAGTGGTGCATTCTGTCAAATTGCATTACTCTGCTGGGCACCACACCAGGTTATGTGATGCTGTTCTCCTCTGGCAGATGATGCTGAGGGTAACAGCAAGAGAGACCAAGCTACTTTAGCTTGGCAGTGTTGAGGTGTTGACAGCTGGTAAGTCACAGGTAAGTGAGTGATGCTGCACATATGAAAGTGCTCTGGATTTGGCTGAGGTAGAGTTAATTTTCTTCACAGAGGCTGTCATGGGGCTGTGCTTTGGATTTGTGCTGAACACAGTGATGATGGTGTTGAGATGCTTTAGGTGTAGAGATGTTTTTGTTATTGCTCATCAGGACTTGAGCAGAGCCAAGGCCTTTTCTGCACCTTGTACTGTCACGCTGGCGAAAGAATTTGAAGATATATGGGACACTAGGAAGGGACACAGCCTGGACAGCTGTCCTTAAATGACCCAAGGGATGTTCCAGACCGTCTGGCATCATGGTCAGCATATAAATCAGGGGGGAGAAGGAGGAAAGGGAGGACATTGGGAGTTATGGGGAGCATTTGTCCCCCCAAGTAACCATTACATGTGATATGTCCTGGAGGTGGCCGAACACCTGCCTGTCCAGGGGAAGATGTAAATAAATTCCTTGTTTTGCTTTGCCTTCATTTGTGGCTTTTTCTTTACTTATTATGTCAACCCACCAGGGTTTTAGCTTCTCCCCTTCTGATTGTCTCCCTGAAACTGCTGCTGGGAGAGTAAACAAGCCACTGTGTGGTGCTCAGTTGTGGCTGGGGTTAAATCATGACAAAAAGATGAAGGGACTGGTTTAGAATTGCAACACCTCCTGAGTGATGGTTAATTTAATTTTATCTATTTTACTATATGCTACATAAACCCAGACATAAATGGGATAAAGGGCCCAGGAATGTTTTAGCTTAGAGGAGAGCAATATTCCCCAAATGGCATCGAGTAGGCCATCACAGAGATGAGAGATTTCGTATTCTTTATAGAAAGTCATGGTCTACCAAGAAGCCAAGAAGGAGTTGCATTCATACATTGCAAGGGCTAGAAGGAATATTCTGTCACTTGCTGTGTCCCAGAAAATCCAAACAAGTTTTGTTGCAACTGAAAACATTGCTAAGAAAAACAAAACAATTTGCAGACATAGCTACTGTATGTGTTATGTTACAATTGGTCAGTTTACCCAGTTACCCCAGGTATTTTGTGTCAATCAACCCAGATATTTATAAATCTTGTCAGAATTTTAGCTTTTCTTTTACAAAAGTAAACATAATTTCAGTGTCTATTAATAGAAAACATAAACATTGTGTACAGAAGGAAAGAGAGCTGCAGAAGATGAAAAAAAGATTATTTCAGATCATGTGCTTTTCCATATCATTCTACTCATATGATCAAGAGCATGAGACATGCAATGAGACTAATTAGAACAAAATTATTCTTGTTTTAATACTCATACACTAATGCCTAAAATCTCTAGTACTATGTGGACTAAGAAGTTTAAGAGGATCCATTTATTTCTTAGCTATACTTTAGAACAGCAATTACATAGAAGTGCCAGTTAGCCTTCTGTAACACAATTTTGGGAGTAGTTAAAATTTAGGATGCTACTAACACAGAGCTTCCTGCCCCTTGCCCTGTGTGACACTGCATTACCTGATATTCATTGATTTTAAACTATTTTACACCTGAAGAGGTTCCATCTTTTCTTTTGTTTTACTTAATATGTGAGCTCCTGTTCCAGAAAAGCAGCCCTAATCCCACTGAAGTAATAGATATCAAATCTTTTACAGTGATGAGCTATAAATAAGAAATGACTATTTTCTGGTATCTCTCTTACACAGGTTTAGTGCGTGCATTATGCATAGATCATGCCACAGTTTTTATTATTTTGTACTACTTCCCTGGTTTTCTGGGCTATTTGGTGTACTATAATCAAATTAAGATAATGAGAAAGGAGATAATGCAGTTTTCTTTAAAAATCCAAATAAACTCAATGACAAGCTGTGTAGATTAAAGCAGACCATCATCACAATGTGTGAAAGTACTGAAAAGTCCTGCAAGTCCTTTATTTATGAAGGGTTTTGGCAGAAAAACACTCATAAACACACATTTGCTTTGTATGGGCTCCAATTGGACCAAATTTCATAGAGGACAAGTGTTCCACTTTAACAGTTATTTAACAGTAATTAAATCAAGAAGCCGTATGAAGATGATCTCCAGAGATCCCTTTAAACTCTGTGATTCTGTAATATTGTCCAAGAAAGTTGAGGGGACACAGCCCATTTATTGTTTGTGGATCTTTAAACATTATTTCAAACTTTTTTTCTTTGAAAACCAGGCTAAAGCACCCAATATCACCCAAGAATTAATCCACATGCTAATTTATAGAAACTTTGCTCAAAGATATTCACAGACAGTGATCAATCAGCCCACAGGGAAATGGAAAGAGTATTGGAGCACACTACCTGCCTTGTATTCACCATTTGTATGCAACCAACCTTGGCTGCGAAACAGTGAGCAACTCAAGACTTGCTGTAGCCCAAGGCTTTTTCCAGAGGAAGTCAGTAGGATGAGCCATAGATGCTGCAAATTCTCTGAATTCCTTTCATGACAGCTTCCTGGACATAACCCCCCCCAAATTAAGACAAATCTGATTCAGGATTTCTCAAGGGTATCCTCAAAATTGTGACCAGGAAGCTTTTGCTTTAATTTCAATTAAATAGAAGGTAAAATATTGATTCCTCCTTCCTCAGGAATTAATATTTGTGCTGTTCAAGGTACTGAATCTCTTACGTGAGTTTAAAATGCCAAGCAAAGAAGAGAAACCATTAATAACAGGAATATAAAAGCAATCTAATGGATTCATTATAATCTACATACACACATAAAAATTGATTATAATCTACCACTTCTCATCCTGAAGCACATATTTTGGTTTATAGCACCTCATTAATTTTAATTGCAAACCTAGGAAATAATCTCTTTTTCTCCCTGCTAGTATACAGAATGGGAAAATGTGACTGATACATTTGTCATTTTGTTTCAAGTCGTTAACTTTTCCTTCAAATACGAGCCTGTACAGAGTTTATGTAGCATTGAGCAAATCTTTAAAGCCCAGTAGAAAATGAGGGATTCTTAAAAAAAAAAAACCAAAAAAAAAAAAAAAAAAAAAAAACAAGCAAAAAAAACCCAAAGCAGAGATAAAGGACTATTAAAGGAGGATCATAAACTATTCATCCCTACAACTCAGGTTGAAACAGGTCTGTCATTCTCTTATATATCTGGAAATATACCCATGAATTCACAACCAAATTGCATTTTTAAATTACAGTTGCAATTACTGTAATGGCTTGCATTTTCTGTGCCTTCTAAATATTCCAAGACTTAGAAACAACAATAAAGGAGAACAGAGAAGAAAAAGCACAACAATTATCATCTATATCTTATCTTCTGTCCTTATTATGTTAATGTACTGAAGGAATTGGACCACAGCAGACCGAGAGTGTATAGCACAGACAACTGCACAATGTGTTTTTAATAAGAGCAAATACTGCAAGATGAACTTTCCTTCATTATTTGACAGAATTCCTGTGCTTGGAGAAACAGAAATTGGAATAATTTCATTTTAAGCTGTGAGCTGCAGTGCCCAATTCTAGCTTTGTAGTGCAGAATAGTACTGTATCTCTATTATATATCCTACTATAGTGCACTCTTTGTTTCATGCCCTAATCACCCAATTGCAAACAGCATTTGATTTTAGCTAATTTGATTCTGTGCTCATTATAAGTTTCAGAATTATGACCACCTGCTCTATGCTGCATGAGCATCCCAGCTAGGACTCTGATGTCTTTCAGGAGTCTATCTATAACATTATTCAGTCTAGCAAAAAAACATTAGGAGGAAAGACATTTTTGCATCTTTTAATCAGCCTGGACTTAGTAGACAGAAATATGTTAAATTTCAGTGAAATATGTTAAAATTCAGATTATTTAACCTGTAGCTCTGTATAACTCCGTCTAAAGAATTTAACCCAAATTATCCTTAATTTATTTTAATTTTTTTCAACTGAACTGAGGCAGTTAGTTAACAGTGAACTCGGAACCATCCAGACTGACTGTGTGGAGTCTTTGGCCAGCAACTGCTGCATTCAATATGGTTTAACAAGCACTATCATCTAAGAAATATATTATACAGAGTACTACCCTCTAAACCTTACAATATGTAAAAGCATTCAGGAATAGAAAAAGCTCTGGAGGTCATAAAGACTTGCATTTTGCAGGAATTAGGGGTGTGTAAATATCATGTTCTAGGAGAAAACTAATACATCACACACAAAATACAGCCCAAAGTAAAGAAAATAAAACCTAGCTGTAGGATCTGAGCAAAAAGTCTTTTTATCTACCTCATCACTAGTATTACATATTTGAGTGTGTGAGTCATAAAAATGTACTGTAAATCTTCTTTTGATTTGACCTTATTACTAGTTCAAAGTGTCTGCTTCTACATGATTACCTGAAATTTGGGGAAAAAATGGCACAGAAGCCCACTGAGAACAGCAGAGAAAAAAAACAGAGGGTTTTTTTTTTCCCTTTCTGGTGTCTGTTAGAAAGCATCTCCTCCTCAAAATAAACACTTTTTTTCATATATACTGAATTTATTAAGCTAGTAAGTCACCCATTTAATTTGTCTCTTCTTTTAGACTCCTGCTGCTTGGTACTTAATCCCATGTTCCTGCATTTCTTTTCAGAATGACCATTCATCTAAATCAGTGGTGACTTGGGACTAAAGCATGGCAAGAAAAAAGGATGGGCTTTTAAAATGTTTGGAAGTAGCAGGGTGTCAAATTTTTAATACCTATAAGTGCACACTTTGTGTCTTGGCAAATTTGATCCAAAGTGCATTTTTTTTTAGAGGTGTTTAGAAGACTATGGAGACAAGAGAGTTTGCATGATTTATACCTGAAAAATAGCTTTGTTTCTTTTGTGACTCCAGAATAGTAAGCACTGCCTCTGAATATGCAGGAGGCAACTGCTGCTCCTATGCATGCTTATCTGTATTTAATGTGCTTTATCTGAGATTGTTCAGAATGCAATCCAGATTGCAATTCCTTTGGAAAAATGACCCCTAATTTTTTGCACTTGTCATTCAGAGTTTGGAGATAATTTTGTTAGGAATCCAGTAGAGCCAATGGAAGCACTGACATGTAACCAGAAGAGTGCACAACACAGAGAAATACTCTTTTTTTCCAAGCTGGGCTCCTGGACAAAATCTCTGGATGGGAACTCCCGTTAGAAACACATAATGATCCTCTTCTATAAATTAAATCAGACTTATTTTGCAGACTTCACTTTAGCATCCATTAGGCAAAGAAACAACTCACAAAATTGTATTTTAGCTACTGGCCAGTCTCAGGCTGGCAAGAGAACAAGTAGAGCTGGGTTCAGAGCATCCAGGAGTGCCCAGACATCAACCACCACTGCCTGAATCCCTGCCAGCATCACCCAGCTGCTGGTGGGTCCTTTAATGCCTGCAAACTCTGTGAGAGCATTCAGCTCTCATTGCTATCACCAGACTGCACTGCACTGCAGGGCAGTGGCATTCACCTTTGCAGATATAAAACCAAAAGGGCTATGCAGAAATAGTGTCTAGCCAAAGCATAAATGCACGAATATAGAGGGGTGGGGTTTTTTTGTTTCATAGTGGGAAAGAACCCAAATGAAAAATATTGATAAATGTTTGAGGGGAAAAAGAAAAAAAAAAAAGCTAAAATAAATATTTTCAATATAGAAAAAATTTTAGGCAACAGTCAGCCCCCTAGCAATTTTATTGCCTGCATGATGTAGAAGAATACTGAGAGACAGCCCAGTGTGTTCATGTTCCCTGTACTGCAGGCTGCTCAGGAAGGCATGGCATCAGCCAGGAGCTTACAGCTATTGATACAAAGTCAGACAGGAATATTGACTCCTTGGATTGTCTATAAAAATGGAAATTTATCAGAAGGCATTTTTTAAACACACTACACTCCATGAATTATTTAGCAGCTGCCTAACCCTGCTCAGTACTGCAACTCTGGCAACAGTCAGAGCCAGCAGAAAACTTTGCTTGGCACTGGACAGGAGTATTGTAATCTCATAAATTAATTAGGTGCAATCCAGTGGCCTGGCATTTGCCTGCTGCACTCCACAGTGGCTTTATATCTAGGACAAGCTCACAACTAACATTAAACTGTGCTGCCACAGAGATGTGTTGAGAAATGGTCCAGACCCACTTTTGCAGGATTTTGTTTGGTTTTTTTACTGCATTTTGGTGCTCTTTCTATAGTCCTTCATTAGCAGGAGCAGGTAGATAGGTACAGCATTTTCAAGCAAGAAGAGAAAAAGGCAATGTCAAAACCAACAGGATTTAGTCCTCGGTGCCATGGTCATACAGCCAAACTGAAAGCAGCCAGAGCATTGCTGGAAGTGCTCAGCAGCTGGTAGGATGGAAACCTGCAATCTGTTGCAAAAGAAAATGCACAATATATATATATATTTTAAAAAGAGAGTATATAATAAAGAAGGTAAGAAACATTTGTACATGCAGAACAAGACACTTCTCAAAATTCCATGTCTGGATACAGCTATGATATTGACTGGATGTTGAATCCCTCCTTTGTCACATCTGCTACTTGATCAACAAGAAGAGAAGCAGAAGGAGCAAAGGAGCTTACCCTTTGCTCTTATGCCACAATAAATCCCACTTTCTTTCAGAACCACCACAACAGCTGTGTCATTCAGTTTTAGCCCATCATGCTTTCAGCTTCTCAAAAAGTATCTTTGCACCCGTGTAAATGGCACCACTCAAAGTTATTTTCCAAAATGGATGTGAAGCCCTCCTAAAGCCAAATCCAGGCCACTTGCTGCAAGCACACTGGTAAGCTCAGCTCTCCCAATCCTGTGCTGAGCTGTTCTGTGCCCACACAAGCAGAGATTCCCCACTCATCTCCAAGTGCAAGCAGCTCACATTTTATGCTGTAATAGTGCAGCCCCCAGTCCAGGTTGGGAAACAACAGCTGTCAGTTTAAATGGTTTGGTTTGATCAAATAAATGAAAAAAAAGAAGCCATTATTAATGGATCCTTCACCTTTCCCACTGTTTCAGGGATTAGATATTAAGCTCTCAAGGTGTTATTAGAACCCACATTTCCTCTAAATCTTTAGACAGTTAATTTGGGGGTTGAGATTTTTGCAAAGAGACTGATTCCAGCGTTTTCAAAATCAGACACAAAGAATTTTCCCCATGTTCTTGAAACATCAGTAAGATGGGGCAATGTTGGAAACATAGCAGTTTATTTTTAAAAAACCTGTATGGCTAAAAATATTCAGAAAACATATTGAATATTAATGGAGTGAGAAAATAGCCTTTTGTTTATATTAAAGAGTCTCCCATCACATAAAATGCTATGGTAGCAAGCATTGCTATGGGAAAAGGAAGAGCTCAGTGTGTTCTGAGTTCAGTTCATTCACTTTCACAGACTCTGCCTTCCCAGGAGATACACAGGAAAAAATAGATATAGTAGGAAAAGAGGAAGGACTAAAAAAGATATTCACTTGTGCTTGCTACCCATTTAAGCAAAGATATGAGTGGAAAATCAGCCTCTGCTTCCTCCTCTTCCACAAGGAAAGAAATCTCATTCCTGACACTCCCATGTGATTATGAAGTGGAAATGGATCCTAACTTTGTCAATTGTTGAACACATCAGACAACAAACAAAAAGACATGTTAGAAGTTGAGAGACAGAAGTACCTCACCACATGTCCATGATGCCCTCCAGTAACTTGGATCTGCACCACCTGGCATGACCTGGCACTGACCACACTCTGAAATATTTCATCTTGTGAGGATCCAGCCAGAAAGGAAATATTTCACAATGATTCAGTGACTGAGAGAGACTGTTCAAAGATGTTTCTACATTAAAGTGCCTTCTTTGGGATGTTTCTACATTAAAGTACCTTCTGCATTCAATGCCTTCTTTGGGTTAATAATCTGTGAGGATCTTCTACATTGTCCCCTGACCACTAGGAAAAGGAGCAGGGCTACAGATTTAAGTAGAGCAGAGGCGCTTGGAAATCATATAGGAATTTTCAGCTAACTGAAATTTATGTCTAAATGATAGGTCAAGTTTTAAGGCCATTGTCTAAAAGTTCCTAAATCAATCTTTAAGTTCTCCATTCAAATTGGCTTGATTTAGAACATTTAAGATTTTGATTGACTTAATGTGAAAAAGGAGGCAGTTTAGGACTTTTATACGTCCAGATGTCTATCTTCAAGTTCAAGGTATTGCTGCAGAAGGAATTCCTTGCTCTTCATATGAACATTGAGAGCTCGGGAAAGCTCTTTGGGCTCACTGGTTTGTGGATGCTTTGGAGATGTCTGGGAGATTTTAATCTTTTAGATTTGCTACTTTATCAAAACAGGAGCTGATATTCTTACTTATGAGCTGGAAATTAATCCTTCAGCACAGTGAAGTTATTTTTTCCAAGACTATAAGAAATTCAATTTTCATGGCTGTTTTAGTTGTCATGCCCAAAGGCACGCCATCATTCACATGTGTCAATATCTTACATACTCCCTGTGAAGATCCTTTACAGCTGAAAATCTTGGAAATGCTTCCTTCTCTATTTTAGAACAAATATCTTTAGAACAAATATCTCTATCTTCCTTCTATTCAAACAGATTCTGAATGAAATGGAAATAAGCTCTTAAATAAGATCTCTAAATGTGACCTGTGTTTGCTTTTTGCCTTACAGCCTTCTGCTCACTATGTGGTTTGTGATGTATTGTATATTTCAGGCTTCTTCTTTTTAATGTTTCTTACTAATAGAGAAGTCATCCCAGCTCCCAACTCTTCTCCAGTTAGTTACCTTCTCCTTCATCTTTGAAGCTTTATCAATGCTATCAAGCAACAAAAACTGTGTATTTAATATTCAGATAAAGTATAATTAAATATTTCAACTCTTCAAATTATTTCTGTAGCAGCGTTTAAGATCCAGGGATTCTGAAAAAACAGAGAGGAGCATAAATTCTTGAAAATCTGTTCTACTGAGCCTATGCATGTTTTTGCCCTGGCAGTTTTCAAATAGAGACACACTAATCTGAAGTGTTTCTACTGCATTATCACTCCACACCAGATTCCTTCGTAGGAAATATCAGTTTAACGTCAATGACTTATATCAGTTTACAATTTTAGATGATCCTGTGTAGTGAAATCACACAGTATTTCTCATTGGCTTTCTATAAGATCTAGAAAGGTACAAAATGCAGAGTGATTTCATCTCCCAGGTTTTCATTCATTAAATGGGACAAGGAGGAGAGAGCTCATTTCTTTATTCCCTTGATAGAAAGCACAACTCTTTCCAGAAGTTCATCGCCCTTTCCTGATACACGAGTGGCTGCAAAAAACACCCATTTTCCTACCATTTTACTCTCCTTTTTCTCAGCTTCTCTGTGTGATAATATACATTCATCAAATGACCCTCACCTGAAATTTCCCGCAGTATTATCAACCACATGCCCTACTATCAGTGGCTCTCATAGTTCACTTACAAGAGTTTGCAATTTGATGACTGCAAAGTGCAATTCCTGAACTGCCTCACCACTCTTCCTGTGCCTTAGAAAAAAAACCAAGCCCAAATGAAGAGATTGCACAAAAAAGACTCAGCCCTGTGGGAGGACACAGTATACACCAGTTCTTTTGTAAAAATACAGGTGAGAAGGTGCATCAGAGAGCTAAATGCTTAAGATTATGATTAAGAAGGGTTGGAAGATAGTGAGAGGAGGCACATTCAGGGAGCGGTAGGTTAAAAGTTCAGCTTGCAAACAGAAATTGCAGTTTGCAAAAAGAGCAAAGTTTTTGTGGTTTAGATGTTCTCAGCACTTACCTAAATCTTTGAGACCCATGGGATCTTTTGAGGTTCAGTCTCATTGTCGACACAGGCTCTAATCCTTGAGTGAAGGATCTACAAATAACTAACCTTCTCAATCTGTCAGGACTTGTAGCAGAATTTGCTGAGGCAGGACTTTAAGATAAATACTGCTTTGACAGTCAGCACTGCAATGTGTTCAGAGAAATCATTGTGTTTCTCCAGAAAGAGCACAGAGACCCCATGAAAATGGTTAGGCAACTTTTCCTTCAAATTTCCTTCAAACATTCCAACTCTATAATTGCAAGTTTACCCTAATATTCAAAATAGAGACAAATGATGACATTGTTCATCTCATCAAAGTCTCTATTTCTGCACTAAAACTACAAATATATACTTACAATAGCTAAAGTAATATGTCATTATCTCTCTTATACACAGATAAAAAAAATTAATAACTTAATAATTTAAATGTAACCCCTTTCCACTTTACAGGATGTAATTGTTTCCCACTTTATTTACCTGCTTATTCCACTGTAAAACTACACATTCCCTTCAGTATTTGGCAATGTCTGTTGGCATCAGGGACTTTCACACACTCTTCCTCCAAGAGAGGTGGGGTTGGCTCTCAGTTGTGACCTGCAGTGGTGCACAAACTATGATGTTTGGTGGTCTTCATGGACCTGCACGCTCCTTAATCATGAAGGCTGGTACAGAAGATGTCACCTCCCAGCCTCAAGATGAAGCATGGGATTACACATGTGCACATTTTCGTAACATTGCTGCCTCTGATATTGTTCCATAAAATATTCATTCAAGGTGAGGCATCCACCAAAAGATGTGGTTGAAAAACAAATAAACCCCTGAATTCAAAAGATATTTGTCAAAAGTGTTTTCCTTCCCAGATTCATCAAGACAGAGCCAGATCCTCAACTAAATATAGATTACATGAATGTAGACCACAGATACAGAGACATCAATGTAAATTTGGCTATTTTGTCTTAAATAGCAAAGTCTTACCTGGAGCAAATTGAAGTGCACAGACCACAGAATTTTGCTTAATCATAGAATCACAGAATTGCTAAAATTAGGAAAGATCTCTAAGATCATCAAGTTCAACCAATAATGTAGTACTACCACAATGTTCACCACTATCCCATATCTCCTAGTGATCTATTGCAATTTTTTTTAACATTTCCAGGGATGATGATGGGCAGGTGGTTCCAGTGCCTCTTCACCCTTTTGGTGAAGAAATTTTTCCAATAACCCAATCTAAACTTCCACTGGTGAAACCTGAGTCCATTTCCTCTTGTCCTACCACTAGTTACGTAGGAAAGGAGAGCAACCCCCATCTCACGGCAGCCTCCTGTCAGGTATTTGTAGAGAACAAGTCCGTCAGCCCTCAGTGTCCAGGGTAAACAACTCCAGCTCCCTGAGCTGCTCCTCACAAGACTTGTGCCAGCTTCACCAGCTCTGTTTTTCTCTGGACGTGCTCCAGGACCTCAATGTCCTTCTTGCAGAGAGAAGGCTCAAAAATGAAGAGAGTATTTGCAGTGAAGCCTCATGGGTGCTGATGACCCACACCCCGAGGTCCCTTTCCAGCCACCCTTCCCCAAGCCTGTAGCACTGCACAAGGTTGTTATGACACAAGTGCAGGACCCAGAATGCCACCCAGCTGCATCTCATACAATTGGCCTCAGAGCACCAATCCAGCCTGTCCAGGCCTCTCAGTAGTGCCTACCTCCTGTTGATCTACCCTCAGGCAGACCAACACCTGACAGGAAAGTGAATTTTTGCTGTTGTTGGAGCTTAACAATGGGTGATATGTTCATAATAAAATTATGCTTTTCTGTGCATGTCTATATGCCCTTATTTATCTATCAATCTCTAACCATGCTCTTCTAAAGTGGGGCAGGTATATAAAGGTGAAGGATGATTTGTATCAAACAGCCCTGAGCATTGCACAATATGTATTCTATTATCTCTGCATCACAGAAACCACCTTATCTTCCTGTCTGTGATTTCTGATTCTATCTGTTGCTGTTTACAATGTTTCTTATAGCTACTATTTTTCTTTATAGAGTTTACCTATAATGTGTTAAATTCCTTCATCTTGCCAATCAATTTAGAATGGTGTACTAATGCCCTCCATTAATTGTCATTTATCCTCTTTGCCTTTGACCTTCCCAGTATGTGTCAGTATTAAATACATAATAAATATGTACTGGGAATGTATCCTAGCATTATTATATAGAATTCAGAAACATGTCAAAAACAGTATTTGAAACACCACCCCACATCTTTATGAAAACCATTCTGTCACTACAGAAGGGATTCAGGTTGAACAGCTTATAAGCAAAATGAACATTTTATAATGTAACATTGCTTGGAAAATAAATAATTTGCTCCAACAAAAAAGAGCACTCTCTCCACCCCTGCTCCTAAATGCAAGTCTGCCAGAAATAGACTCTCATTAGTATGGAATACATGGTTTTGGAACTCTATGGCCATAAGGACTTGGTGTCATCTGCACACAAGTAAGGGTGCACTTGATCCCCTCACACAGACTGTTGATAAGGACTTTATTGATTATGACTTATTCATGATTACTTATGATTGATAAGGATAACAATATTAAACAGACTTGGCTGGCTCCAAACTGAGCCCTGGGGACCACCACTAGTGACTGGCTGTCAGGTGGATTTAACTCCACTCACCACCACTCTCTGGGCCCAGCATCCTGACAGTTTTTAACTCAGGAAAGAGCACACACAAGCCATGAGGAGCCAGTTTCTCCAGGAGAATGCAGTGGGAGACTGTGACAGGGGAAGTCCTGATAGACAATATCCACAGCCTCATTCCTTTAGTGGGTCACCTTGTCATAGAAGGACATCAGGTTGGTCAGACAGGACCTGCCTTCCATAAACCCACACTGTCTGGGCCTGATCCCATGGCTGTCCTGTACATCCCGTGACAGCACTCAAGATCCCAGCTCTAAGATCAGGATGACAGGCCTGCAGTTCCCTGATCCTCCTTCTGGTCCTTCCTGTAGCTAGGTGTACTATTTACTACCCTCCAGTCACCTGGGATCTCCCCAGTTAGCCAGAACTGCTGATAAATTAGCAGCTGAACCTTCCTGAGTATTACAAATAATTTGAAGGAAAGTCATGCTGAATGCTTAGGGCTAAGTGTAACAAATGTGTTTTATTTTTACGTCTCAAGATACAATGCCTAGCTTACTGTACAGCTTTGTTTATTGATTGAATAGTTGCCCTCAAAAAATTTTTCCACCCTCCAGCCACATATGTAAATTCCACTAGAAATTATCTTCACATTAAAGCTATTATTATATTGTGCCATATTTTACAATTTCATAGAAAGTATAATCAAGTTTCCTATCCCAGAGCACATCACAGATCGCACAGGAATCAAAACCCCAGTGTCTATGTAGTGTCAAAATAAGTCTCACCCTGAAAGAGACAGGCTGTATTCTGACACAAGATAATTCAGTATAAACAGTGTGACAGATGCATGGTATATTTGAACTGGTGCAAATTACATAATTTCCTTTATAAGTTAGAAATCCATTTCCATTTGGGAAATTTTCAGTGGGGAAAAATCACAAGCTGAGCTCTTAGCTCAGTATCAGTGCAGGGAAATATTTAACCCAATGGGATTGTTTGGATAGGAAAGGAGGTATAGCAGCCAAAAATGGAGCAAAGGATTCTTTTTCCAACAATTGTAAAAATGTCCAGATTTAAGGAATGCCATCAACCCACCTTAATCTCTTGTGGGGCAATTCTACTGACTTGTACAGGGACAGGAGAGAAAAACAAATCAAGGATTACAGCTTTTGGGAAATGCCAACTGACTCTGTTCTGCATATCAGAATAATTTGCCATTATAGCACATAATTAGGTGAGAAAAAACGCACGTGCAGCCACATCCTGCTTTGGGAGACGTTGCTTGAGTGTTTCACGCTATGCACTAAATACAAATATACTCATTCCATACAGCACAAAGAGGTTACCATGAGGGATTGAGGAGGGGTGGAGTGTGTGAAGGGAAGCCTCCTGGAGAGTGTGAGGGCTCAGGTGCCACTTCCCCCCAACCTCAGCAACTGCACCAGGGGAAAAAGAGCAAACAAACAGAGTAGAACAAGCTGACCTCTGAGCTGGAGGAGCCAATCTCAGGATAAAGGTTCAGCAGAAACTGATTTATGCATTACTCATAATCCCTGACACCAAGCTGTGGACAGCTGTCTGAAGGTACTTTTTGGATAAATACAAACACCTCAGAAACAACAGGAAAAACCTCAGAAACAGCAGGGATTTATAGGGGAATAAGAAGCACTGAAAGATCATCATGCCAGGTAGGTTGCTGTGTCAATATTCCCAGTGCTATTATTTTAAGATAAACATCTATGTGAATAACTGAGTCATATATTTGCATTGGGAGACCAAAGGAATATTTTTGGAATGCAATGTCTCTTTTAGTTTAACTGAAAACATATTTTATTATTTTAACCTCTTAATCTTAAAGAATTCTTTGGAAAATACATCATGTTTTCATTGCTCTTATTCGATCATGTTTTGGTTTTTGGGTGTTTTTTGTTTTTTGTTGTTTTTTTTTTTTTTTTTTTTTTAAATTAAATCCTCTTGACCTAGAAAGATAAGAAGGAACACTTAAAATAGAAGGTAAATAAAGAATGGAATTCTGCACAGGGTCAAATTGAGACAAGGTCATAAGACAAGGAAAGAACAATGCTCTTTCCTCACACAGACACATCCCAACCCAACTGCTTTGAAATCAAAGCGAAGTGAGATGGTTATATTACAGTGCTGAGTAGAAAGCAGGACATTTTTCAGGTGTACCCTAACAAGAAACTGCATCATATCATTATTTATTCTGGCTGTATTTCAGTCCTTGAACATTCTTCCACTGTGCTGCCAATCAGTAGGTATGTCAAGCACGGAGAAAGAAAACCTGTAACAGTCATTAACAGTAATTAACAAATCTAACAATCCCTGGATTGTAGGCCATCTGGGCTGGCCAAACTTGCCATGCAGACAGCACAGAACAGGGTCACAAAACATCCTGGATTTAATGTATTTCATCTTGTCAAAGTGATTTTGACTTATTACAACAAGACATTGTACTGATGGCTTTTAAATAATAATGATAACAGGGAAATAAACATTTTTTCCCCAATACTATCTGTATCTATGGAGGAAAAACCTTTTTGCCTTGTTTTGTAAGTAGGCTGGGACCTGTGTTCACATAGTTCCAATATCTCTCTCCACAATGAGCCAAGGTAAGTGGCAAGTGACACAGTGAAGGCACCTCTGAGTTTTGGTGAGTGGATAATGATGCACTGGGTATCTCTTACTCCTACTGACTTCTCACAGTAAGCACCTCAGAAGTATTCTCCGGGCACAAAAAGATTTTAAAAAAATATTTCTGGACACTTTGGGGATTTAGGGAGGTATTTAAAAGATCTTTGCTTAGAAATCACTACAGAGGTGGCAGAAGTTTGCCACAGCACATAGCACAAGGCAGCTTCCTACATTCCTTTAACCTCAGTTGAGGAGCTAGACCTTCATGACGTTGTTCCTACTTCTTCTATCAAAAATAAAATCAATGTCTTTTAAGCAAAGCTTGGCATTGGCTTCATCTTGTTGCATGAACATGTGCTTTTAAACTTACATTTTTTTATTCTGACATTTAAACTGGTGTAACTAGGAAACTTATTTATTCTGTTAAGGCTCATCGAAGTTATATGCTGCTGCAAATTTCTTTGACTGAATATTTCATTGTTGCTGATACAGGAATTATAATTTTGAAAATTATAGCTCTATGTTATTATCATTGTTAAAAAATGCACAATGTACTCATTGTACTAAACCCTAACTTTAAAGACAA